>NC_073263.2:41626407-41963407 GCF_029289425.2 Pan paniscus
TGTAAATATTCCTCCCCATCTCCCCTGATCCCCAGGGAGAGTTTAGTTTGAGAAGAGGAAAGCCAAGAATAGAGTCCTGGGAAAATGTTAAAATTCAAGGTTTAACCAATAAAGACTGAGAGCATTCTTAAGTAAAGGAGAATCAGGAGTCAGTGATGTTATAAAAACCAAGCAGAAGAGAGTTTCAAGACAGATGCTTTGACACGTCCTATACTGTAGAGAGGTCAAGTCAAAGAAGAATTGAAAAGTGATGGTTCAATTTGTTAACTTGGAGGTCATTTGGTCCCATTGATGTGAGTAGTTTCAGTGTGGGGCAGGCTGGCGGCAGGCATTAGGCTGTACTGTGAATGCAAAGTGAAAGGCAGGCAGAGACAAGGTAGGTAACTGTTTTCTAAAAGCTTGGCTGTTAAAAGGAGAACAGAGATAGCTAGTAAAATGTTTCAGCCAGAAGAGAATTTTAGTTTTGTTGTTGTTCTTTTGTTGTGTTTTAAAAACGATTTTGAATGCATTTATATGAAGAGAGGAGGAATGTTAGAACCAAAAGTTGAAGACTCAGGAGAGAGAGGGAATGACCGATGAAGCATGATTGCTGAGTAAGCTGACGGGTGTAGGAATCAGAGCGCAGGTTAAGAGATCAGCATTGAACAGGAGACAGAAAGCTTACAGAGGCAGGTGTGACCAGGAAGTTTATATATTTCAAAACCAAATACTGTTTTCTCATTGAAATGGAAGGATAAGGTTATTTGCTGTGAGTGAAAGTTGAGGATGGTTAATAGTGGCTTCTGTAGAAAAAGATAATCGAAACTGAACAGGGACCTATAGATGATTACTAAGTAGTGAGTGGTGTCTACCAAAGATTGGAGATCAAGTTTAGTAATGTCGTTACTCCCTGTGCTTATAGCATTTTCTTTAAATGGGAGTAGAGAACAAACAAATGAATTGATCCAGGGTTGGTGGTTTATAGGGCATATTGGACAGAAAGAGAAAGGGAGAGATTGCTAGATATTTGAGGGATTGTTAACTCATCCATCTCCCTGCTCTTCTCAGTTTTTAAGACTACAATACAAAGAGTAGGGGACAGCTTTGGCTGAACAGGATCCAACAACCACTAAATACAGAGCTTCTGATGAATTGTTGGAGACCTAAGGCCAAAACCTTGCTTATTCCTTCTTTCTTCCACTTGAAGGTGGGGTAGGGTGAGATAGAAAGAACTTCACCAGTCCTACTAGTAGGATTAGCCACTTGCTTTTCCCTGGGCAGTGAAGAATAATCGTCTCTCTGCTGGAGCCTCATGGAGGGTGAATAAGGTTTTCCCCCAATCAACATTTATTTGTTTTTTAATGCTTTTTATTTTTTTAATGACACACAATGATTGTACATATTTGTAGGATACATAGTGATGTTTCGATATATGCAATGTACAGTGATCAGATCAAGGTAATTAGGATATCCATCATCTCAAACATCAACCATTTCTTTGTGTTGCACACATTCAATATTTTCCTGTGGCTGTTTGAAGCTATATAATGTGTTATTGTTAACTATAGTCATCCTACGGTGCTACAGAACACTAAAAATTATTCTTCCTATTTAGCTAGAATTTTGTATCCTTTAAGAGTTTAATCTGAAAGAGGGTTTCAAAATTTAAGATTTGAAGCATGCATTAATTTCTGGTGAAGACAAGGTCTAGGGTTTTGGAGTAGGAAATTATTCAAATCCTTATACAGGTCTTTCTTGGCCCTTCAACTGGGCATGTGATCTCTCCTGTAGTGTCTTTCTTACAGAATTTAGCATATGCTGCCTTATACTTAGTTAAGTATTTATTTTTGACCAGGCACAGTGGCTCACACCTGTAATCCCAACACTTTGAGAGGCTGAGGCAGGAGGATTACTTGAGGCCAGGAGTTTGAGACCAGGCTGGGGAACATAGATTCCCATCTCTACAACAAATAGAAAAATTAGCTGGGTATGGTGGCATGCACCTATAGTCCCAGCCACTCAGGAGGCTGATTGCTTGAGGAGTTCGAGGCTCTAGTGAGCTATGATCCCAGCCTGGGCAACAGAGTGAGACCCTGTCTAAAAAAAATTTTTTTTTGGCCGGGCGTGATGGCTCACGCCTGTAATCCCAGCACTTTGGGAGGTTGAGGTGGGCGGATCATGAGGTCGGGAGATCGAGACCATCCTGGCTAACATGGTGAAACCCCGTCTTTACTAAAAAAAATACAAAAAATTAGTCGGGCATGGTGGCACGTGCCTGGAGTCCCAGCTACTTGGGTGGCTGAGGCAGGAGAATCGCTTGAACCCAGGAGGTGGAGGTTACAGTGAGTCGAGATTGCGCCACTGCACTCCAGCCTGGGTGACAGAGCAAGACTTTGTCTCAAAAAAAAAAAAAAATTTTTTTTTTTTACTATTTATTTTTATTATAACCTCCTTGAGGATAGGGACTCTGTCATACCTTTTTAATCTTATGGTGCCTTATCCATAAGTATTTGTTGATTTTAACTAATAAGATGAAAGTTTATTTTAGGCATGAGAAGACTTTTTGTTGAAATATTTTGAAGAAATTTCTTCATTCAACCAAATACTATTTTTTTAGTTTACTGGACTAGAAATATAGGGACTGGTTGGGCACAGTGGCTCACGCCTATAATGCCAGCATTTTGGGAGGCTGGTGGTAGGATCTCATGAAGCCAGGAGTTTGAGACCAGCCTGGGGAACATAGTGAGACACCCCTTCTCTACAAAAAAAATCCAAAAATTAGCCAGGTGTAGTGGTGCGTGCCTGTAGTGCCAGCTATTCTGGAGGCTGAGATGGGAGGATCGCTTGAGCTCTGGAGTTTGAGGTTGCAGTGAGCTATGATTGCACCACTGCTCTCCAGCCTGGACAACAAAGTGATTCCCTGTGTCTAAAACAAAACAAAACAAAATAAAAGAACAAAGAACAAAGAAACAAAAACAAATGTAGGGACTAAAAAGTTAGGCAGATTGCTTAGGGTTTTAGAGCAAATGAATTTGGTAGAACTTTCCAGGGTATAAAATGGAGCAAGAGACATGTTTTCAACCAGTAATTGACAAACCTTCCTCTCTTTAAATATTTAAATATCTTACTTTCCTCAATTATTGTGATTGCTACTGATGCTGTTATTGTGGCTGGTTTGTGTCAGAGGCTAATGGTGTAGTTTGGTGTATTATGGCTGGAGGATCCGGGAATGGCCAAATTCTACTTCATTTCAGCCATCCCTCCTCTTGCTGAAGTTTCTAAGGGTGATATATTGACAAAGTACAATAGTGGGTGGAAACTACATAAATGGTAAATGGGAAATGGAAAACCTGTGCTTTGCCTGAAAAACCCAGTGCTGAACTCTCTGGTAAAATGGGTTCTAGAGATCAGGGCAGTGATTGACCTAGCCTGGGAAGTTCCTCAGTGTCATTTCCGCAACATTCAGTTGGTATTCAATTGGTATGAATGAGTCACTAAGGCCAGCCATGCTTCAAGGGGGGCCACAGACATTAAGACAGTCGTGTCAAAGGATTTGGGACATGATTTAAAACCTACACACAGTATGATTACTCTTCCTTTCTTGTGCAGTCTCTCACTCCCATCTATGGAGTTAATAACTTTGTTTTTTCAGTTATCTAAATTGCCTCAGGTATTCTATTAGTTTTCTATTGCTGTATAACAACCAACCACAAACTTAGTGGCTTAAAAAAACAATGCCCATTTATCTCAGTTTTTATAGGCCACACAGTATTGCTAGATTCTTCTGCTCCAGGTCTTACAATATAAATAAATAGATAATGGGTTGGGCAGGGTGGCTCATGTCTGTAATCCCTGCACTTTGGGAGGCTGAGGTGGGTGGGTCACTTGAGGTCAGGAGTTTGAAACCAGCCTGGCCAACATGGTGAAACCCTGTCTCTACTAAATACAAAAATTTGCTGGGCGTGGTGGCTCATGCCTGTAATCCCAGCACTTTGGGAGGCCCAGGCAGGTGGATCGCTTGAGGCTAGGCGAACCCCTCTTGTCTACTAAATATACAAAAATTAGCTGGACGTGTTGGTGCATGCCAGTAGTTCCAGCTACTTGGGAGGCTGAGGCAGGAGAATTGCTTGAACCCAGGAAGCGGAGGTTGCAGTGAGCCAAGATCGTGCCACTGCACTCCAGCCTGGGCAACAGGAAAAGACTCTGTCTCTAAAAAAAGAAAGAAACAGATATGACAAATTTATACATATACTTGTATTGACTCAAATTAAGCTAATTTTAGCTATAGTTTGAGTTTATGATTTCACAAGTGTCTTCTGCCATAATAAAACTTACTAACAATGAAAGTATTTTTTTGTGATTTTAGGTGGCAGTGATGCAATCAGGGAATGGAAAAGGACAATTTCTGACAGGATTTAGGTTAATGTTTATTAATATATTTGTAGTTCAAGCCAGGCATGGTGGCTCATGCCTGTAATCCCAACACTTTGGGAGGCCGAGGTGGGAGAATCACTTGAGCCCAAGAGTTCAAGACCAGCCTGGGCAACATGGCGAAACCCCATCTCTACAAAAAATGAAAAAATTAACTGAGCATCGTGGTGCATGCCTGTAATCAAAGCTACTCAGGAGGCTGAGGTGGGAGGATCTCTTGAGCGGAGGTTGCAGTAAGCCAAGATCGCACCACTGCACTCCAGTCTGGGTGACAGAGAAAGACTCTGTCTCAAAAAAAAAAAAAAAAAAAAAAAAAGAGAGAGAGAGAAAAAGAAAAAATAATAATTTATTTGTAGTTTAAGTTCTACCATGGCATTTTCTATGATTGTTAAATCAATAAAATATTCTTTTTTGTTGTTCATTTAAAAAAATTCATTTAAAAAATTTGATTGCTATATGCATGGTGTTTTGGAAGTTTCATTTTTATCTTTAACATAGCCCTATGCTGTATGTGAATGTATTCCTCCCAGATGAGGCTAGAGAGAATTGATCTCCTTTTGGTCACACTGGTGCCACCCTGGGAAAGGGCTCCCAGACCTCCTGATGTTTAATCCAAGGCTCTTTCCAATCAGACAGAGTCCTTTCTATCTGGGTAGTCTCTGCCTCTACTGTTCTCTTTCTTCCTCAAACACTGCTCTCTTTTCTCACTAATCATGATATGTCTATCCCCAGATTTTTTTTTTATTTACCCAGTTTGTAGAGGATAGGAGCTTAGACCATGAAAGTCAAACAGCCTGGGTTTGGGTCCTGACTTGGCTACATCCAGTTATGTGACCTTGGACAAATGGGTTAACCTTTCTAAATCCCAGTTTCCTCAACAGTCATTGAGAATAACAAGAGTACCTGCCTCATAGGATTATAAGGATTAAATTAAATGTGATAATACACCACAATACCTGCAGTTTAATAAAAGTGGCAGTTATTCTCCCGAGTTTATCATCTCCCTATTTCCAAGTAGCAGTATGTTGCCAATTCCTGAAAGTTTGGGAATTTGGAAGAAGAATGTGGATGAACTTTATCTTGAGAAAACATTCCATGCTGCTTATCTTTCAGAGATATAGCAAAGATTTATTTCCACTTTTATCTCATATTAATAACTATGACTGGGAATAATAAATGAAATTATAATCTGACCATGTTAGGTAAATGTTATTTGCGAAAGAAGAGCTATTTAATGATATGAAAGTCATCACAATCACATGGTATATGTTAACCTTTCAAAGCATGCTGTTCAAATGACTGTTTTCTTTAAATTTTAATGAAGATTAGGCTAACTCTTAAATGGGTCACAATTTTAAAGAAATTATTGTACTGGTATTGTTAAAACTTCTTATGGAAGTTTGCTAGAGAAAGTAGCATGTGTTTTTTATTTGTTTGTTTGAAGTAGAAAGAAATACATAGGTAATTTATTTCATTTATTTAACCACCAGTAACATTTTCAGGGAGCAGTCTGTAGGTGTGTGTGAAATTTCATGGGTACGGCACACCCACATGGGCTTACTCGGTTGATGAAACACAGGCACCCTCTGGTAACACTTACGTTTAGAACTAAATGATCACTGGAACAAAAACGGATTTTAGTTCAGGGGTCCCTTGTCACAGCAGATGTGACTAAAGTTTATTAGCATTAGATTATGATTCTTTCTACAAGGATTTAAAAGGTCTACATAAAAAGACACCAATAAACATGAGAACATACTCTTATGGCATATCAAATATCAGAAGTTATGCATTCATAATATAATTGAAATGAGCAGAGTGGGTTTTAGTGGTACAGAACAAAATGTTCTTAAGAATTCCTTTAATGTTTCCTTTCTATTTATTCCGCTTTTCCCTTAGCTTCCTCTCCGTTAATATAGTTTACTTCATCTCTCTCTTAGAGGGAGATCACATCCTTTGAACTTAAAAAGCTGTCAGTTTATTTTTCTCCATTAATCTATCAATATTTACTTACAAAGGCAATAACTAAAAGCTACTTTCTTTCCATATCACTTGTGAATGCACACACACAAAAGGTATTTAGATTATCACCTGAATAATCACTGACAAGTAAGTTGCCTACTTTATTTGATATTTGTTGTAACTGTTATATTTCTGTTCTGAATGCTTTATGTCTGATAACTCATTCAATTCTTTATATGAATCCTAGAGTGCAAGAATTATTGTGATTCCCATTTGATAGATGAAGAATCTGAAACAGAGAGGCTAACATCTAATAATATAATGACTAGAATCTGAACCTGTCCACATCATCTGGCCTCAATTTCTATCTTCATGACTTTGCTATGCTGCGTCTTTATTGTGGAGTTTTAAATAAATGTGGTTTAGGTAGTATTCCTCTAACTGGTTATTACATGTTCAGTTGTTTTTTCTACAAGTCAAGCAGAGTCTTATGCTGCATCACCAGATGAATAGCAAGCACTTGCTGGTCAGACTACAAATTTAGAATATTTCATTGTATTTTGGCACTGTACTTTAAAGAGAAATGTTGACTAAAGAGCTCACAGAGGATGGTAACCAATATTATAAAAAAGGTCTGGGAATCCTGGGATTGATTGGCATTTAAGGGCACTCTTTATTTTAAAAATTTGGAAAAATGTGACAGATGTATTTTTAATATTTGAGGCATTATCATATAGGAGAGGCTGTAGACAGGTTTTATGTTACTGCAGTGCGCAGGACCCGTGGTTGAATTCGTGGAGGAATAATTCAAGCTCAGTATAACAGAGAACTTTCTAACTTGAGTCATCTGATAGAACAGGCCCCTTGTGAGGTAATAGCTCTTCCCATTATTAGAAATCTTTAGTCATCTCATTCCCTGTGAGCTGAAAGGGGCCTTCAAGAAGAGAGTTCTCAGAGCAGACTCAGCTTTAGGTGCTGAAATGAATTTCTCAAGGTTAGATGGCTAATAGCAGGGCACAGCTAATATGGAATTCAGGGCTCTCAGCTCTTGATGTTTGTTGGGAATAGGCAAAGAAGAGTGGATTTAGAGACTGCTGGGCACTATGCTAGACACTTTACATATGGAGGCCCATTATACCACACAGCAAGAGCTAAATGACCATCTTTCTAGAATGCAGTTGGGGAGTTCTTTGCACAGTGTGTGCATGTGAGAGGGGGTGAGGAGAGATGGTGGAAACTGAAATTTCCTTGCAGATGCAAAGACTGTGTCTTCTTTACCACTGAATCCTCAAGGCTAACACAGTGCCTGGCACAGAGGGAAAGCTAATAAATATTTGTTGAATAAATGAAGGGATATATCCTTGTTGGATGAATGAATTAGTGACATCTGTAAACTGTAGTGGGTTTTTTTGGACAAAAAGTATTAGGTCATGTTTTGGCTTAGAGAACAGTTTCCTAATCCCTCCCTATGATATTGGTTTATATATATTATACCCATAAATTCTTGCACCCTCATTGAAATATTTATGTAATGACTTGACTATTTTATACCATGTTTACAAACATGATTCTTGCCTTTCATTAATCATTGCAGTGGTCCCACCTTTGCTTACATAATTATTAGATGACTGATAGCAGCAAACCTCATATTTTAACATTTATATTAGTTAAAATATTTTATAGCACTCTAAAATGATGCCATATTAATGCAATTTAAGTGGTTGTGTTTTTTGCCTTTTAAAACTGACTTAAGTACAATTTAGATGGCTTTATACTCTGAAAGCTGATAATTTATGTTAAGTTTAAAATTCATATTCCTTTTTCTATCTTAGAAATTAGGGGCTTTTAGAAATGAAATATCTTTGTTTATGTGGGTGTTTCATATTTATCTTTTTATTTAGTGATATAGCATCTTTTCCAAGACTAACCCAGAGAAATAGCTCTTAAGGTTATTATCGGCTTCCTCACACCAAAGTCTTAGGGCATAAGAAACCATTGGTCCTTTTGTAGCTAGACGAAAATCTTGGGGTGAAGATAAGGTGTGGAAGAAGAACAGAACCAGTGTCTCCACCTTCACTGGTAGCCTTCCAGAAATCTTTCAAACGGGCTTTCTAAAGTAAGGCAAGACCCAGTGAGCATGTCCTCAGTTCTTCTGCCAACTCTGGAGCTCTGGGAACCTAGGACTTGCTTGCAAAATCAGACCAGGGGAGTCCCAGGACATAGATCAGTTTCATCAAAGGGTCCGAGGTGGTTAATAGACACTATCAATAGGTTGGGAGAGGGCACTTGTCATCCAGAGAGCTGTGTCGGACTTTCAGTCAGGGTGTCATGATCATTTGCCGTGCCTGGTGTTACCATGTTCCCCTTGCCCTTACTGAAGATCCATGACTCGGAAAACATAGTGCTCCTGCTCAGTAACCTTCAACCTGCTGCCTCTAGTACTTTTTCTGTCCTAGTCTGTTGCACAGCAGCCCACTCCCCATCTATCTGTCCACTTCCAGGACTGCCCTTAGAATTCATTCATTCATTTATTTAACAAATATTTATCGAAGAGTTCATTATATATAGCAGGCATTTGTGCTAGATTCTGGATATACAGTGCTAAATAAAAAAAATTGGCCACTGAGTACCAAATTTTTAAAAAGTTTTTGCTTGAATTTAAACAAATTTAAAGGCTATGCTGCCTGCCTTCAGGGATAGGTCCCTGTCTTTAAAGTATGTGGCCTTGTGAATAGGATTATTTGGATACCAAAAACGAGGAACTCGCCTCCCAACTGGGACTGGAAACTGTGCCATCACAGGGGCCCAGGTTATAGGAAGGAGGGGACGGAATTACAATCTTCTTAGAACTTGAGGCCCAGACCATTCAGGATTCCATAAACAAACTTCTGTGAGACTAGTTCATCTGCTCTTCTCCACAAACATGCCCCCCTCCCAGTATTTCTGAGGCCAAACCCTGGCCACTGTGTAGAACTTTTTATCCCTGAGTCTGAATATCCATGTTTTATGAAGCTGATTTCCTAGGTGGCCTTTAGCCTTTGGCACCTTGTGGATTGCCAGTGGCAGACTGCTGTCACATGAAAAGCTTGGCCAGTTATAACCTTGTATCATGGAGGACTGACCTTCCCAGTGTGTGTGCCATGTTGTAGCTCCCGGTGCATGGCCACGTGCTGTGCCGCCTCCTGGTCTTGGGGCTGGTTATAAATCTGCAGTTCACTCATGTGTTCCTATACAAGGCCTTTTACAGGCTCCAAATAGATGGTCCTGAGCTGATACTGTCATTGTCACCATGATCCTGGAGACACAGCCTGTAGCTGTGTGGAAGTAAACTTCTAAAACCTGTCTCTTCTGAGAGTTACTGCATGAAAACAGGCAAGGATGGGTCAAGTTTTGGACCAGCAGCCCAAGTTCCAGCAACCGCTCTGTTATACAGAGGCTTCTAAGCTATGCAGAGTGCTATGAAGGGTTTATTCTTCTTTTGCCCACCTGACTGATATACTGATGTACTTTTTGAAGAAGGGCAATGGAATTTACCTAGACGTCACTGTGGTCTTGATGTGGCTGAAGTGTTTTGTTGAAGGCTCTTTAGTCCTGTACTCATTTAGATTGACTCTCACTTCTGGTCCCTTTTTGTGGTGCAGACTAAAGCCTCAAACTCTGTAAAAGACAATGGCTTGTCTCATGTAAGTATGTGGAATAGGGGCCTAATACGGGAAAATAAGCTACTGGCAGTAAAAAAATTTTATATTTTTATTTATTTTTTATTTTTTTATTTTTATTTTTATTATACTTTAAGTTTTAGGGTACATGTGCACAACGTGCAGATTAGTTACATATGTATACATGTGCCATGTTGGTGTGCTGCACCCATTAACTCATCATTTACATTAGGTATATCTCCTAATGCCATCCCTCCCCGCTCCCACCAACCCCACAACAGGCCCCAGTGAGTGATGTTCCCCTTCCTGTGTCCATGTGTTCTCATTCTTCAATTCCCACCTATGAGTGAGAACATGCAGTGTTTGGTTTTTTGTCCCTGAGATAGTTTGCTGAGAATCATGGTTTCCAGCTTCATCCATGTCCCTACAAAGGACATGAACTCATCATTTTTTATGGCTGCATAGTATTCCATGGTGTATATGTGCCACATTTTCTTAATCCAGTCTATCATTGTTGGGCATTTGGGTTGGTTTCAAGTCTGCTATTGTGAATAGTGCTGCAGCAAACATACATGTGCGTGTGTCTGTATAGCAGCATGATTTATAATCCTTTGGGTATATACCCAGTAATGGGATGGCTGGGTCAAATGGCATTTCTAGTTCTAGATTCCTGAGGAATCACTACACTGACTTCCACAATGGTTGAACTAGTTTACAGTCCCACCAACAGTGTAAAAGTGTTCCTATATCTCCACATCCTCTCCAGCACCTGTTGTTTCCTGCCTTTTAATGATCGCCATTCTAACTGGTGTGAGATGGTATCTCATTGTGGTTTTGATTTGCATTTCTCTGATGGCCAGTGATGATGAGCATTTTTTCATGTGTCTTTTGGCTGTATAAATGTCTTCTTTTGAGAAGTGTCTGTTCATATCCTTCGCCTACTTTTTGATGGGGTGTTTGTTTTTTTCTTGTAAGTTTGTTGGAGTTCATTGTAGATTCTGGATACCCTTTGTCAGATGAGTAGATTGCAAAAATTTTCTCCCATTCTGTAGGTTTCCTGTTCACTCTGATGGTAGTTTCTTTTGCTGTGCAGAAGCTCTTTAGTTTAATTAGATCCCATTTGTCAATTTTGGCTTTTGTTGCCATTGCTTTTGGTGTTTTAGACATGAAGTCCTTGCCCATGTCTGTGTCCTGAATGGTAATGCCTAGGTTTTCTTCTAGGGTTTTTCTCGTTTTAGGTCTAACATTTAAGTCTTTAATCCATCTTGAATTAATTTTTGTATAAGGTGTAAGGAAGGGATCCAGTTTCAGCTTTCTACATATGGCTAGCCAGTTTTCCCAGCACCATTTATTAAATAGGGAATCGTTTCCCCATTTCTTGTTTTTGTCAGGTTTGTCAAAGATCGAATGGTTGTAGATATGTGGCATTATTTCTGAGGGCTCTGTTCTGTTCCATTGGTCTATATGTCTGTTTTGGTACCAGTACCATGCTGTTTTGGTTACTGTAGCCTTGTAGTATAGTTTGAAGTCAGGTAGCGTGATGCCTCCAGCTTTGTTCTTTTGGCTTGGGATTGACTTGGCAATGCGGGCTCTTTTTTGGTTCCATATGAACTTTAAAGTAGTTTTTTCCAATTCTGTGAAGAAAGTCATTGGTAGCTTGATGGGGATGGCATTGAATCTAGAAATTACCTTGGGCAGTATGGCCATTTTCATGATATTGATTCTTCCTACCCATGAGCATGGAATGTTCTTCCATTTGTTTGTATCCTCTTTTATTTCATTGAGCAGTGGTTTGTAGTTCTCCTTGAAGAGGTCCTTCATGTCCCTTGTAAGTTGGATTCCTAGGTATTTTATTCTCTTTGAAGCAATTGTGAACGGGAGTTCACTCATGATTTGGCTCTCTGTTTGTCTGTTATTGGTGTATAAGAATGCTTGTGATTTTTGCACATTGATTTTGTATCCTGAGACTTTGCTGAAGTTGCCTATCAGCTTAAGGAGATTTTGGGCTGAGACGATGGGGTTTTCTAGATATGCAATCATGTCATCTACAAAAAGGGACAATTTGACTTCCTGTTTTCCTAACTGAATACCGTTTATTTCCTTCTCCTGCCTAATTGCCCTGGCCAGAACTTCCAACACTGTGTTGAATAGGAGTGGTGAGAGAGGGCATCCCTGTCTTGTGCCAGTTTTCAAAGGGAATGCTTCCAGTTTTTGCCCATTCAGTATGATATTGGCTGTGGGTTTGTCATAAATAGCTCTTATTATTTTGAGATACATCCCATCAATACCTAATTTTTTTGAGAGTTTTTAGCATGAAGGGCTGTTGAATTTTGTCAAAAGCCTTTTCTGCATCTATTGAGATAATCATATGGTTTTTGTTGTCGGTTCTGTTTATATGCTGGATTATGTTTATTGATTTGCTTATGTTGAACCAGCCTTGCATCCCAGGGATGAAGCCCACTTGATCATGGTGGATAAGCTTTTTGATGTGCTGCTGGATTCGGTTTGCCAGTATTTTATTGGGGCTTTTTGCATTGATGTTCATCAGGGATATTGGTCTAAAATTCTCTTTTTTTTGTCGTGTCTCTGCCAGGCTTTAGTATCAGGATGATGCTGCCCTCATAAAATGAGTTAGGGAGGATTCCTTCTTTTTCTATTGATTGGAATAGTTTCAGAAGGAATGGTACCAGCTCCTCCTTGTACCTCTGGTAGAATTCAGCTGTGAATCCGTCTGGTCCTGGACTTTTTTTGGTTGGTAAGCTATTAATTATTGCCTCAATTTCAGAGCCTGTTATTGGTCTATTCAGAGATTCAACTTCTTCCTGGTTTTGTCTTGGGAGGGAGTATGTGTCGAGGAATTTATCCATTTCTTCTAGATTTTCTAGTTTATTTGCGTAGAGGTGTTTATAGTATTCTCTGATGGTAGTTTGTATTTCTGTGGGATCAGTGGTGATATCCCCTTTATCATTTTTTATTGTGTCTATTTGATTCTTCTCTCTTTTTTTCTTTATTAGTCTTGCTAGCGGTCTATCAATTTTGTTGATCTTTTAAAAAAACCAGCTTCTGGATTCATTGATTTTTTGAAGGGTTTTTTGTGTCTCTATTTCCTTTAGTTCTGCTCTGATCTTAGTTATTTCTAACATCACAATTAAAAGAACTAGAGAAGCAAGAGCAAACACATTCAAAAGCTAGCAGAAGGCAAGAAATAACTAAAAAAAATTATTTTAATTCCCACTATAAATATCTGGATATTAGCAAAAGAGAGTCTGATACACAGTAACCATCTCATTGAAACAGCAGAGCTCTGAAGAGTTTTAATATCTTGACAGTTCTATCCTGGCTAGCATGATAGAGTTCTGTTTGCTGAAATTTTTTATGTTCCATAACCTCCTTGAAAGCCAGAATCTTTGGTGTTAACTACAGTTTCTTAACTATACCTGTTAAGAAATAAGGTATAGTAGGGAGGCATGGTGCTCAAACTCTCTGGAAAATCCCAGAGATGTTTGCAACCCTATGCCTCATGAACAACCCAAGCCTGGTGAAGTCCTGAATCACCCTAAGAGGCCCCCAGTGATGTGCACGAAAATCTTAGGGTGAAGGTAAGGGGTTCAGTGGGCCAGACCCGGTGGCTCACGCCTGTAATCCTAGCATGTTGGGAGGCCGAGGTGGGTGGATCACCTGAGGCCTGGAGTTAGAGACCAGCCTGGCCAACATGGTGAAACCCCTTCTCTACTAAAAATACAAAAATGGACAGGGCATGGTGGCGCGTGCCTGTAATTCCAGCTACTCAGGAAGCAGAGACAGGAGAATTGCTTGAACCCTGGAGGCAGAGATTGAGCTGAGATCGTGCCACTGCACTCTTGCTTGGGTGGTAGAGTGAGACTGTGTCTCAAAAAAAAAAAAAAAAAAAAAAGAAAGAAAGAAAGAAAAGAAAGGGGTTCCATGTCCATCACACGTGGTCTTATTGACAACTCCAGAATTGGGCTTTACATCCTGTATGAAATGCTTTAAAAATATGAACACATTGTTATACCTCACAGATTTTGGTTCCATTAGACAGTAAAATCACAGTAACCAAGTAAAAGCCCACCCTTTTAAATAGAATTTAGTCTAGCCTGGCCATTCCTAGTGAATCCTTATTACCTTCAAGTGAGAAGAAAGCTCACCTAGAACAGTGTTCCAGCTAGCAGTGATTAAAGTGCTTGTGCCATGGCATTGATTCTTGCAGTCACTAGGTTGATTGTCTTTAATGGATGAGAGAGGATTAGCAATTTTGATTCCCCTTTGCATTTTAGTCTTACGTAAGGATTTAATTTCCAACAAGAAAATCATGAAATTAGTTTCTGGCAAAAAGAGATTTTCTATTTACTGGTTTCTGCCTTACACATTTTTGTGGTCTCTGGATCCAGTTTAAGCTTCGCCGAGCCCAAATCTCAATTTATGAAGGCAAAAGTAGGTTTGTACTTACGAGAGACAAATGACAATCTAGTCAGCAACAGACAAGGGAAGTCAGAAGCAAGATCTTCCTGTTGACAACAGATAGGTTGAGTGTTATCTAGTTGGAGATTTTATTTTTTAGCTGTTTATTTTGTTGGTTGCCACAGGTTGAGACTTGCTGGTAGCATATCTAAGGTCTTTGGGACAATCCTGGAACTCAGGGTTGGGGTGGAGGGTTGGCCAGCTGTCAGGATGCTCTCGGAACCTTCTGGTAAGCTGCTCCCACTGAGATGGAACTCAAGGCAGAAGTTAGTCTTTGTATCTTGGAAATAAACAGATTAGTAGTAAGAAACTATTAAAGAGAGCTGACATCTTAGAAGATGTGGCTACACAACAGCCCTGGCCCTTGACATCAGGACTTGGTAAGGCCAAGACATCAGCGATGTCTTCCACTGATCCAAACACCAGGCAATGCCCAGTGATGTAGTTTGTTGGAATCAGTTGGTAGGGTTTCTTGTTGGTAGGGGATGCTTTGACATACTTCATTAATGCTTTGTAATAATCTAGCATAACACTATTTAGTATGAAATGTCTGACAGTAGTTAGCTACTGGGGGAATAACTAGCAGCCACATAGGCCTAATATTTCAAGTGGCAAGAGTCACAGCATTCTGTGTTATAGATCTCATGTTTGTAAGAGCAGTAGACTGAGTGTTTGGCCTTTGTGGTCTGGTTTCTGCACAGATTTTGGTCATTTTATTTTTCAAAATTCCGCCAGTAAAGGGTGCTAATAATAACTAATTTTTCCCAGTTACTCAACAATATTATTAGAGCTGCCCCATTTGTTAGAACCATAATGTGAGAAAAGCTGTCAGTACAAAGCAGTTAATCCTTCTCCCTTTGGAGCCTTTGTAAGAGTTCAGATTCTGGGGAGGCTTTTTTTTTTTTTTTTTGTACAGGTAAATTATTCATATGAATATACTTTAGATTGCATGGACCTTTTTAGGAAAATGTAGAATCATGTCCACCAGCAAGGACAGACGTGACTATCCTCAAAATGACTGTAGATAAACTTCTAAAAGGCGTTAACCTGAAGTTTAACACAATATCAGGACACACACTTTATAGGACAGAGTGTAAAGAAAGGTTTTCAAGTCTTTAGATTCATCAGTGCCTTCACTACTATCATTATCTGGAATCAGCAGGCGTACTGAAGTGTGCCATTTATGTGTACAAAGACATGTATACAAGGATATGATTGTACATTGTAATAGCAAAAGATTGGAAACAACCCAAATGCACAAGTT
Organism: Pan paniscus; assembly: GCF_029289425.2. Classification (NCBI taxonomy): domain Eukaryota; kingdom Metazoa; phylum Chordata; class Mammalia; order Primates; family Hominidae; genus Pan; species Pan paniscus. Next base: position 41,642,182 of record NC_073263.2, read on the forward strand.
AGAGACCCATTGGAGTAGATTGTGAAATATATCATACAATGGAATGTTATGCAGCCATTAAAAAGATGAATGAGTTCTGTCTGTAACAATACATACCAAACTTCAAGTTTTATTCAGTAGGAAAAGCCAGATGGGAAACAGTGTGAATTGTAAGATGTTACTCTGTGTGTGTTTGTGTGTGTGCACACATGCATGCATTTAAACCTCAACAGAGCATATAGTTGTTGTATATGGATAGAATATCCCTGGAGAGAAACACAAGAAGATAAATAGTTGCCTTCAGTAAAGGAAGTCAGTAGCTGGGGGCAGGCTTAGGAGGGATATGTGCTTTTCATTCTAAATACATTTTGAATTTTGTATCATAAATGTTTATTGCCTATTCAGAATTTTTAAAAATGCTACATGGGACCCACCTTCTGGAATGCATTTGATAGGAGTGATGGATTCAGCAGGAAGACCACCTTAGACACTGTCAGGATGTTCAGGGAAACCAGGATAAGGACATAGATTAGCTTGTCTGCACTGGGAGGGAAGGAAGGGCTAGATGAGAGACTTTGTGCCAAGGACTGGAGAGCTGTGTGGCCGAAGGGAGGGGAGAAGGAGAGGAGGAAGTGAATGTGGAGTTACTGATTTGGGGAGGATTGGTATATAAATGATGCCTTTAATTAAGTGTTGAAAATGGGAATAAAAGCAGGTTGGTAGTGGGGGTTGTGAAAAGAAGACTTCAGGTCCAGACATGGTGAATTTGAAGTGATGTGAGATACCCTGGTGATGTCTTGCAGTCAATTCAGAGAACAGCTTTAAACACTATTAAAATGGCTTAAAGTACTTTTTTGGTATCATTTTCATAGTTCTTTTGAAGTTTTTAGCATACTCAAATATCTTTTCCATTCCTTAAGTATCATTATGGTGTAATGGAAAATTTAGGTTTTAAAAATATTTTAGTTTTGTGGTGACCAATACAAAACAAGATAATTATTTTGTTTTGAAATTTCCCATTACATATGTGTCTTGTACAAAGCCATTTACCGTTATAAACTAAAAGAGCTTGTGCCAAGGGAATGAGACTAATGGATTGTTCCAATCTCTGGTACAGTCGGAAAATATTAAATGAATGGTAAAACATTTAATGTGTCCATTAACTAATACTGCTAATTTACAGTGGGAGTGTGTGTGAAAGCCTACATAAATAATTTCTGAAGTCACTGTGATCCCTGTAATTACAATTAATACTGAAAAAACTTCTCAATTTCCCATGTGCGTTGTAATAGTTCAAAACAATGGCCTGTGTTAATATATATCTTGTAAATATTTTGTTCTCGGAAGGTGCCTGGCTTACATAGACTTGCCTATGTGAGTGAATGAAGTCATTATTACTATTATTATTACTAGCCAGCACTTTCGCATTTCCTTTCTTGCTCACCATTTAAAAATGCACAGTAAGGTATAAGGCTGAGATGCAACTGTGCAGCAGCCCTCAATATTGTTCTTAAGGGGAGAAAAAGTGAGCAGCACGTGCAGTCTTTTCTGCCTGTCCTTTCAGGATAATGTCAGTAAATTCTTTGCCATTCCTTCATTCTCTCGTAGATGGCTAGGGAGGAAGGCAGATATAGTTTCAAATCTTACCTACACATCGTGACCTTGGACAAGTTGCAAACCTTTCTAAGCCTTAGGGTCCTCCCAGCAAAGGACTGCTTGCCACTCTTTGAATTATGTGGATGAAATGGATGATATACCTGGCCTGTTATAATTACTCCATAAATGGTAAATCTTAGTATTTTGGACTTGTGAAATGATTTCAACTCCAAACATGAATAATGGAGTCATCTAAACCCTCCCTCACGGTCACTCCTCACAATGAGTTAGCAAGTCCCATGAATTCTACCTCCTAAAAATCTATGGAATCCTTTTTCATCTCTGTCAGCTGCTGAAATCTTCATGGAGTGCTCCTATGCACAGCAGCCTCACTGCACCCCTAACTCATGCCCTGCCATGCCTTTCCTGCCATTTAATAAGAGTCTCCCACCACGGCTTTCCACTACCAAGTGGACCATCTACACTGCTGCCCTGCCAGTTATCTTCCTAAAATGAGTATCTGGTTTGTGTCTCTTCCTGGCTTAAAGCCCTTTAGTAGCCGTGCTCTGTCACTTTTAGGATCAAATCTGTACTCTTTGGTGTGGTTAAAAGGTTCCTCATAATTGCCCCTCTGATTTTATTTTCCATTTGCAGCCCATGGTTGTCACATCACACTATTTATAATACCCAGCCCCTGCCTGATCTTTCTTCTTCAATGTGTTCATGTATCCCTTGGCTTACAGTATCCATGCCTTCTCCTTCTCCCTCCTTGTGGCTTCTTCCCCGCAGACATACACAGGAAACCTTACTTGGCCTTCCCACCCACAACCCCACCCGCCCCCCCCCTTTTTTTTTTTTTTGAGACAAGTCTCACTCTTGCCTGGGCTGGAATGCAGTGGCGTGATCATAGCTCACTGTAGCCTCAATCTCCTGGGCTCAGGTGATCCTCCTGCTTCAGCTTTCCCAGGCATATGCCACCATGCCAGGCTAATTTTTGAGTTTTTGTAGAGATGGGGCCTTGTGATATTGCCCAGGCTGGTCTCAAACTTCTGGCCTCAAGTAGTCTTCCCACGTTGGCCTCCTAAATTGCTGGGATTACAGACATGAGGCATCGCTCCTGACCTCTTCCTCCCTTCTTATTTGAGTATCTTCTTCCCCGACAAAGCATTCTCAGATCCTCTAGTCTTGGTTAGTTTCCCCTTCACTGTGTTCTCATTGCACCCCAGATATTGAAAGCATAGATACAGTTCAGATCACGAAGGGTCTTGTAAGCCATGCCAAGTGGTTTAGAAGATGACAGGAACCTACTCCACTGAAATTAGTTTCACTTATCTGTGTTTCCCCATTGGACTGTGAGCTCTCTGAGTGAAAGGACTGGGTATTTCATTTCTGTTTCCTGGAGGCTGCAACATTGTTTGGCAGAAAATAGGAATACTTTGTATTTTCTAATGAATGAACGGATGGATTCAAATGGAGAGTGTAAGTTTTAAACTATCACAATAGGTGACCTTCCGCACTTTGCTCACAACCTTATAGCTTATCTAACCCTTCACCTTTGCCCATCACTGAAAACATTAACATACTCTGTTGTTGGATTGTCTTTTAGAATAAAGTCACAAAACAGACATGAAGTGGGTGCAGCAAATCAAATGTTAATATGTAAGTGGAGAAAAGTGCTATAAAGATAAGAATAGCATGTCGTGATGGAGAATAAAAGGGGAGACCTTAGATGAACTTATAAGGGAAAACCAGAGAACTCCTATTTTTCAAACACTTGTTTATTGAACTCACAGGGAGCTCACAAACTTGGAGACACTAGGCAAACTACATAGAATTATGCTGCAGATTTGTGTGGTTTGCCTATCAGTTTTGAGTTCTTTTATTTACCTTGTAAAATATGCTTGCTTTATATTGGCAGTGTAGTATTAATTGACTTTAGTCTGTTCTTAGAGTACTAAGTACTTTTTAGATTTTTAAAACCAATTTTAGTAATAAGACATAGCTATGTATTATATAGTGAAATGAAATTATGCTTAATTATTTTAAAAATTATGATAGGAAAAATAATTTTGTTATTGGTAATCTGAAACTTTCTTTCCATATCTTAACCTTTTTATTTCTGTTGAACAGTTGTTTTTTATGACCTTTGAAATCTTAGAGTTCCATATAACAAAATATGGCAAAATGGATTGTGCCCTAGACAGGGTTCTATGGACTATGTGAAGGAGCCTGAGAAATAGGCACTATTTGTCTAGTATAACAGGAGAAAGAGGTTGTGATTTAAAGCTGAAAGACCTGACTACATCTTCTGCCTGCGTGACTTACCAAGTTTGCAATTTTAAAAAAGTTACATTTCTTTTTACCTCTTACATACACCAGTTACATGGAAGATTAAATGAGATGGTGAATATGATCATATTGATAGCAAAGCACTTTGAAAATGTAAGATGCTGCGGAAGTAATCCTTCTGTTTATTTATCAAAACCAGAGCCCCATTAAGTGTCCTGTGTTTAATGAGCTTAATTATTAGTTCTTTTGGTTGTTTGTAACCATAGATATTAATTGATATTACTGAAATTACGAATATAAGAGAATAGATTTCAGGTATTATTGATTTACCAGTTTATTACAATATCAAAATTTGTAATTATTTTTTTTTATGGGTATGGTAGGCTGAATAATGGACCCCCAAAGATGTTCACATCCTAATCCCTGGAACTTACGGAATGAGTGGCACGTTACCTGGCAAAAGAAACTTTGTAATTGTGATCATGTGATCTTCATATGAGATGATCCTGGATTATCTAGGTGGGCCCAGTGCAATAAGAGGGAAGCAAGAGGAATCAGAGAGTCAGAGAAGATGTGACTATGAAGGCAAGAGGTTGGAGAGATGAAAGGAAGGGGCTGCAAGCTGAGGAAGGTAGGCAGACCCTGGAAGCTGAGAAAGGCAAAGACATGGATTCTCCTCTAGAGTCGAGAGTCTCTGGAAGGAATGGAGCCCTCCCAACATCTTTATTTTATTTTATTCATTTTTAAAAATAGATTTAGAGGGTACAGGAGCAGCTTTATTACATGGATATATTGCATAGTGGTGAAGTCTGGGTTTTTAGTGTAACCATCACCTGAATAGTGCACATTGTGCAAATTAAGTAATTTATCATCAGTCACCCCCCTTCCACCCTTTAGAGTCTCCAGTGTCCATTATTCCACACTATGTCCATGTGTACACATTATTTAGCTCCCACGTATAAGTGAGAACATGTGGTACTTCTGCTTCTGAGTTATTTCACTGAAGATTAATGGCTTCTAGTTCCATCCATTATTCTGCAGAAGACATGATTTTATTCTTTTTTGTGACTGAGTAGTATTCCATGGTGTATGTGTGTGTGTGTGTATATATGTGTATATATATATACACACACACACGTATATATGTAGTTTCACATATATATGTAGTTTCACTTATATATATATGTAGTTTCACATATATATGTAGTTTCACATATATATATGTAGTTTCACATATATATGTAGTTTCACATATATATATGTAGTTTCACATATATATGTAGTTTCACATATATATATGTAGTTTCACTTATATATATATGTAGTTTCACTTATACATATACACACACACACATACACCATGGAAAACTACTCAGTCATAAAAAAGAATAAAATATATATATATCACATTTTCTTTATACAATCATCTGTTGATGGATACTGGATACTTAGGTTGATTCCATATCTTTGCTATTGTTAATAGTGTTGTAATAAACATATAAGTGCAGGTATCTTTTTAATATAATGATTTCTTTTCCTGTAGGTAGATACCCAGTGGTGAGATTGCTGTGTCAAATGGTAGTACAATTTTTAGTTCTTTGATAAATCTCTATACTGTTTTCCATAGATGTTGTACTAATTTACATTCACACCAACAGTGTACAAGCATTCCCTTTGCTCCACATTCTTGCTAATACCTGTTGTTTTTTGACTTTTTAATGACTGCTCTAAGATGGTGTCTCATTGTGGTTTTAGTTTGCATTTCTCATGATGAGTGATGTTGAGCATTTTTTTTATATGTTTCTTGGCCATTTGTATGTCTTTTGAAAAATGTCTGTTCCTGTCCTTTGCCCACTTTTTAATGGGGTTATTTGTTGTTGTCATTTTGTTCAACATCTTGATTTTAAACTTCTGAAATCTACAACTTTAAGAGAGTACATTTGTGTTGTTTTAAGCCACTAAAATTGTGATAATTTGTTACAATGGCAATAGGAAACTAGTACAATGTGGATTGACTAAACATTAATAACTATAATTTGTTTGAATTCTAAGAAATTAAATTCTAGGTTTGTCCAATAGTCTTCAAAAGAAATGGTGGTGAAACTGAATTCTAGCTTTGACCAGTAGTCTTCAAAAGAAAGGGTGGTGAAATTAAATTCTAGCTTTGACCAATAGTCTTCAAAAGAAATGGGGGTTTATTATTGAACATATGATTATATATGTGTATATATATATATACATACACACACATATATATACATACACATGTATACACACATACAAACACAAACATATATATATATATAACATATATATATATATATAAAAATCACATAATAAGATACCCCAACAAGTAACACATGAAGCCTTTCTTGGTGATTCCTCAAGGCCAAGTCCTTTGTCATGTCCTTTTCCCATGGAAGGCAGGGCAGGAGGGCACAGCTGCACAGGGACCTCTTTATTCTTGATGGTTTCACTATCACCTTCTATTTTTGATGCTCTGGTGAACCAGAGTCTTCTGTGAAGTAACAGTTAGAACCACGATTCTGAAATACAGGCTTAAAGACATTAAGAGGGGACAGTTCCCTGGACTCCTTCGTGGGACCTGTGACAGGGGTGGGAGGGGTGGCTTGTTTCGCTGGGCCAAGTTCAAACCCATTGTGGGAGGGGAAGCACATGGGCCAGCAGGTCCTGGGGCAGGTGTGAGTGCTTTTGGGCTCCAGCCCCATGGTAGCATCTGGGGATGTGTTACAATTAATGCTCTTTTAGCAGTTGCTGTCCGTGGACAAATCTAATCAGTAGATTTCTTAATCACAAGGCCTATAAATCAAAATAATTTTCCAATTTTTTTTGCCTCTGGAAAACGTAACTGTATTAAATGTGTTATGATCTTTCCTTGCTCATTACTGTTCACTTTAAAACAAGTTTTTATTGAAAAGGAGAAATTGCAAATGTATACATTTTACTTTATTAGTATATAAGTACACATGGTTTGTATTGCTGAAATCATTTAGAATTGAGGCATTTGTGTAATTCCAAATACACAAAGAAAAATTAGAAGCTATTCTTTATCCTTCTTTCTCCCCTTTTTCTTGAATTCACAATGACTTTACAAGACATTTAATGTAAAGGCACTAAAGACAGTTAAAACCATTAGTCATCATGCTTTACTTAGAATTCAGCAAAGAACAAAGTTAAAGAACAAAATAGCAAGCCTGGTTTATTTGTCTGAATAATGCTTGTCTCATGATACTTTATCTCATATAAGGAAAGGAGAGGGAATCCTTAGAGTTACATCATATAAGGTAGCAAAAAATAAATACAATAAATGCTAGAGACAATATTTATTCAGAAAACATCAGTGAGTCCAGTGAAACTTGGAGACTCTGAAATGCTGTGCCAGTCATTAGAGCCAGGAGTGTATTATGATTTAATGGTACCTCTCTGCTGCATCTCATGAGCTGTCCTAGAAAAACATTTTGAAGCAATAAAGCATCCATTTGGCTCCTAAGTAATGAGAGGCATTGTTCTTTGCATTAACTATTTATTCAGGAAGAGAAGTGACCAACTGTTAATAAGCTTTATCCAAAGAGGGTCGTGGAAAACAAGAAAATGCAAAAGTGAGGTTCTCTTCAATTTCATATGCAATTAACAAATATCCAGAGCTGACTGATTGGTGCTCCTCTTCCATGTGACTTTTGGCTGGCTGTATTTAAGGGTGAGTGCCTGTTAGATGTATTCAAAGCTTCTGGGTTTAAGGAAGGATTCTGTAGCCTAAACCCATGACAAATGAGAGGCGGCAATGACTCGTGAGTAGCTAAGACTGGATTGATCTCTGTTGTTTTGAATATTGGACTTATTTTCTAAGATGAATAGTAATGATTTAGGCTTACTAGTTTATTCCTTTTGGGAAGGATTCTTTTTGTTTGTTTGTTTTAGAAGATTATTGCTTTTTCATTACTTGTGAAATCTGCTCTATAATCCAATGTAATGTTTAGACTTATCACTTGATCAAGAAGCTTTTAACTTGAGAACAATTCTTATTTGGTATATAAATAGGTATGTGCTTTATTCTTTGGAAATAGTTTCCAGGTAGGAATGCAACATTTTTCTCTTGTTCTGCAAGTAAATAAATGATCTCTTCTTGACAGTAAATGTGTAGGATTTAGTAACTTTGAGATTCCAACCAGAATATTGTATTCACAAATAAATAGGGGCTTCTTTCAAGTCATTTCAGAACCTTACTTTGAAGCACTTTGATCCTATGAGAGTGTGAAGTTTTCATTCCACTTGCTTTAAGGTCCTTAATGTAATTAAGTTGCCTTTTTAATAACATGAAAAAAGATAAAAGTCGCAATTCTTTTCTTCCCTAAAGCCAACAAAAGGATGTTTATGGTAATTCTTTGTCCCTGCTCACACTAAATACTAGTACAGTGGAGTTCTACACAATGGGGGAAGAATCTTCATAAATCATTAAAATAGACTGGAAGTGATATGTAAACTCAATATTATTTAAATATTAACAGAATATTCTTGATACCATAATAAATCAATTAGGTGGCCGGGCACAGTGGCTCACGGCTGTAATCCCAGCACTTTGGGAGGCCGAGGGGGGCGGATCACGAGGTCAAGAGATCCAGACCATCCTGGCCAACATGGTGAAACCCTGCCTCTACTAAAAATAAAAAAATTAAGAAATCATTTAATATTGCATTCCTTTGATTTTTAATTTAAAAATATTTTCCATATTGAAAACTATGTATTCCTGCTAAGCTTACTATGAATTATTTTGAAGTATATTTAAAATCAGTTTGTAAGATGTATTTCGTGGAATAAGAATGCATTGTGTATTTGGGTCCATAGCCTTAGAAAAAAGGGCTAAAGAGCCCAAGTAAGTAGCAAAAGGATCAAAGGTAGAAAAACTCCTTAGGCTTTTTCTTTCCTAGACCACATTATTTTATCATACAGATTACAAAAACGTAAGAAATAAAGACTCAAGTTAGAAATGGAATTACCTCAGAAGATGTTAGGTTTTGCAACAATCTTTCTCTTTGGGTATTAACAATCATTAGATTGAATTATGCCTTTCAGATCATCACTCCATTCAGAAGGCTAATGCTGTGTGCTGAGAACAGAAAGGAGATGGAGGATTGGATCAGCTCACTGAAGTCTGTACAGACCAGAGAACCCTACGAGGTAAAATAGCATCTTTTCTTTCATCTCGTGTTCTTAGGAAATAAATGTTAACCAAAGGGCTAGAGCTCTACCGTGCAAACATAAGTATGTGTACACTCATTCAGCAACTTGTTCAAACCAGATTTTGAAATTCTTATCTTAAAGCAAAGTGCTTTGGTTTTAAAAATGATGGATTTGAAAATTTGACCATAACTATATGCATTCCAAACAGTTCAGCATCTGTAGCCTTGTTCACTGCCTTGGCAAATCTGTCCTCACATCTCATTTCTAGGTGGCCCAGTTTAATGTGGAACATTTCTCAGGGATGCACAACTGGTACGCCTGCTCCCACGCCCGACCTACCTTCTGTAACGTGTGCAGAGAGAGTCTTTCTGGAGTCACCTCCCATGGCCTGTCCTGCGAAGGTACTGTAGCACCTAGCATGTGTTTTCTCCCAACAGTGACCATACTGTAGACATGCTGCCACTGGTTTTATTGTAGCTTAAAATTGAGCTCTCCACACATAGGACCAGCTTGGAAAATATTTTTGCTCAGGAAAAAAAAAACATAGTCATTTAAAGGAAACATACATCAAAATACAGCATTTCACCCCCAAGAAACTAGGAACTACTGTCTAAAAAAAAAAAATCTTTGGACTTTGTATAATCATTCTGGTATTCTTTATTCTGGTTGATTATGGAGAGCAAAACTTTTTGTGAGGACAGTATATACTCTTTGGCAGAATTTCTGATTGTTAATTATATTGCATTGTTTTAAATATTGTTTTCTTTCATTTCATTTGTTTAATCTGAATAGGTATCATCCTTTTTAATTTCCTTAAAATTTTCTAAAAATAAGGCCTATGCTGTTGTTATTTTGTTTTGTTTCGAGAAGGGGTCTCACTCTGTCACCCATCCTGGAATGCAGTGGCATGATCAAGTCTCCCTGCAGCCTCAGCCTCCTGGGCTCAAACGATCCTCCTACCTCAGTCTCCCTAGTAGCTGGGACTACAGTCAAGCACCACCACACCTGGCTAATCTTTTTTTTTTAAGTTTCTAGAGACAGGGTCTCACTATGTTGCCCAGGCTGGTCTCAAACTCCTGGGCTCAAGCAATCCTCCCACATTGGCCTCCCAAAGAGGCATGAGCAGATTTGTGAGTTATTTTTAATATAAGAGCAGTGACCACCAAAAGCAAATACATTAATAATTGCCAACAGAAAACTCATAACTTCTTTAGATTTATTTTATTTCATACTTCAGTGATTACACTGTTGTATACTACTTTTTGAACTATATATGATAATAATAATACCAGCTTTTTTTCTCTAATCCAAAAATTTCGTAATTTGGAATATCACTTATTTATAATTAAGTAATAAAGTAGTAATAGAATCACAGCCTTAATTGATTTTAAACTATAAAATCTGTGGTATGTCATTGTTTCAACTATTTAATATGATACACCATAGTGGTTAAGAATAGAGCTCTTCAGTCAAACCCTCTTCCACTTCCACCATTACAAACTATAACCAGGAGAAGTTGTTTAACTCACTTAGGCTTTCCTCTCCTCATCGATAAGATGGGGATAATAGTCATTTATGCCTCATAGAATCACTATAAAAACTAAATGAGGGAATACATACAATAAAACTACTTTTCTAGTTCAATAAATTGGAAGAAGTTTGTAACTGTTTTGTAAGAAACTTATTCCAAATTTGCATCATGGGCTTGATGCATTAAAATTCATGAAGGAGAAAATTTGGAGAAGGCATTAAAGCTTTCTTTTTAGACTTAAAGAATGATTGCAAAAGAGATCTGATTGGCCTGTATTATGACTTTAGTAATCTAAAAGGATTCACATAGAGCTGAATAACTCCTACCAGGTCTGTAATATGGTATTATTTTAAAGATTTTACTAAAATCTTTATTCCAAAAATGCTGAAAAGACACCACATCTGAGACACTCTGTGGTACCCTTCTGATTTGAGTGTTATACATTATTAAATATTTTTATTTAAAAATTGAGTCAGTAGTGGAATGACTGAGTATTTTTCTAAGCATTTTAAAAGAAAAATGAAAATTACATTATTTGGTGAGAATAAGAAACTTAAAAGTCTTTAAATAAATTTGTTATATTCGGCCAGGCACGTTGGCTCACGCCTGTAATCCCAGCACTTTGGGAGGCCAAGGCAGGCAGATCACCTGAGGTTGGGAGTTCGAGACCAGTCTGACCAACATGGAGAAACCCCGTGTCTACTAAAAATACAAAATTAGCCAGGTGTGATGGTGCATGCCTGTAATCCCAGCTACTCGGGAGGCTGAGGCAGGAGAAGTGCTTGAACCTGGGAGTTGGAGGTTGCAGTGAGCGGAGATCGGGCCATTGCACTCCAGCCTGGGCAACAAGAGTGAAACTCTGTCTGCAAAAAAACAAAACAAAACAAATAAATTTGTTATATTCTTCTGTAAATAATGTAATTTTCAAGACTTTTAAAAAGTCTCAATTATTGGACTAAATAATTTTTTTAAAGAAAAGTATATATTAGTATTAGTTTCCTTTGCTGGTAAAAATTTTTTAATCTGCAGTATCTTGCCTATTAGTATTTTTAGAAACATAGCAGAAGATTTTATAAATCCCAAGGGTTTAATAAATATAAAAAGTTGCCTTTTTATATCTTTTGAGAATATGGTTATTCTGGATTTCATCATAATCAAAGTCATACTTACACTTTTGAAAACCCCCTAAAATCTGAATAAGCAGCGTGCTTGATAAAACTGAAAACATTAGATACAAGAGGCTTTAAATATTGTAAGAGATGCAAATATAATAATTTATTCAACAGTGAATATGAATAACTTTGTATTAGCATAGAATTCAGCTTCCAGTGTGTGAAGCCTTCACTACATTTACTAGCCTTTCTACCCTCATCTCCACAATAAAATGAAGCCATACTGATTTGTTTCCTAGATTTATATTGAATAACTAAAGTTATTATTTTAAATCTTCGCATATATAAAATATTATATGAATGAAAAATAGGAGACAGAAAAATAGAATTTATTAAAAATCCCCTAAGTCAATCAAGAATATTAATTATAATTTCAGGGCATAATTGTCCTTTACAGTTATTTAAACAGTAATTTAACCAAAAAAGATAAATGGTAATTTAAAAAAAATCAGCAGCATCAAATATGTCATCATGGGTATTTATGAATTTTGATCTTAAATGATATTTTTTTTGCAATGGGGGGACTCATTTTGTTGCTCAGGCTGGAGTGCAGTGGCATAGTCATGGCTCATTGCAGCCTTAATTGCCCAGACGCAAGCAATTCTCCCACCTTGGCCTCCCGAGTAGCTGGCACCACAGGCATGCACCACCCATGCCTGGCTTTTTTTTAATTATTATTATTATTTGTAGAGACTAGGTCTCACCATGTTGCCCAGGCTGGTCTCAAACTCCTGGGCTCAAGCTATCCTCCCACCTTGGCCTTCCGAAATGTGGGGATTAAACCACCACACTTAACGATTTTTAACACTCACAAAGATTTAGTATAGTAAATACTGAATATTGTAATAATAAATCATAATCTTATTACGTCTGCATTTTTTTTTCTTTTTTGAGATGGAATCTTGCTCTGTTGCCAGGCTGGAGTGCAGTGGTATGATCTCAGCTCACTGCAACCTCTGCCTTCCGGGTTCAAGTGATTCTCATGCCTCGGCCTCCCAAGTAACTGGGACTACAGATGCGCGCCACCATGCCCAGCTAATTTTTGTATTTTTAATAGAGACAGAGTTTCACCATGTTGGCCAGGATGGTCTCGAACTCCCGACCTCAGGTGGTCCGCCCACCTCGGCCTCCCAAAGTGCTGGGATTACAGGCATGAGCCACCAGGCCCGGCCTATTTTTTAAATTCTGTCATTTTAAACAATAACTTTACAGGTCAGGGGAAATTGCTTTATTTGAGAATAACTTGTCTGGAGAAATTTGTTAACTAACAAAATTCGAGTGCCTGCTGATCACTCTCATTTCTTAGTTACCATAATTACAGTCTGATTTGTTTTATTATTAGTGTTATGTTATATTAAGCAACTTGGTAATTTTCAAGGCTCATTACATGAAGCACTTTATTATTATAAAAGTGTGATTTTTTTATTTTTAGTGGGCTGTTTGATTTTTAATGGCAAAATTTTCAAACAGCTATGAAATTATACCATTACTCTCTTTTATGTCCTGCTTTTCCCCTTAGAAGCCAGATATTGACTGTGGATATCAAGTACTTATTAGTACTTATAAAGCACCTTGGGGCATCTGTTGCAGATAGTTTTAGGACTCCACTTTTGACAAAGACCATAATAGATGAAAAGGCCTAGAGATGCTAACCAACCAGTTTAAAGTAGTCACTTATGTTAAAGCAAAAGAGAGTAAGTCATTGTAAAAATTTTCACCAAGCTAAGCTTCCTTCTGATGGTGCTGTGTCTTCACACTTAGGATTTATCAGCAACAAAATTCAAGTAAAGTATTATTTTCTTTTTTTTTTGAGATGGAGTCTCACTCTGTTACCAGGCTGGGGTGCAGTGGCATGATCTCGGCTCGCTGCAACCTCCGTCTCCCAGGTTCAAGCGATTCTCCTGCCTCAGCCTCCCAAGTAGCTGGGACTACAGGCACGTGCCACCACACCCAGCTAATTTTTGTATTTTTAGTAGAGACGGGGTTTCACCATGTTGGCCAGGCTGGTCTTGAACTCTGGACCTCAGTTGATCCACCCGCCTCGGCCTCCCAAAGTGCTGGGATTACAGGTGTAAGCCACCACGCCCAGCCTCAAGTGAAGTATTATTTTCTATATGAAGTCTGTGTTCTAGTTACACACTCATTTATAACAAAAATGGTGGAAGGGAAAGAATTTTTCAAAGTACACAAAAGAGAAGGTAAGCAAAACATTTCCAGTGTGTATACATTATTATCATTATTATTATTGTTATTATTTTTTGAGACAGAGTGTTGCTGTGTCTCCCAGGCTGGAGTGCAGTGGCATGATCTTGGCTCACTGCAACCTCTGCCTTCCTGGGCTCAAGCAATTCTTATGTCTCATAAGAATCCCGAGTAGCTGGGATTACAGGCATGCGCCATCACACCCAGCTAATTTTTTTATTTTTAGTAGAGACAAGGTTTCACCTTTGTGACCAGGCTGGTCTCAAACTCCTGACCTCAGGTGATCCACCATCTCAGCGTCCCAGAGTGCTGGGATTACAGGCGTGAGCCACTGTGCCTGGCCTAGACGAATATTTTTCAAGGATAAACCAGCTCAGTTTAACCATCCATTTGTACATAGACTAGTCATGATACCTGAAGCACTTTGAACATTTGGCTAAAGACATCTTAGTTATTTTACCTGAAACTTTTGTTTTCGTGTTATATCCAATTAAGACAGTTTCAAGAGAATGGTGTGTAATGCAAAATTTGTTAATGATTGACTTAGAAATCCAGAAAAATCACATGAAAAGGAGATACCTTTCATTTAAATTTAGCAACACTTACCTTAGTATGTTTCCACTGAAATGCTCTCTACTTTTAACTGTTTAGCTAAAAGTCAGGAGCTGACCTAATATCAGTATCCACTCATACTTGAATAATTTCCTTAGAGAGATAAACATGTTTAATAATAGTCAAGTTCCAATTTTTGTAAGTATGGTTAATTTTTCGAATAACCTATAGTTCATTTCTTTTTCCATATATGTGCTGCTTTTTTTCCCTAGTTATTTCCTCCAATTTCTCTTTTATAAGTTCCTTTTGATAATATGGCTGGGGAGATTTAGTGAAGCCTGTAGTGACAACATCACTTCATCATCCCTTCTTTCTACATTTGTCATTTGGTCATCTCAACATAATACTTTCCAAAGATAGGGCCGTGTTTGTGACCCTCCCCAACCTATTTGCCATGATGCCTGGCTGTCTTGTTGGTATACTTGCACTTTACAGCCCCCTGGATCAGCTTTATCGTACTGACATTTTCAGACTTATAATCAGTATTTTATATGTATAGAAAAATAACAGTACCAGAAATGTACAGCTTGATGAATTTTCACAAATTAAACACATTCGTATAATCAGCGCCTACATTTAAAAATGGGATGTCACCAGCAGACCTGCTACCAAATTTTATTTGCTTCCCTCTCTCCCTCTGTCCTATGTGTGTGTTGTCTGCCTTCTCAAGCAGTAATTCTTTTGCATTTATTTCTTTTCTGTTCCTCTAAGTAGCAGTCTACTTATAGCTTGATAAAAGTGCTTCATAAATACATAGCCATATTTGTTTTCTAGAATACCATTACTATTGTTGCAGAATAATTTAATCTTTTAAATATATTTGTTTTCTTCTACTTCCTCCCTCCCTTTTAAAATTTTATGCTGTGATTTCCTTTAATCATTGGTCCAAAAGTTCTTGTCCACTTAAAAGCAGTTGCTCTTTTTTTTTTTTTTTTTTTTTTTTTGTAGTGTGTAAATTCAAGGCTCACAAAAGATGTGCAGTGAGAGCAACAAATAACTGTAAATGGACTACCCTGGCCTCCATCGGGAAGGACATTATAGAAGATGAAGATGGCGTAAGCTGCTGCTCTGTCTCTGCTCTCTTCCCACTAACTCCTCTTTTATGTTCTGCTCTTGTGGAAGCTGAGAAAGATAAGTAGGAATGCTTATTATTAGGATTTAATAGAAGGTTTGGTTGATTCCAAGTTTTTATTTTTAATTCAATCCTTCATAGCTTCTTTAGCTCTTAGATTTTGAAGGAAATCTGTTGTGAATAGGGCTTAGAAGTGGCTGTTGTGCTGGGCTGTTGTTGTCAACCTCTGATGAACTCTGAGATGTTCTTTAAGGCTTAGCTGAAATGTTCACTCTTCAGACTTTGGGGTTGCCTCTCAACAGTATACCTCCACTTTCAAAACCTCACCTCCACTGCACCATGCATATGGATTTCTGGGAATGCTTAGTGATCACTTTATTGTAATCCCTTTACATGCCTCAGCTAAATCTACCTGAACCCTGAAGGGAAACAGCTTTTACCTTACTTTTATATTCCTTGAACGTTCATAATAGATGCTCAATAAACGTGGGGTAAATGAGTGAATGCTATGCATGAAACGTACTACTGACCCTCTAGAGTGAGAAATGATTCAAAATCTCCCCTGGGGTAAGGTTGGTGTCCGCCAGTCTTCACCTGGCTGCCCTTTCTTCCTTCTCCACAGGTCGCGATGCCTCACCAGTGGCTTGAGGGCAACCTGCCTGTAAGTGCCAAGTGTGCTGTCTGCGACAAAACATGTGGCAGTGTTCTCCGTCTACAGGATTGGAAATGCCTTTGGTGTAAGACAATGGTGAGGGTTTTGGAATCAGTTCATCCTTTTTAATTAGCTTCTTTCCCTAACTTTGTCATCCACGTGGTTTAGAGGCAAAGCAAAGAACTTATGACAGAGCTGAACCTGGTAGCATACGCATCTCATGATGACATTCTTCTTTCCTTACAGTATAGTCCTCCTAGTCTGGTCATTGTTTCAAATGCCCTGTAAAACTTATTCTTGTTCATCCGTGTCCTGTGCCTCAGGATCTCTTACCCATAGTTGTATTGTTTTTTCATTTTGCTTTATCAACAAAGTGATTTGCTATATTCGGGCCTATTTTACTACCTGAAAGCCCTTCTCTGGTATGTCACCAAATTTTGGTTGACATGTGACATGTAAATTTGCTACAACCCTACCAGTGCTCTCTGACAGAGGTGAACAGCACATGCAGCCGAACATGAAGCCAACAGCTGATTATTTATGCCAGATATGGTGAGGACAGGGCCTCCGGACTGTGTGAAGACAGTCAGAGTAGGAAGGAGATCATGCAGACAGTGGCATGGGACTGAAAAACTGCAGGATGAGGAGGTCGTGGGTGTGAGCGTTCATCTCAGCACTGGGCGATGCTGCTCTACAATGATAGTGATTGCCTCGCACTGGGGCTGACTTATTTGGTGGTTTTGAGTCTTGTCTTTTAACATTGCTGGCTGAAATTTGGAAGCCAGCCTCAAATTTTAAAATATGGAAAAACTATTTTTTTTGGTATGTATGGTGTAGATCAGCAAATGTAAGAGATGTGTGATGTATTGCTTTCCTAATCAATGAGATTGTCTGATAGGCTACAAAGGAAAATAAGTCCTACAACTTTTTAGTTAGGCCTGATAGGTAAATCTGTGTTTCTTTTCTTTGTCCTCATGCTTTTGTTATTCTTCATTGATTGCCTCTTTTACTAGCCTTAGATATGTTACTAATACTTTTTCTCTTATCTCATTTAATCTAATATATAGACTGTAACAGGTGTCTCTCTTTACAATCTTAGTGCAAGCCTAGCCCCTAAAACCTTGTCATGCCATTTTTTTATTTTAAAGGAATTCTACCCATAAACAAGATTTTAAAGCATCATTCCACCTCAGATTTCTTTTTGAGAGGACAACCACTGATAACAAATTTTCCTGCTATTTTTATTGGCCTGTACATTTACTAAAGTCGATTTCTCTACTTCTAGAGCTTCAACTGTTCACTTCCAATGTATTAGAAAGAAAACACGGCCGGGCGCGGTGGCTCACACCTGTAATCCCAGCACTTTGGGAGGCCGAGGTGGGCAGATCACGGGGTCAGGAGATCAAGACCATCCTGGCTAACACAGTGAAACCCCATCTCTACTAAAATACAAAAATTAGCTGGGCGTGGTGGTGGGTGCCTGTAATCCCAGCTACTCGGGAGGCTGAGGCAGGAGAATTGCTTGAACCCAGGAGGCGGAGGTTGCAGTGAGCTGAGATCGTGCCACTGCACTCCAGCCTGGGCGACAGAGCAAGACTCTGCCTCTCAAAAAAAAAAAAAAAAAAGAAAAGAAAAGAAAAAGAAAGCACATAATGTGTGATGAATTATTTTAGAAAGGTTTTATGTAAATTTTTTTCCCTGCAATTTGTATATCTTTACTTTAAAAAAAAATCAGTAGTTTTTAAACTCTGTTAACTTTAACAGCAGGAGTTAATTAGGTTTATTACTTGCTCATTCTATTCACCCCTAACTTTTAAACATTTCTTAACTAGAATAGCAGTGGTATTACAGATGGTAGAAGGGAGAATGCCTTTTCTCTCTTTTTTCGTGGCAAACTCAAATTTCACCTTGTGACATCATTCCTGCCCCACCCTATGTAAGTTGGACTTGCTGGTTTCTGAGCTACCATCACCTTATAGCACCTCTCTTAGTCTTGCACTTCCTATACACAACCATTTGCCTGTTTACATATTATTTTGCCTTTAAAACATGAGTTTCTGGCCTGGTGCAGTGGCTCATGCCTGTAATCCCAGCACCTTGAGAGGCCAAGGCATGTGAATCACCTGAGGTCAGGAGTTCGAGACCAGCTTGACCAACATGGTGGAACCCCATCTGTACTAAAAATACAAAAAAATTAGCTGGGCACGGTAGTGCATACCTGTAATCCCAGCTACTTGGGATGCTGAGGCAGGAGAATCGCTTGAACCTGGGAGTTGGAGGTTGCAGTGAGCTGAGATTGCACCATTCCACTCCAGCCTGGGCAACAAGAGCAAAACATCATCTCAAAAAATAAAAAAATATGAACACCTGTAATTCCAGCACTTTGGGAGGCCAAGGCGGGTGGATCATCTGAGGTCAGGAGTTCAAGACCAGCCTGGCTAACATGGTGAAACCCCGTTTTTACTAAAAATACAAAAATTAGCCAGGAGCAGTGGCAGGTACCTGTAATCCCAGCCACTTGGGAGGCTGAGGCAGTAGAGTCACTTGAACCCTGGAGGTGGAGGTTGCAGTGAGCTGAGATTGCGCCATTGCACTCCAGCTTGGGCAACAAGAGTGAAACTCCATGTCAAAACACAAACAAAAACATGAGTTTCTTTTTTTTTTTTTTCATTTTGCATATGTCTTTTTTTTAATTATTATTATACTTTTAGTTTTAGGGTACATGTGCACAATGTGCAGGTTAGTTACATAGGTATACATGTGCCATGCTAGTGTGCTGCACCCATTAACTCATCATTTAGCATTAGGTATATCTCCTAATGCTATCCCTCCCCCCTCCCCCAACCCCACAACAGTCCCCAGAGTGTAATGTTCCCCTTCCTGTGTCCACGTGTTCTCATTGTTCAATTCCCATCTATGAGTGAGAACATGCGGTGTTTGGTTTTTTGTCCTTGCGATAGTTTACTGAGAATGATGATTTCCAATTTCATCCATGTCCCTACAAAGGACATGAACTCATCATTTTTTATGGCTGCATAGTATTCCATGGTGTATATGTGCCACATTTTCTTAATCCAGTCTATCATTGTTGGACATTTGGGTTGGTTCCAAGTCTTTGCTTTTGTGAATAGTGCCGCAATAAACATACGTGTGCATGTGTCTTTGTAGCAGCATGATTTATAGTCCTTTGGGTATATACCCAGTAATGGGATGGCTGGGTCAAATGGTATTTCTAGTTCTAGATCCCTGAGGAATCGCCACACTGACTTCCACAATGGTTGAACCAGGTTACAGTCCCACCAACAGTGTAAAAGTGTTCCTATTTCTCCACATCCTCTCCAGCACCTGTTGTTTCCTGACTTTTTAATGATTGCCATTCTAACGGGTGTGAGATGGTATCTCATTGTGGTTTTGATCTGCATTTCTCTGATGGCCAGTGATGGTGAGCATTTTTTCATGTCTTTTGGCTGCATAAATGTCTTCTTTTGAGAAGTGTCTGTTCATATCCTTTGCCCACTTTTTGATGGGGTTGTTTGTTTTTTTCTTGTAAATTTGTTTGGGTTCATTGTAGATTCTGGATATTAGCCCTTTGTCAGATGAGTAGGTTGCGAAAATTTTCTCCCATTCTGTAGGTTTCCTGTTCACTCTGATGGTAGTTTCTTTTGCTGTGCAGAAGCTCTTTAGTTTAATTAGATCCCATTTGTCAATTTTGGCTTTTGTTGCCATTGCTTTTGGTGTTTTAGACATGAAGTCCTTGCCCATGCCTATGTCCTGAATGGTAATGCCTAGGTTTTCTTCTAGGGTTTTTATGGTTTTGGGTCTAAAGTTTAAGTCTTTAATCCATCTTGAATTAATTTTTGTATAAGGTGTAAGGAAGGGATCCAGTTTCAGCTTTATGAGTTTCTAACAGCAGGATATCTAGTGCCTAAAACATAGTCTATGTAGTGAAAAAAGAAAACAAAATAAAAAAGCCCATAGCCCTATAAACCTAATGAATCAACTTATAATTTTTCCTACTGTCATCCAGGTCTGTGGACATAGTTTTACCTTTTCTGTAAAAATTGTGAAGATATAATTTGATCATCTGCTTTTCTTATTTAGCATCATTATAAATACCTTTCTGTTTTGCTCCATGGTTCTTATACATTTTTAAATTACTTTTAAAGCTATCTGTGTGTGCTAGTTTTTCTAAAATGCATTTGGATTGTTAATTATTGTAAAGCATAATAGAAAACTGTCTAAAAACAGGTTATCACCAGAATTAGAATTATTATTGAATTTTAGTTATTCTCCCAAAGGTTTTGATAAATACAGGTTTAATTATGCCAGTTTTCTAAAAGGACTAATAAAATAAAGTCATATTAAATAAGAACTTGATGAAAAGTGTCTGCTTTTACTGGTTAAAACATTTAGAAGGCTCTCCAGACAAGTACACAAACTAAATTGCCTGGGTCCTACTTAATAAGTTATCCTTGTTTTTGTTCTCCATAGTACCTTGCATGACCATGAAACTCATTTCTACTGAAAGCACATTTACTGGGTGCCTGTGATACGCATCACTTTCCTTTACCTTACAGGGCAGCAGTCCAGCTGAGAAAATAAGCATGGGGGTACTTGTAACTTTAATAATAGGGAAATGTCATAAAAGAAATGTGAATAGAAAGTTATGGGATTACTGCAGAAAAAGCAGGCACTTTATAGATTTTATCTTTGTTAAATTTTATAAGAATTTTTATAAGAACAAAATAAATGTTCTGTCATCAGTTTATTTTATGGGCAATGATATTGACACACTGGTTAGTTTCCATCCTTCTTCTTCCTTTTCCCCTTCTTTTTCTCTTCTCTGCCTCCCTTCCTCTGCACTTGGTCTCTTCTCTTCCTCTCTCTTCGCCTTCACCAGTTATTCATTAACTATATATTCTTCTCTGAGATAATTACAAAAATTGGTTGCATGGACCAAAATCAAATTTCCATTTCTAAAATGTTTAGTCATTTCCTGAAGTATAAATGTTATACCATTTAAAGTAGTTTATGAATTACTGAACATTTTGTGGTACAGTTGATTCTAGATTATCAGTTCGTTAGATGTGATTTATAATGGCAGAACATTATTTTTATGATTCTTGAAGGTATATTTGTTTGTCATTAGGTACACACTGCCTGCAAAGATTTATACCATCCAATATGTCCACTTGGTCAATGTAAAGTATCTATCATACCTCCAATTGCACTAAACAGCACCGATTCCGATGGTATGTAGCAGTAGTGTAAGTACGTATATTTCTGGTATATTTAATATTGATATGTATATTTCTTTTCCTAGAATAACTATGATGGTAATTGACTATTGTAGTCAGTTTTTCTAAAATAATTCCATTTAAATTGCTGAAAGTACATTCCATTTTTAAAAGAATATATTTAAGTGAAAGTTGTAGAATAGCTGTTAACATTGGCGAAATTACTGTATATAAGACTTTTAGATTTTACGTTTTAGTAAATAAAATAAGATCATTACTCTGTACTGCAATACAATCTGAAAAGGTTAATTTTTATAAGTGTTTTTTTCCTCTATAATTGAAACTGCCTATTAGCATGGCTGTTATTAAAATCTGTTTTTCTGTAATTTCATTGTAGGAATTTATATTCCTATAAATGCACTTTTCCCAAAATCTTACAACTTAACTCTAAAGTGCTGAGGAACCCCTCTACAACACCGGTTTTGGGATTGCATACTAATTACTTCCTTCTAAGTAAACCGTATTGCAAAGGCTTTTTACCATGTATAATGCTATGCTGTTTTATGTAACAGACTTGAGCAACTGTGGATTTTGATATTCATAGGGTTCCTGCAGCCAATTCCCCCAAAATATACAGGGAGGACTGTACTATTATTAATGTCTTGCATTGATATCATGCCTTATGCTTTTCAAACTTTTTAATTTATGCCAATAGATATCTTAGATATAAGTTTATAAACCTGAAGATGTAAGTTTATAAACCTCAAAATATGTGACTTTTTAAAAAACCTATGCTATTAACAGCCCTCTCCCCCAACCTAAGCCCTGATTTTGTTTACTATAAATTTTAAAATAGTCTCTCAGACTTCAGAAAAGAGCAGTTAAAATACTTTGAAATATTGAATATGAACATAAGAATTACATACAAACATATAGGTTTGTATGTAAATAGTTAACCTATCTCTATTTGGAGAGCTAAATTATAACTTAATGCTCCAGTTTTTATAAATTTATTTTGTTTTCTCTGAATGTTTGCTAATAATTTAAAAGAGAAAGCTGTATGTATTGATCTTGTATTGTGTTTTTTTCACAGGTTTCTGTAGAGCAACATTTTCGTTCTGTGTTAGTCCTCTATTGGTTTTTGTCAATTCTAAGAGTGGAGATAATCAGGGAGTAAAGTTCCTTCGTCGCTTTAAACAGTTGCTAAATCCGGCTCAGGTGTTTGATTTAATGAATGGAGGTCCTCATTTAGGGTAACTGATTATTGATAAATCTTATTTGAATACAATGTAGGACTAGGTGTTAAATGTGTTTGGTTTTTCAGCTCATGAAAATTACAGATTCCTCTAGATCCCTCCCTCGTTTTTAAAGCCCTAATTATAAGTTTTAACACAACCTTTTGGATAGTTATACAACTGTCTTGTATAAATTCCTAATTTCTCAATTTCAAAATTTGTTTAGAAAATGTTTTAGAATATATTCTACATCAAACAATACTAACAATTTCTTTAGCTCCAAGAAAGATCAACTTGCGTAAATATAGAAATATAAAGTAATATTAGAAAATGATTTGCATGGAAGGCTGATATTGATTTACATATAATATAAATAATCGATTATTAAACCAAAGTACAGGGACTCTCATGGCTGTCAAGGGCAGTTCTTCAAGGATCTCAGACTCAGTTCACATAAATGACAAAGAAATACTTTGTTGATGATTCTTTTCAGCTTTCTGGATGTCATATGACTTAAAATCTGTAAGATAAAATGAACTAAGTGGTATTTTCACTGAGGGAAAATATACCTTTTGGCACTTTCAATACATTTTTAGGGTATGCATATGATTTTTCTTAAGAGGCGATATTATGTCTTCTGAACCAGGGGCCTTCAAACCTCTATGTAACATACTTACAGCAACTCAGCTTTTCTCTTGGGTTCCACCATTACCTTAAAGCATGAACACGGAAGTGGAAGTGGGGATTTTTGATACCAGTGCCTGAAAAGGCATTTTGTGTTTCGTAATGTGATACTTTCCTCTGTCTTCTCTATTTCTCTCCTTTCTTCTCTCTTGGTGCCTCTGTTCACTTTTGCCCCCTGAGTCTTCCTTCCTGCTTCCATTGCCTTTATCTTGCTAAGTCTCCGGCCCTTCTGGTCACATGGATGTTGGTCTTCTTCATTTATACCCAGCTTCCTCCTTATCTACGTGTACTGCCCTTCCTTTCCTCTGCTGAGGTCCTAGAGTTTCCTCATCTAGCCTCTCTTCTCACCTTCTTTGTCTCTGCCATGCTAGGGTAGTTTTGTCCCCCTTTCTAACACGTCCATTTTATAATCCTTTATAGTTCCATTATCTTATAGTCTTGATTTATTTTCCCATTTGTCCTTGAAGGCTTCAAGGACCTCTCTTGATGAAACTTCCTGAGATTGTCCCTCTAATATTTTTCAGATTTTCCATAATACTTGAAGTAAGTGTACAAGGGTACATTTAGGAGACGGGATGTGTCAAAAGTTGAGATGAGGGAAAATAGAAGGATGGGCCTGAGAATAGGAGAAGAGGAGGAGAAAAAGCCAGTTGGGAGTCCTGAGAGCAATACAATGATTGGTGTCTTTAGGAACTGCCTGAGCGTCACTCATTAGCATCAGCACCCTAGATTCCTTACCCATGGTTTGTAATTCTTAAGGAAAGAATTTATTCTTGTAATAGAAAGAGAAGAACCACTACTTCCACCATCTTGTATTACTTTACCTTTCCCGGTTTCTGCTTCTTTTTTGTTTTCTCATTTCTCACCCCCATTCCTCCTAATTTTATCTTCATTTCTACTTATCATTCCCTTTCCTCCTTATGATTCAGAAGTTTTCTTGAGTTAAAATTACACTTCAGTGAATGTTTATGGTATAATTAACATGTAAGTAGGAGTTCTTATATTTAATCTGAATATGAATACTGATACAGAATAACAAAGAATTGAGGAAAGTGATTTTTATTTCTTTATACTAAAATAAAATCCTTTTTGCTTTCAGTTTAAGATTATTTCAGAAGTTTGACAATTTCCGGATTCTTGTTTGTGGAGGCGATGGAAGTGTAGGTTGGGTTTTGTCAGAAATCGATAAGCTCAACTTGAATAAACAGGCAAGTGCTAATTCTTTTACTTGCTAGTTAACATGAATGCATACTAACATACTTACCAGAGAGGTGCAGAAATGCAGTAGTCCCTATTTCTCAACTTGTCTGAAAGTCACCCTGTTGCACTGTCTTTCAGTGTCAGCTGGGAGTGTTGCCTTTGGGTACAGGAAATGACCTTGCCCGAGTTCTTGGCTGGGGAGGTTCATATGACGATGACACCCAACTTCCTCAGATCCTAGAGAAACTGGAACGAGCCAGTACCAAAATGTTGGACAGGTAAAAGTAAATTATTTTCTACAACTAGATGGAAAATGGCATACTGAAATCATTTTTTGATGATTTCTTAACAAATGTTTATTAATAAATTTTACTGACCAGAAGCTCCACGAAGGCAGAGCCTTCCTGATCTTGTCCACTGGTTAATCCCTGAGATGGAGAACAGGGCCTATCACAGAGAAGACACTCAATAAAGATGTTTTATAGTGAACGAATGAATTATAAAAAACTAGTCTGAGGAACTCATTATTTTAAATACAGAAGGCTATGTTACTACTATTTACTTTTAATTGCAGTTCAGGTCAGAAAACGAAAATAGTTCATTTTGTGGGAGGCCTTTTGATGAGTATGGTAGGTAGTCTCCTGTCATTGTATGGTTTCCAAAAAGCTAAAGAGGACATATAAACGTTAGATTTGTTAGAATATCTCCTCTTAAATATACATATTAAGAATGCATTGATCCAATAAGAACTAGATATGTTAAAATATAAGCAGTCCTTTCCCAGGGGCAGGAAAATATTAGGAAGACAGCTTCAAATGAAGGGACTGTCATTGTGTTTATGCTGTTCTTGATCACATCTCTTAATTGCTTTCTCTCTGAATGTCCGTGTATAAAAAAGAAGCTACAATGTGTGTACCCTGCGTGTTATGGAGGAAGTGTTTAAAATTTGGGTATAAGGAACAACAGGACTCAGTAACCAGCCACTCCCCAACCCCCAATATCAGTAGAAGACAGATGTCAAAATATCATGATCAACTTGAGGTAGCATAAATCAAAACAATTTTGATAGAATTAGCCATCTGTGGAACTCTTCCCGAAAATAACAAAATTTCACCAGGGAGCCACCAATCTGAAATGTAATTACTCTAAGATGGGCTATAACCTAATTAATGGTAACCTTGCCTGTCATAAGGTAAAATATTTTGCTGACAGAATATTTAAAAAGAGAGCTGGGAAGTAGAACATTTGTCTCTGTTTATCCAAAATTACATGAGAGAGATACTCCAGTAGCTTGGGTGCATAAAAGTTTATAATCTTATGTGCTACTGGGTTCAGCCTCTAGCCTTTAAAATAATCTGGAGGTTAAAAGAAGAAAAGGAATGAAAAAGAGAAATGGTACCTATGGATATGTTAGTTAGCTTGATTGTGTTGTATATATATCCAAACATCAAGTTGTACACCTTAAATATATACAATTTTTTATTTGTCAATTATACCTAACTGGGGAAAAAAGATTGGAAATAAATAAATAAAATCACCATTATTTGTAAATGAGCCTGGAGGTGACTTCCCAGACAACTGTCCAATTCTGTGGTTACCAAACAAAAGGGGTTATTTAAATGCTTTCTTTGTTGCAAATGTAAAGACCACTTCCCCTGCTGTTAGGCATTTCATCTACCCTGGGTATGTGCTTTCCCCTCGTGTGCTATAGAAATTCACTTCTCAGTTGGGGGAGGTGGCTCACGCCTATAATCCCAACACTTTGGAAGGCCGATGTGGGAGGATCACTTGAGCCCAGGAGGTGGAGGTGGCAGTGAGCCACAATTGCACCACTGCCCTACAATCTGGGCGACAGAGTGAGACCCTGTCTCAAAAAAAATTAAAAATAAATAAATAAATGAATAAAAAGTCACTTCTCCAGGTGGTTAGCCAAGAAACAGCACCCCCATGGTGAAATTCCTTGAATACCAACTGATATGCAAAATCAAAACAAAACAAAAGAAAATACACACACACAAAAATCAAAGTGGATTCAGAAACTTAAGATCTTTGTTAGAAACATAGGAATATTTTATTCCTATGTTTCCTTTATTAATTTACTGTTTGTAAAGAACAAGTGGGTTGGTTGCAGTGGCTCACGCCTGTAATCCCAGCACTTTGGGAGGCCCAGGTGGGCGAATTACCTGAGGTCAGGAGTTCGAGACCAGCCTGGCCAACACGGTGAAACCCTGTCTCTACTAAAAATACAAAAATTAACTGGGCATGGTGGTGGGCACCTGTAATCCCAGCTACTCGGGAGGCTGAGGCAGGAGAATCGCTTGAACCCGGGAGGCGGAGGTTGCAGTGAGCCAAGATCATGCCAATGCACTGAAGCCTGGCCAACAGAGCGAGACCCTGTCTCAAAAAAAAAAAAAAATACACCAGTTAAAAAGTCATTGTTTAATGTTCTAAATTAGATGAGTTTTTCAAATATATTTATTTGATCCTCAGAACAACACTTTGGGTTGGGTCAGAAAAGCATTATTTTACAAAGATGAAAATGTATTTTTCTGGATACAGTGGGAATAAAAACAACTCATTTTTTGTCTGCTAGCACTTTCTAGTTGCTTTACTTTGTGTATCATCTCATTTAATTATCTCCCTTCTCCTAGAGATAGCTAATATTGCCATCTCCATTTTACTGGTGAAAAGGTTTAGGAGGCTTTCACATTATCTAAGTTAAATAGCTAATAAGTAATAGAACGGGCACGGTAAACTGCAATCCCTGCTCTGTCTAGTGTCCAGGGTCCTTTCTCAACCCTGCACTCTTTCCCCTTTATGTGTGTAGGCCAGATGGTTCCTTCCTTCTGGCCTGTGCCTCTGCTTAGCTGATACTCATATGCACCTCTTCCTCACTTTTTCATCTCTTGCTGCCACTTTCTCCTTTTTATTTAGCTCCAACCATTTCCTATCGAGTGGGGAGGTATAGCATGGAGGGTGCAAGGAACTCAGACATTTGGATGGATTTATTTACCATTTATTTAACTGTCTTTGACCAGAAAAGTATTTCCAGCTATAAGGAACTTGACTTTTATGTTTCTACTCGTGGTTTTCCCTGTTTGGATATTTACAAAGTTTAATTGTTTTGTTTGCTTGCATCCTACCTATTTTTTGCACTGGAATGTTAGCTTCATTGGGGAAGCCTATTCACCCTTGTGTTTCCAGACCCTGTGACTTTGAGATGCTCAATATAGTATATCTGCTGCATGGATAAATGATGGCTTTTGGTTTTCAAATATAAATTTCTTTCTTTTTTTTTTTTTTTTTGAGACGGAGTCTCGCTCTGTAGCCCAGGCTGGAGTGCAGTGGTGCGATCTTGCCTCACTGCAAGCTCCGCCTCCCAGGTTCACGCCATTCTCCTGCCTCAGCCTCCCAAGTAACTGGGACTATAGCTGCCTGCCACCACGCCCGGCTAATTTTTGTATTTTTAGTAGAGACGGGGTTTCACCATGTTAGCCAGGTTGGTCTTGATCTCCTGACCTCGTGATGCGCCCGCCTCGGCCTCCCAAAGTGCTGGGATTATAGGCATAAGCCACCACTCCCAGCCTCTTTTTTTTGAGACAGAGTTTCGCTCTGTCGCCAGGCTGGAGTTCAGTGGCACAGTCTCGGCTCAAGCGATACTCCTGCCTCAGCCTCCCAAGTAGTTGGGACTACAGGCGTGTGCCCCCACACCCAGCTGATTTTTGTATTTTTAGTAGAGACAGGGTTTCACCATGTTGGCCAGGATGGTCTTGATCTTTTGACCTCTTGACCTCGTGATCTGCCCGCCTCAGCCTCCCAAAGTAAATTTCTTTTAAAGTATTTTCATGTGAAGAGTTGAATAGTAGCTAAAAGTAACAAGTTTACATGTCCCGAAATATAATGTATGTCTATTGGGGGGCTTTCTGGGAATTTGAATTTTTATGCAAATATTTATTCTCATAGGCTGAATGATACACTAGGTTCTGTTTAAATATTGATCTTGGGATTTTCCTCTGGGTTCTATCAGTAGCTTCAGCTGTGTTATGCTTTTCTTAAAATTCAGTTGTTAAGGTACTGCTTTTATTATGCTTTGTTTCTGTGTAAAAATCTTTATTTTACATCTTTTTCTTTGAGATGGAGTTTTGCTGTTGTCATCGAGGCTGGAGTGCAGTGGCACGATCTTGGCTCACTGCAACCTCCGCCTCGCAGGTTCAAGTGATTCTCCTGCCTCAGCCTCCTGAGTAGCTGGGATTACAGGTGCCCACCACCACACCTGGCTAATTTTTAATATTTTTAGTAGAGACGGGGTTTCACCATGTTGGCCAGGCTGTTCTTGAACTCCTGACCTCAGGTGATCCACCTGCCATGGCCTCCCAAAGTGCTGGGATTATAGGCATGATCTACTGCACCTGGCCTTTTTTCTTTTTTTTGAGACAGGGTCTGGCTCTGTCGCCCAGGCTGGAGTGCAGTGGCGTGATCTCAGCTCACTGCAACCTCCACCTCCCAGGCTCAAGTGATCCTCCCTCCTCAGCAATCCAAGTAGCTGGGATTACAGGTGCACAGCACCATGCCAGGCTATTTTTAATTTTTTTGTAGAGACAAGGTTTCACCATGTTGCCCAGGCTGGTCTGGAACTCCTGAGCCCCAGCAATTCATTCACTTCAGTCTCCCAAAGTGCTGGGATTACAGGCATGAGCCACCACACCTGGCCTTTATTTCATATTTTGTTAGTCTACAATAATGTCCTGGCCCAACTCTTCTTCCCAAATTTTGAAATTATTATTTTGGATAGAAAACTGGACTTATCTTGAGTTGATTGCTTTTCTCTAACACCAAATGATTTTATGTTTGCTTTGAAATTAATACTTGTAGCTAATTGAAATAAATTTACTTCAGTTAAGTATTATTAATATTTTCCCCCTACTCTCATGGTTACATTCATTATTTCTTAATTTAAGAAGGGGTATTTAGCTAATTTTCATTTTATGTATGTATAAGCTGATTTGGCAAGTGTGATTGAGTAACAGTTTATAGGTAGTATGTATTTATTTAATTTAAGACATTGTTTTAAAACTTTGGGTTATGACTCATTAGTAATTTATAACCTAGTTAGTAAACTGCAATGAGCATTATTTTTTAAATAGAACAGAAAAGAATGGAAAAGTCAGAATGCATTGCACCTGAGAAGAAATGGGGGCGTTGTAACATGTGTGGATTTCTTATTGTGGGCTATGGGTCTTAAAACATTTGGAAGCCACTAATTGGAGAAATGGTAAGATGTAGAAATCATAAATTATAAATTCAACATTTTATGAGATTACTGAAATGTGATCTCTTTTCCCATTTTTGGTTGTTTTAAGATAAAATAAACCATAGTTCATGAATGTGTGTGTGTGTGTGTGTGCGTGCGTGCGTGTGTGTGTGTGCGCGTTTATGAGATGCTAACAGTTAGTTTATCCAATTTTAAGGAAATCTTAGACCAAAGAGTTTTTCTCCCTTCAGGTGGAGTATAATGACATATGAACTCAAATTGCCACCAAAAGCTTCCCTACTTCCAGGACCTCCAGAAGCATCTGAAGAATTTTATGTAAGACTTAACCCTTTACCTATCATTTGAAATGGGGGTGGATATCTTGAAAAAAAAAAAAAGAGAGAGAGAAAATGTACTCCTAATATATGGTGGTAGCATGTTAACTTAATTTTATTTTTGGGGTATGGTCTCATTGACTACCTCTAGTCCTCTTCCCCAGAGAGAAGAATCCTGAATCTAGGCTAGAGTCCTTCCATGACCACCCACACCGGGAGTGCCCAGTCACTCCTCTTCCTGGGACTCTTCATGTGTAAAGTGAGGCTACAAAGTCGTGGGAGTTAAATGATATAACAGATGTGTAAAGCACTATCTCTTCTCCTGCCCAGATAATTCCTCCCTGCATGTTCTACCTGCCTGTTTCCGTTTTATCAGCAGAGCTCTAGGAAGGTCAGCTGGTGTTTCCTGTTAGTGTTTATTCATCTTCTACTTTGGCCATTAGATTGTTTGATTATAAGATGTTAGCTTCTTTAAACAGTATCCAAACACACCAATACTCATGGCCAGAATATTATGCAATTTCTGTCTTACTGCTTGCTTTGCGTACTCTTTTCTTGTTCTTTTCTTTTTGAGACAGGGTCTTGCTCTGTGGCCCAGGCTGGCTGGAATGCAATGATGCAAACACAGCTCACTGCAGCCTTGACCTCCTGGTCTCAAGAGATCCTCCTGCCTTAGCCTCCCAAAGTGCTGGGATTACAGGCATGAGACACTGTGGCCGGCCCCTACTCTTCTGAAGGGACAGCAAGACAGGTCTCTGGGTGAAGCCTGTTGATATAGTTAAAGAAAGACCACTTAATTCCATCTCTACTACAGACAATAAATGACTAATGTTTTTAAAGATTTAGCATTCTGATTAAACCTCAAAGCAGTGTAGATTTAAAACAGAACCTGACTTTCAAAGGATTATTCTCTGACTCATTAAGACCATTTGATCTATGCTAGCTTATTTTTCCCTCCAGGAAAATTCATCTGTTTATTTTACAGTTGAAATCTTTGTTTTGTCATTAAGAAAATTATGATCTTGTCAAAACCAAGGCAAGGAATGATAACTAAAAACATGGAGCCGTTTCTTAGAGAAGCTAATTGTATTTTAAAAACTGTTTCTGACATAAAAACTGCTGATAGCCAAAACTGCTTCTAAAAAAATTTGGGAAATACAAAATTATATGAAAAAGAAAATAAAATCACCTGTAGTCCTACCACCCAGAGATAATCACTATTAAAGATTAATATATTTATCATTTTATTTTCAGCAGCATTTTTAGTTATGTGATTCCATAAACATAACACATTTTTATGGAAACCAGTCCTTTATCTTAACAGTATTTTTGTAAATGTTATTAATTTCTTTCCAAAAAAGACAAAAAGGAGAATTTTTTTCTTCCATTTACTTCAGAAATGTCTGTTTTCTAGCATATAAAATAACAGTAAATAATTTACTTTTATCACTTATGTATAATCACTAAATATGAGGTACAATTCTAAAGATATGAAGGAAATCTCTCTTTTTTTTGTACGAAAGTTTTAAATGAAACTTTGCTTTTTAAAAATAAACTTATTTTTGTAACAAAGGGATAGCATACTTTAAGATAACAGATTAAATGAGTGTTCTGAATGGCCCTGACTAGGCCCTGAACTAGGCTGGCACCAGGAATGCATTTTACTGTGTGTGGCCTTTTTACCTTGAAAACTGCGATAAAAGTAGACTAAATCTTTCTTCTTAGCTTTTGTATACTTCATTAGCTGTGGGTCTTAGGCAAATTACTCAGTAAGCTTCAGGTTCTTTGGCTATAAAACAGGACAGAGGGGTAAATATATACAGAGTGCTTAATTACAGTGCCTGGTACACGATGCAAAATATTAACTCTTATTATTACTTACCTTTCTAACCGTGCTAAGTGACTGCATAGTAGGTTAATAAGTTACATCTATAATTTTATCTTTGAACATAGAGGCTATTTTATTTTCCTCTGAGAGAAGTTGTATTTTTTTGATCTTCAAATATTTTTAATGGACAAAAACTCGGATTTTTTGAATGTAAGTTTCAAATGGCATTAATCAAATGTTATTAATTAATACCTTAGTCAACTGGCATTAATGAATTTATTAATCGCATTAATGATCATGTAAAATATTTTCTACCCTGCAGGGAAGAAAAATAAAACAAATCTCTGGAGAACATTTTCTTTTTTCAAATTTTAAAGTTTATTTTTAGATTATATATTTTCATTTTTCTCATCCTAGCTGTAAAGATGTAATTTTTAGTGTTTAAGAGATCAGTAAGGTGGATTTGTGGGTAAATGCAACATCGTGTGTAACTTCGGAGCTCCTGGCCTCACTTCCTTTCTTTGATGTAAAATTGCTTTCCTGTAGTGGTCTGCCTTGAAGGAGGGAATGTAGAAATTTAAAAGAGTAACATACTTTTGAAAGAGTAACATAACCACTTGTGGAATGAAGGTAAATTAGGAATGTGGTTCTTTTGGGAAGAGGCTAGTCAGGAAAGCTTTGTGGGGAAGGCTTATTCAGACTTAACTGAATCTTCAAATGAGTCTGAATAAACTGAGGCTGACTGGTAGAAGTAATGAAAAGATACCTGAGTCAGGCAGAAGAGCATAGGCGGCCAGCTTGCCTAGAGCAGATCATTTATACTAGAAAATTTTGTGCTGTGTGAAATGGAATATTATTTGAGGCATACATTTGATGTAAGGCTCTGAATATGAGGCTGTTTAAATATTGTGCACATCTTTACATATTAGGAAAATGTATGTGGTCTTTCAACGGGATGTTAAAGTTTGAGTCAAATAGAAAAGGGATTATGGATGCTTTTGGCATTTTGACTATTGTTTAAAAGAAATATTTATTTACATGATTATATGAAAGTGTATTCAGCATTTTTAAAAACTTTTTGATTGAATTATACATACAGAAGAGTGCACAGGTCATAAATGTATAGCTTGGTAAATTTTCACAAACTAAACAAATCTATGCCAGGCCACCCGTCAGTGTTCAAGTACCCCATAAGCCCCCTCATGCCCTCTTTCAGTCAAGACCCCCACCTCCTACCCCAATAATCACTGTGCTGACTTCTCATAGCATAGATTGGTATCTGTTTTGTACTTTATAAAATAGAATCATTTTGTATGCTCTCATTTGTTTCTGGATTCTTTCACTCAATGTTATGTTTATCAGATTGATCTATACTGTGGCTTGGCTATAAATCATTCATTCTCATTCTCCTATGGTCTTCCATTGCACAAATACACTGCAATTTGTCATCCATTCTACTATTAGATGAATGCTGCTGTGAACATCCTAGTGCATGTCTTTTGGTGAACACAATTCTGCATTTCTTTTGGGTGTAGATATAGAAGTTGAATTTCTGAGTCCTGTGATATCATTGCATATGTTCAGCTTTAAGAGACACTACCAAATCGTTTGTGAGAGTGTATCAGTTTGCATTCCCATCAGCAGCGTTTGAGAATTCTGTAGCTCCATAGCCTTGCTAGCACTTGCCATTTTCTAGTTGTTTTCATTTTAGCCATTTTGGAGCTGCATGGTGGTACTGCATTGTGGTTTTAGTTTCCATTTGCCTGATGGCTGAGATTGGATATGTTTTCATCGGTTTATGGGCCATTTGGATATTTTTATATTTAAATGTCTAGTCTTTTGCCCAATTTTTATTAGATTTTTTGGCTTTTATTCCTACTTTGTAGGAATTATTTTTATATTGAGATATTTGTACATTAAAAAATTTTGTAAAGGAGTTTTTATGGATTTCTGTAAGAATATAAATTAAAGAATTCCAGAAACCGAAAGCCTTTTGCCAAAAGGAAATATCTATTTTGCATGATGACTCTTTCATATATTTCATTATAGTGATTGCCTTGCCTAAACATATGTCATGAAGGGTTCCATTTCTGGAGCAGCAATAAGTGAGTTGTATAAATGCCAGCAACAATAATACAGTGTAGAGTTTTCTTTTCTTCAGATGACGATTTATGAAGACTCAGTTGCAACGCATCTTACAAAAATCCTCAATTCTGATGAACATGCAGTGGTCATATCTTCTGCCAAGTGAGTTGTGGGTTTTAAGTCTTTAAATATGGTGAAAATGAAATGATAGCTGGCTCCTACCATTTAGGTCATTTCTTTGTGAGTTTTCTTCTCAAAAAATATCTTGGAAGTAGCTTATAAAATTAGATGTACTAAATTTGAATTGATTTTTAAAAATCATGTTAGCATCTTATTTGCAGTGGTGTATACTTAGAGGGTATTTTTTTAATGTTTAATTTGAAACATTTTTATCAAAAAGGTGTAAGAAGCGTTTAGAGTTTAATTAACCTAAATGTCTATTTAAGGAAATGTTTATGATTACTTATAATATGGAAAACACATTTCGTTATAATTCATTATTTCCATAAACACTACTATTTAGGAACTGTTTACATCACATTAGAAAAAGGAAAATGATGAGATTTTTCAAAATGATATTTCTCAGCATGTTTAAATTGAATAATTACATTTTAATTCAAAGTTATCATATTTTAATGAAGTTGATTTTGTACATGGAGCCAAAGCTACTTGATGTTATTATCCCAAATGTTGCCTGGCTGGAATTTAGAATTTAGTTTTGAAACATCCTATGCTGATGTCAAGAGACTGGAAAGTCGACTAGAAGAAGGGGTGACACCAACTGAAATTTTCAACTGATAAGCAAAAGAATGCATTCAAATTCTGGCTTAGCAAGCACGGGTTACTGTTACGCAGGAAGAGAGGAGAAAAGGGGAAGAAAGAAAGAAAAGGAGTGGGAAAGTGGTAAAGAAAAAATATACAAATTTTGGTATATTATGTACTTAATTCACAGTAAAGTTGAGGAAAGACAAGATCAATCATTATAAACAAATTTGCTTCTGAAAAAAGTACAAATGTAGTAACAATTGCTTTTGACAACATATTCCCCAGAAATAGGAACCAGGACTGCACAACAGGAAAAGAATTGAATGGCTTACAGCAAGGGAAGCACACTAGTTGGTCCAGGAGAGGTGGGCTGCAGACTGTATTTGGCGGGCAGTGCTGCAGGTTTCTGTTTTGTGCAAATATTGGACTAAAGCATCTTCTGCCATTTTTACTTAATTGAAAACAATTTCCTTACGATCATGTAACTAAAATAAAATACAGAAATAATTGGAAACTGCATCGAATAGAAGACTGTAACTGTCATCTGTAACTTTATTGCTTAATTTTTCTTGTAAAGGAGAAAATTTAATTCTATCTAATTTATTAATGTCAACAAAACAGAGTTTTAGTATTTTAATATTGGAATTCTGTGTAAGATTGTATTTGAACCAGGTACAGTGGCTCATGCCTGTAATTCCAACACTTTGGGAGGCCAAGGTGGGCAGATTACTTGAAGCCCAGGAGTTCAAGACCAGCCTGGGCAATATGACAAAACCTCATCTCTACTCAAAGTATACATACTAAAATTAGCCAGGTGTGGTGGTGCTTGCCTGTAGTCCCAGCTTCTCAGGAGGCTGAGGTGGGAGGATCACTTGAGCCTGGGAGGTGGAGGTTGTACTAGAGCTAAGATGGCACCACTGCACTCCAGCCTGGGTGACAGAGTGAGATCTTGTCTCAAAAAAAAAAAAAAAGATTTTATTAGAGAAAAGGTTTCCACTGCCAAAAATGTTGTACTACAAAGGTGTTAAGATTAAGAATGATAGGGAGAAAAAGGGGTGGCTACTCTAATTATCCTGTTTGCATCTGTAGAAATTTCTTAACAAGAATTCCACTTCATTAAAAATATGTGAAATATATGAAAGGTAGTGATCAAACACATGAAAGTAAATATAAAGGTTTTGCTGACATCCAAACTATAAAAAGTGGCCAGTTAAAATATTTACTTAACTATATTAAACAAAAAATAATTCTCTTATGACTTGCTATACCTTAAAAAAGCTTCCATTACAGCTTTCCACCTTTTCTAGCAATGTCCTCTGAAATGTCATATCAAAATACATTTGATTCACAGGGCAAGGGCCAGCCCATCACTTAGGTGTATGAAGTGGGCCTGGGATGAGAAAGACAATAGGGAGTGCTAAAGCCTGGGACAAACTGGAGATTTGTCCATTTCACCATCAAGCAATACAATTCATTGAAAACCCCAGCGGCACTGCCCACCAAACAAACAGAGTGTGTAGCCCACCTCTCCTGGGCCAGTCATTGTGCTTCCATTCAGCGCTTTTTCTAGTGTTCAATCCTGTTTCCTATTTGTGGGGGATATGGAAAGAAGGCCTGTTATTTCTCCCTCATGGAACTGCTAGGATAATTAAGCTGAGTAATATAATAAGTATAGAGCTTATAAATGACAGAGGGCTATATTAAATTATGGTAGCATCACCTCACGTTTTACCTGATTACATTTCAGATGTTTTCTTTGACCTTGGCCTGACTCTTTGTCTAAGGCTCTGCTCCTAGCCCTAGCTTTGGGTTTTTCCCTAACCAGCTTGCCTGCCCTTAAGCAGATTCCATTCTGATGCAGCATCCCTCTTGTCACTCACTCATCTGTGCTTCCAGGCCTTTACAACCCCAGATACAATTCTAGGGAATTTGCCATAAAGAGGCTGAAGAGAAAAAAGAGGAGACAATATATAATTATTTGGTACTAGTAATACAATATATGTTAAATTTTATTTCTTCTTATTATTATTTTTGGAAGAAAATCACTTTATTCCAGTTATCTCACAAACAATAAAATCACAACAGCTGGTTTAAGGAGGCCACACAAACATTTACCCAGCCCCAAACTCTATACCATCTTAATGAAATTCTGCACAGTAAGAATATCCTCTTCCACTGCAATTCTGAAGCAAGGAAGCTATGAATGACAGAGGAGAGGTTTAACTGCCGGTTTCTCACTTTATACCTTCACTATCTGTTACATTTTTATGCTAAATTTACTTGGTCATGAAAGCTGATTTTCCATGTCTTCAGTTGAACTTCTTGATTAGACCAGTCCATGTGCACGTCTGCACTGTTTCAGCACCTCCTTGGAACCCTCACTGAGCTTGACATCACCCTAGTTCTGGGAACACTCCAGAAACTGTTCTGTCTTATACAAGCAAGGCTGCTGCTGCTGTGCAGCTAGTCTCCCAGAGGCTCCTGGTAAGTGATGTCAGGCCTTGTGAGCCCAGCATTACTTCCTCTGTTTAAGCGCCCCCATTCCCATGATAGTTGACCCAGTATATGCCCCACAGCAGGGCCCACAGCCACGCCAGCTGCAGTGGTTGCCATCTGGACCATCAGACCTGGCTGCCAGGATGCAGCAGCAGGAGACTCAACTGCAGTGGGTGGGGCCACTGCTGGCAGCTGAGCTGCTGGTGCTGGCCGGGGTGCAGGTCTCATTGGAGGTGGCTGGCTGGCCAGAGGGGCCATGCTGGAGGTGCAGCTTTGACTTCCATGTGCCATCACAAATGGGCAGTGGCTCAGCATCTCTAAATTTTATTTTTATGGACATTTTCAAACAAAACTGATATAATTACTTCCCACCATACCCATCATTCAGTTTCAGTATTTACCAACATTTTGCCATCTGCTTCCTACTTTATTTTGCTACAGTATCTCTAAGAACATCCTGAAAATTATTCTACTACACTTTTGGTATATAGTCCTCCCTCTCTATCCATGGGGGATTGGCTCCAGGACCCCCTTGGATACCAATATTCATAGGTACTCAAGTCCCTCATAGAAAATGCCATAGTATTTGCATATAACCTACACACATCCTTCCACATACTTTAATCATCTCTAGGTTATTTATAATAACAAATGTATTTGCTATGTAAATAGTTGTTATACTGTATTGTTCAGGGAATGATGGCAAAAAAAAGTCTGCACATATTCAGTGTAGACAAAACGATCTGTTTTCTTTTTCAAATGTTTTCAATCCATGGTTGGTTGACTCCATGGATGTGGAACCCATGAATATGGAGGGCTAACTGTATGTGTGTGTGTGTGCTTGTGCACACGTGTGTATAATTAATAATAATTAGTTATTATTAATCTAAAAATTAATAATAATTCTCTAACACTATCAATATTACTTAAACCATATCCCATTTCCCTTAGTTTTCTCAGAGGTTTTTCTGTGAACCTTGTCTGAATTTTGACAAGGTCTTTAAAAAAAAAAAAACCACACACACTTTATTTGTTCAAAATTCAGACAATGCTCACACACTACATTTGAGTGATATCTCTTTAAGACTTTAAAGATCTTGACCAGGCATGGTGGTCCATGCCTATAATCTCAACACTTTGGGAGGCCAAGGTGGGAGGATTACTTGAGCCCAGGAGTTCAAGACCAGCCTGGGCAACATAGTGGAATCCCATCTCTACAAAAAGTTTTAAAATTAGCTGGATGTGGTGGTATGTGCCTGTAGTCCTAGCTACTCAGGAGGCTGAGTTGAGAGGATCCCTTGAGCATGAGAGTTCGAGGCTGCAGTGAGCTGTGATCACGCCATTGCACTCCAATCTGGATGACAGTGTGAGATCCCGTCTTAAAAAAAAAAACACTTAAAAATTCTATAATGGTTTCCCTTTAAAAAACAATTCTTACTGAGGCATGACATATACAGTAAAGCACCTAAATCACAAGAGCACAACTCAATGATTAAAAAAATACTGCATGTACACACAGTCACACACACACACACATACACACTTGTAATTACTCCCTAGATAAAGAATTCCCTTTTTTTGTGAATGTTATTTATTTATTCAGTGATACAATATTAAGGCAAAATGTTTAAACCCTCTTGTGCATGTTTGTATTTATTTCATGCAATAATAATTCCCAGTAGCCTTAACTGTTCTCAGCTATTTTTAAAATGTTGAAATGCTAATGGAAAAGTTGTATTCCACTAACATAGCTAACATGTAGGTTAACCTAAAACAACATTTCTTTGACCTTAGAACTTCATCAATTTGGTATGGTAATAGGAGTTATCTTCTGAGAATCACAGCTCTAACTAGCAATCATAGATACCATTTATTAGTAAAAATGGAAAACAGTTATTAAATAAGTTGTCTTTAGCTACAATATATGTCTCTCCTTTTATTTAGTCAGTAGTTTAAAAACTTTTTTAGCTTTAACAGTAGGAGTTAATTAGGTTTTTTACTTACGCACTCTACTCGCCCCCCAAGTTTTGAAATAAATGCATTTTGTTCTGTGTACAAAAGTTTCAGAAAATGGGATAACTAGCTAGCAGGAATATTGATGCCATTGTCATAGAACCATAGAATTTAGATTTGGAATCTACCTTAGGGATAATTTAGGCCAACCCGCCTCATTTAATTGGTAAAGTGAGGTAGTTGTTAAAAATATTTCCTCAGAGCACAAAGATAGCTAGAGACAAAGATAGCTAGAGATTTTTATGTATTATGCATTGATAGTTCTAAATCATCTTCAGTTTCAAATTGGAACTTTTTATTAGATGAAAAATGAATTTTTCAGATATGATGACCCTGCCTGCCAATCTATGATTCTGTCTGGGTACCATTGCCATATTTATCTTAGTGTAGTATGTGCATATTTTACTGTCATTTGCCCACACTTTAAGAAATTAAGTGGAAAGGTGATAAATGAGGGTACTAATACTAGTGATGAGAAGTATGGGTCTAACATATGTAATATAGTAGAGATGATAGTGGAAATCATCAGGTATGTGAAAGGTGGACTGTTGTTAGCCTCAACTGAGTATTTGGTTCACACAGTTGACTATGTTCAATTTTGAAGGAAGAGAACAAAATTAAGGAAATAAAATGTTGGAAATGCCAAAAGTTCTGTCTAGGCCTTATGCAGTGGCTCACCCCTGTAATCTCATTGCTTTGGGAGTGCAAGTCAGGAGGATCGCTTGAGGCCATGAGTTAGAGACCAGCCGGGGCGACACAGAGAGACTACATTTCTACAAAAAAAAATTTTTTTTTAATTAGCTCAGCATGGTGACATGGACCTGTGGTCCTAGCTACTCAGGAGGCTAAGCTGGGAGGATCACTTGAGCCCAGGAGTTCAGGGATGCAGTTACCTATGATCACACCATTGCACTCCAGCCTAGGCAACTGAGCAAGACCCCCATCTCTAAAAATGTTTTTTTTTTTTTTTTTTAAAGTTCTAACATTGATTAAAGATATAATTAGGAATTTAGAATTTTTTAATCTCTATGGGAAAATCTGTATTCTGCTTTCATTTATTTGACTTTTGCACATATTTTCTGGAAGTCTTATGTATAAAGTAGAAAACTGTGTATAGTTGGAGAATATCTTTTGTCTTCCTATAGTAAATACATCTTAAGATTGTTTTTTCTCCAATTTGCATGTTTCTGGTTGGTAGGACTTTGCAATCATACTGTTTTTAAGTATATATTTTATTTCTGTTTTAATAACTCTACATTCACTATTTAGGTATAATAAAAGGTTACTTCATTCCCCCAGAATATAAATATCCTATATTCCTTTTAGCATATGGAACTTAATGAGCAATAAGATAGAGCATGTCTTCTGATTCTTTCCACACTTGTGTGGCGAGCACTCTCCTAACCTTCACATGCCCCTTCCTCAGCTCCTTTGGCCACCACTGCCACAGGATCATAGTGTCTCTGTCAGCCTCTGTTTGCCTCAGTGACATGGCACATTGAGGAGGGGCACCCCTGCTGCCCTTTTCATTCCTAGGCTGATGGACTGAAGGGCTCTGTCTCTAGGAGTGAATAAGATACCAACAAAAGCAGCTATGATAATGATATGACATATGCAGTTTCACAAACCAAGAGAAAATTATGTCAAGATGATGTTATAATAATGGCAAGAAAAACCTCTATTTCAGAGTTACAGGAAGATGCATCAATGCTCCTCTTCCTTAAAGTAGCGCATTTTACAGAAACTTTCAGTAAAATGCCTAGAAGAGATTTCGTGATAGTGTTATATATATTTCAAGAAATCCCATGAAGTATTGTTCATGATCAAAGAAGACAAAACTTGACATGAAGTACATGAATGCATGTCTAGTAAATGATAAGCTAGATTCTCTGTAGAAATTTGAGTTTAAAAGCCAACAAAGAAGGTTCAGGATTAGAAAATATTACCTTTTGTTCAAATAAAATCTAGAAATGTTTGCTAAAAAATAATAAAACAAAAATTGTTAGGAGGAATACAATTTCCAAGTTGATAAATCTGAAGGTTGGTAGTGTGTGTGTCTGTTGGGGGAGGAGTGGTGGTGGTGGTGGTGTGTGTGTGTGTGTGTGTGTGTGTGTGTATGTCCTGTGTCTATTGAATTGCTCAAGTTCATAATACTGAAGTATATGGAAATTTACCATTTTGCCACTCAACTACCAGAGAAAGTTGTGAGTGTAATAGAAAAAATAACTGCTGGAACCTTTTTTAAATTTAAATTTCTCAATTTATATCAATGATAGAAAGCAATACTATGATTTAAAAAATAGCCTGATTCTATCAGCATAAGCCTTGGCTTTAAAAAAGCTGGTCATATACCATTCTGTTGATTGTTGTTTTTAATCCAGCACCAGATCCAGATCCAGATCCAAAGCCTTTCAAAAGGCAGATTTTGTTAGTGTTTCAAGTTATTTTGTCTTTTAGCTTATTTCTAATGCAAAGAAGCCAAATGTAATTAAAATAAACAAACAAGTAAACCATATACTGCTGACACTAACAAGACCTAAATTAAATTAGTCTTGTAGTTATTGCATTGATTATCTCAAGGAAAAAATGAATAGATTTACAGAGAATATAACTCAAGTGGCAGATTTGTTTTCAGCATAACGCACAACCTCTTTCTCTTCAGTAATAATATATTGTAACTGTAACAATCAAAATATCCATATGATGAGTCATGGCTTGACAGTGACAAGTGACAATCTTATTTTTGTTCGGCAATGTAATTTCTGTTATGGAAATATGTAAGTTTAGAATTTCAGTGGAGAAAGCAAGATGATGCTTTATCATTTTTAAATGGGATCTAAAAATAATTTAAATATTTGAGGAAAGCTTCTTATAACATTAATTACTATAATTTAAGTAATATACAGCAAGGCTTATTCATGTATGCATTTATCACTTAGAATGTCTTGGACTTATGTGAGACAAACTGCACAGCAGATAGAAGCATAGATTTATATACAGATGACCCAGATATTTGACAGTTTGCTTAATTGTGTTTCTTTTTAAATATATTCATAAATCAAGGCAAATTAATTCATGAAGCTTACTAAATTGTACAACTTCTTTTCCTCAAAGGACGCTATGTGAAACTGTAAAGGACTTCGTTGCCAAAGTAGAAAAGACGTATGACAAAACCTTGGAAAATGCCGTTGTAGCTGATGCCGTGGCCAGTAAAGTAAGAGGGGACTCTTCAGGGCATGAGAGTTGTTTATGGACAATGCTCACATTCAACTGTGTTTCAAAGCTAAATTGATTAGGTGGTTTTCCTGCCCAAACATCTTAAATCGAGAGAAAAATTACTTTGAATCAGATCTGAGGATTTTAAAAAATATTCTATTTTATTGTTACCCTTTAATATGTAGGAAAACTGCATTGCTGAAAACCTAACTCAAATCCCTGTCCCAGTGCTTGACTTTTTTTGGAGACAGAGTCTTGCTCTGTCACCCAGGCTGGAGTGCAGTGATGCTATCTCTACTCACTGCAACCTTCACCTCCCAGGTTCAAGCGATTCTTCTGTCTCAGCCCCCCAAGTAGCTGGATTACAGGTGCTTGCCACCACACTCAAATAATTTTTGTATTTCTAGTAGAGACGGGGTTTCACCATGTTGGCCAGGCTGGT
Organism: Pan paniscus; assembly: GCF_029289425.2. NCBI lineage: Eukaryota > Metazoa > Chordata > Mammalia > Primates > Hominidae > Pan > Pan paniscus. The sequence goes on from NC_073263.2 coordinate 41,685,273, forward strand.
CTTGAACTCCTGACCTCAGGTGATCCGTCCACCTCAGCCTCCCAAAATGCTGGGATTACAAGTGTGAGCCACCACACCTGGCCATGATTGACTGAAGGGGAGATGCACAGCAGTCAGACCACAGGGGATCCCATGCAGCTGGGCTCCAGTGGAGAAAGCAAGGTTTTCCATTTCCAAGCAGATTTGGGCCAGTTCAGCTGTCTTCCAGCATGGTTCTTTGGATTTCCTAGACATTACAATTCTTGGTCTCTTTCAGAGTGCTGCTTCTTGCGTTGCTTTTTTCTTTACAGATTTCTTTCCCCCTTTATAAACTAAAATAAGAACAGTTTACTGAATCTTAAAAACTACCATCTTTGCTTTCATTGGTTCACAACAGGACCTTCTTACAAAAGGCTTGAGTATCTTGGGCTTGCAAAGGAATTAACTTCCCCAAATCCATGTTGGAGATGGCAGTTTAATTGAGTGGAAGAAAAAGAAAATAGAAATAAATATACATTTGAAGTTTTCTGCCTTTTTCTCTGTGGAGAGTTTCAGAAAATAGAAACCCTTTCTGGCCATACTTCTGTCTCTAAACTATTTCTGCTGTAACCTTGTCTCAGCATATCATCAAAGACAAATAGATGAGGAGGAAAGGGACTGGAAATTTTATGGAGATGAAAAGTATATTGGGGGGTAGCATCAACAGCTTCAGTCCTAAATGTTTCTTCACCTCTCGTAATACAAGAAAAGCAGAAAGAAACAAGGGCTTGCCTAGTGCATGCTTTTCTTTCTGTATCCCTCTTCTTTTCCCTCCTTATCCTTGTGCATTTTCCTTCCTGCACTTTCTTTGAGCCAATAATCCCTTAGGCATTGTTCACTCCTTTGCAAACCAAAGCTTTGAAGGGGAGTTTGCCACAACTCAGCCAGATGTGCCATTTATGACGCTCAAAATGGTGCATTAAGTCAATTACTTTTTTTAAAAAGTTGATCCAATGTTTTGTGTAATGTATAGCAAATTTTGTGTAATTTTTTATATAAAGCATCCCTTTGTATAAAATGTCTGTTGTGTTATTTTGAGAAAAATAGCTGTATAAATATTATAAAGATTTTTTTCCCCCATGAAATGGAGTCTGAGTGGCTCTGAAATTATGTAATAATTGTGCCAACTTAAAAAATTATAAATTATTTCATGTAGTAAACATCAATAAAGCCATCGTCCCTCTAAATCAAAAGCCATAATTTAAATTATAATTGTCTATCTCTACTAAATGGAGATTTTAAAATTAGCTGCTTCTAGAACCAAAACATCTACAAAATTAAAGGTGAGAATTTTAGTGTTTTTCTCTCTAGTGATTAAACTTTCAAAACATCTCTATAAAAATTTCTTGTACTTTGTCTGCTGATCTTGATTCTTTTTGAATATTTTTCTCATTGCCATATTTTCCTCTCAGTGTTCAGTCCTAAACGAGAAGCTCGAACAACTGCTGCAGGCTTTGCACACAGATTCCCAGGCTGTGCCTGTTCTCCCTGGCCTCAGCCCTCTCATTGTGGAAGAAGATGCTGTGGAATCGTCCAGTGAAGAGTCCCTGGGTGAAAGCAAAGAGCAGCTTGTGGATGACGTTACAAAACCTTCCTCCCAGAAAGCCGTCAAACCAAGGGAAATCATGTTGCGGGCAAATAGTTTAAAGAAAGCAGTGAGGCAAGTCATTGAGGAAGCCGGAAAAGGTACACATTAACAAATTTAGCTTTGGAAGAAGTTGGCAGCATTTCTACTGCAAGCATAACGGAGTTTCCATAGTGGTCAGATTGGATACACTTTTTAAAAATGAAATTTTTAAGGCAAGATAGAAGATACAGTCATTATAAGAAAACTTGTACATAGTCTTATATATTGTTATGGTAGTAGTAAGAATCAGCATATTAGTGAGGAATAAAATAAAATATCAGAAATAAATGGAAACATTTCTATCTAAAATACAAAACTAGTTTAAATGACATTTAAAAAAATTTAGATATAGTTTACTTAATTGGAATCTGTTGAATTCTTAAAGAAAATAAAACCTATAAACTACTTTGAAAATATAGAAAAAAAAATTTTTTGAGAAAGGGTCTCACTCTGTTGCCCAAGCTGGAGTACACTGGCGTGATCTCAGCTCACTGCACCGTCCACCTCCCAGGCTCGAGCTATCCTCCTCCCTCAGCCTCCTGAGTAGCTGGGACCACAGATGTGCACCGCCATACCCAGCTAATTTTTTGTAGTTTTGGTGGAGGTGGGATTTCACCATGTTGCCCAGGCTGATCTCAAACTCCTGGGCTCAAGTGATTCGCCCACCTCAGCCTCCCGAAGTGCTGGGATTACAGGCGTGAACCACTGCACCCTGCCAGAAAATATTTTCTTAACATTAATTTCCCAAATGTTTATGTTGCTTTATTAAGAGCTTATAAAAGCTCTGCCTTGTTTTAATTAATGTGTATATTAATACTTCTCAGAATTTTAGCTATAGTCTAAATGTTAATTTTAGTATGAATAATTAATGTTCAAAAACCCCTTTATAGATTGTAACTTGTAATTGTATTTCATTCTCTAAAATTCTTATACTTTACTTGTTTATTCTGATAAAAATATAATTTTAGCAACTTTAGTTTTTGATCTTTAGTTCTTTGGACATCAACCCCAAGTTCATTGCTAAATAGTGTTTATTTGTGAATCTGGAATTTCTTTTGGCATATGTTTCAATTTGCCTTTCCTGAGCATATCTTAATATTAATGGGCTTTATTTTCACTTATCCAAACTATTTGTCTTCTTACTACCTGAAGTTATGGATGACCCGACAGTTCACCCCTGTGAACCAGCTAATCAGTCCTCTGATTATGACAGCACAGAAACAGATGAATCTAAGGAGGAAGCTAAAGATGATGGTGCCAAAGAATCAATAACTGGTGAGGAAACTGGGAAAAAATTATTTTGGAATTAAATAAAATGTCATTTTGCTTTTAGTTTTCAAAAGGCTGATCAGTTTGAAAAAAACTATTTGTATTTTTATTTTTGAAAAGGCTTTTTGGAAGTTAAAGCTTAGATAAATATTCATGAATAATAAAACAATAAAGATAACACCTAGACTATTGTCCAGTACTCTCACATCCCTCTCTTATCATGTAATCTAGAGATTATAACAATAAACTAAGGATTATAGGACTAAGGATGATTAAATATGTTGGTTTTCCTGAGGAAAGAGGAAACACCTAAATCATCTGATTTGAACCTATTATAGCTCATAGATTTCTTTGAGAATTGTAAGAAAGCTGCAGCTCTCCTAACGCTCCAAACGCAGAAAATTTGGCATTTAAGTGATTCAGCAGTCCCTTAAGTTCCATCGATCAACCTTCTGGGTTGATAGTCCTTATTAAGCTTCAAAATCATAGGACTTTAAAGCAAACGTTAAAATTACTGGACTTCTAATTACAGCCCTTGCTTTGTCAAAACTATTTTGGTAAGGAAATGAATATGTAATTGCTTGAAGAATGTTAAATATCTTTCTACCTTTTAGATTTTAATTGAAAATGAATTTATACTTTTAATATTGTATATTGCCTAAGGGAAAAGTTTCTAACTTACTGGAATAAAACAAAGCAGAAATTAAACTATTAATGAAGATGAGACAATATGAAAATAAATACATGGCACTTATGAAAAGTCAGCACAATTATATCAGAATTGTTTGCAGTCATTGGGGACAATAGACAATAGACATTGGGGACTACTAGAAGTGGGAGGGTAGGAATGGTAGAAAAGCTAACTATTGGGTCCTATGCTCTTTACCTGGGTGATGATATCAATCATACCCCAAACCTCCGCCTCACTCAATATACTCAGATAATAAACCCGCACATGTCCTCCTGAATCTAAAATAAAAGTTGAAATTAAAAAAAAAGAAATTGTCCTCATACAATGAAAAAAAACCAAATTTTTGGAGAGCTGACCATATCAGATTAACATTTTCTGCTTGAGCTGTGGCATGATGAAGACCTTTCATTCCCCATGTTTATGGCCGATTTTTCCACAGGACTAGTAGTAGTGAGTACATTTTAAATTTTACATGTTTGAAACATCTCTTGTTAACTATGAAAAAAATTAGATAGTAGGTTTATTAATATGTTGTTGCTAAATTTATTCTAGCTTTCATATGAAGCTAAATAAGTAAAATGTAAACTTAATAAGTAAAAGAAAGTGTAGTTGATAAAGTTACTTTAAATTTAAAAACCTGTTTTTATCTTATTCTCAAAAAATTTTAAAAAATGTTTGCAATCATTAAATTTTTGCTTTTACTTTCACTACATATAAACTTGGGCAAATTTCTTAACCTCTTTTTGGTTTTCTCATCTCTAATATGAGGATAATAATCTACCTACTTCATTGGGTTGTTGCGAAGGTTGAAAAGTTACTATACGTAAAGTGCCTAGAATAGTGTCTGGTAGATAGTGCTGCCTGAGTGTTCACTGTCATCTTTATTGTTGTTATTTTTATTGCTACTACTGCTGCTGCTGCTGTCACTAATTACATTAACTGTGAGAGAATATTTCATTGTACTTGAGACTCTTAAAAAGTTTGAAATCAGACCTCATGGACCTCACATGTTCAGCATACAACCCAATGCAGGCATGTTCTAGGACCCTTGAAGCAGATGGCCACGAGCCTTAGGACCACTCACTTTCAATACATCCCACTCTTATGGTCAGCTCTAATTGTTAGAAAGTCATTCTTTATATTGAGCTATTTTCTCCCCTAAATTTCTACCCATGATTACAGTAATTATTAGGTTTTATGAATGATAGTTTGACAGTAACAACTACTGGCCTTTATGTAGTGTTTATGGTTAGTTTAAGGAGCAATTTCATATACATTTCACTGTATCAAAGAGGACTCTGCCTCTGGAGCTATTTCTCCTCTTCCTTCTCCTCCTCCTCCTCCTTCTTCTTCTTTTTCCTCTTCCTCTTCCTCTTCTTCTTCCTCTTTTCTTTCTTCTTTCTTCTTCTTCTTCCTTCTTCCTTCTTTCTTCTTTCTTCTTCTTGTTCTTCATGTGGCAGCCCTTAAATGATACCGAAAACAGCTTTGGTGGGATCAGATCTTCTCTCACCTTACATCTTCTTTTCCAGATGATCTGCCCTAAGGTTTCTGTACCAGTTTTTAAACTGATGATTTTAAACCTTTTGTTTTCCTGGTTGCACCCATTTGGTCAATGTTTATCTTAAAATGTGATGCACCATTTTAAACAAAATTCTTCAGGTATTTTCTGTGGTGTATTAGCACATTGGTACCCATACACTACTCATTAAGGACATTTTTGATGTTACAAAGACTACCCAAGACTTCTCTTTTTTAAAACCTAATTATAGTAGTTTACACTCATCCCAATGAACTTTTATCTTTTTTATTTAGATCTATTATTTCATCCTGTGAAGCTCTTTGGAAGCTTGATTCTATCATCTTAAGTTTATTTCATCTGTGAATTTGATAAGCAGGCCTTTGATGTTTTCATCTATTAGAAAGTGTTGATTACAGCAGAGATGACAATGGCATCCTTACTATACACTGATAATTCCTCCTAAGATGATGGCTGTTAGGAGGATTGGTTTGTCAAAGCTTATTTAATGGTTTTCCAACTGGCTATCATCCCACCTTGCCATACTTTTAAACTTGACACTTCCGTTGTGGCCTATAAAGGAAACTAAAAAATACAAATATAGTGCTGTAAATGTTGATATTGAAATAGACAGAGATTTAGAAAAGTCTTTAATGGTACAGTATTTTGTCTTTATTTTGGCTAGTAATCTAACTTGTTGGAAATGAATAGCAATAGTGGAAGTAGAAGTATATGAAATACTACTTTTTGAGGCACATTTATTGTATCATCATGTAATAATTCATATGTCTGAGATGTGAGAAATACAGTATATTAATATGATTGATGAGATGATTTATTTAAGAAGAACCAGAAAACATTAATTTAGTTACTTGTAATGGAACATCAGTCTTAGTCATTAGTACGCTCTCTGCTTTTTGTCAGAGTTGAACATCAAAAAGTTGTTTTTATGAGAAATTAGCCCAGGAGTCCTGTCTATTTAAAAAAGGGGTGGCTGTTCTGTTACTTTAGTGCAATGGGACTGTTTTTGAATGAGACAATAGAGTGTAAAATTAATATAGTTAGCTTGTAATTAGTTTTAGGGAGAGTGAACATAATTAAGTTTTAGAGTATTTTAAAATTGAGTTTGAGAATTACTGTTTCTTAAAAATACCAGTAACTCCTAAATTGGTTAAAGGTACCATTTGCTCTGCATTAACTTGCCTCACTTTAGAGTTAAATCTTTCTTTTTGTTGTGTACTTTGAGAGTAATTATGTTTTAGAATAATTTTTTAAATGTATTGAGCTTTTACAAGAATATGATAGAACTGTTTGGGCAAATCATCATTTTGAATAAATAATTGAGAAGTACAGGAAAAATATGTTCGTTTCACTTGAAGATGGATGCTATTTTTCTTCCATTTATTTGTTTATGTATGAGACAGAGTCTTACTGTGTCACCCAGGCTAGAGTACAGTGATGTGATCATAGCTCACTGCAACCTCAAACTCCTGGGCTCACGTGATCCTCCAGCCTCAGCCTCCCAAGTAGCAGGGACTACAGGTGCGTGCCACCATGCCTGGCTAACATTTTTATAGAGACAGGGTCTCGCTGTGTTGCCCAGTCTGGTCTTCAATTCCTGACCTCAAGTGATCCTCCTGCCTTAGCCTCCCAAAGCTCTGGGATTACAGGCATGAGCCACCACACCTGGCCTCTTCCATTTATTGAAGACAATGTTAAATCATGTTTCACGTGTTTGCTCTGGGAATTACATTAATTAAATTTGATCATTCACTTGATATTTATGAGACAAGGATTACATGGGTAGTGTGCATTATAACACATATGTTTCATTTTCAAAAATAGACTTCAAAAGCTTCATTTATCTTTAAGTGTGCATTGATCATATTCAAATTTTGAGTATTAGTGACCTTTAATTATGGTAGACATCTATCTTCTACTGATATTCATTGATTTGAGATGAGGAATCAAGACTTCTGATTCCCTCCATGTAAGTCTCAAGAAAATGTAAACGATAGCTATGCATAATATTTTCATTTCTACTGATTGATTTAAACATTATTTTATGTTTTAAATTTATAGGAACGTGCTTATTTTTATAGCTTTATCATTATCTCTTTTTAATCTGGACTTTTTGCCAACAGTTAAAACTGCACCTCGGTCTCCAGATGCCCGGGCAAGTTATGGCCATTCCCAAACTGATTCTGTCCCTGGTCCAGCTGTGGCAGCCAGCAAAGAAAACCTCCCTGTGCTCAATACCAGAATAATCTGCCCAGGTAGTACAGATTCTGAAACATCGTGTATTTTTCAGTATTTCTGTGAAAAGGTGTAAGTATTTATTTCTATTACTGTGGAAACGTGTTCTTAAAGATAAATATTCTTTTAGTAGAATGTTCTTGTTATACTTTCAGTCAGAATCCAGGCCCTTAGATTCTTCCCTGTGTAACAGTTGCCTAGAAAGTATTAAAACACATGTTTCGGCCAGGTGCAGTGGCTCACACCTGTAATCGCAGCACTTTGGGAGGCCAAGATGGGCAGATCACAAGGTCAGGAGTTCGAGACAAGCCTGGCCAACACGGTGAAACCCTGTCTCTACTAAAAACACAAAAAAATTAGCCAGGTGTAGTGGTACACCCTTGTAATCTTAGCTACTCAGGAGGCTGAGGCCCGAGAATTGCTTGAACTCGGGAGGCGGAGGGTGCGGTAAGCTGAGATCACACCACTGCACTCCAGCCTGGGAGACAGAGTGAGACTCCGTCTCAGAAAACAAACAAACAAACATGTTTCTGGGCCCTGCCCTGAGAAATTATGAGTCGGTAGTTCTGGAGTGGAGTCCAGGAATCTGCATTTACTAAGTTCCCAAAGTAAGTCTGAACTTACTATGTTCTACTACTTCTTAAGCTTTCCTTTGGTGTTTTTTTAGTCAGCATTCTGCTGAATCCTTTTGGTTTTAAGCCATGAGTCTCTCTGTAGTCATTTTTAGGCAACATTGATGTAAATTATTCATGATTTTGGATTAGGCAATGATTTCTCAGATATGACAAGCACACGCCACAAAAGACAAATAAATTGGACTTCACCGAAATGAATAGTTTTGTGATTCAAAGGACACTATCGAGAAAGTGAAATGACAATCTAAGAATTTACAAATATTATATCTGATAAAGGACTAGTATCCAGAACATATAAAGAACCCTTAAAATTCAACAATAAAAAGGTAAGTATCTCACTTTTAAAATGAGAAAGGAATCTAAATAGACATTTTCCCAAAGAAAATACACAGATAGCCAGTAAATACATGAAAGGATGCTCAACATCGTTAGTCACCAGGGGAATGCAAATTAAAACCATAATGAGGTGCCCCTTTATGCCACTAGGTTGACTGTGATCAAAATAGACAGATGATAACAAATATTGGCACAGATGTGAAGAAATTAGAACTTTCATGCATTGGTGGTAGGAATGTAAAATGGTGCAGCCATTTTAAGAATAGTTTCACAGTTCCCCAAAAAGTTAAACATAGAGTTTACATGTGACCCAGCAATTTTACTACTAGGTATACACCCAAGAGAATTGAAAATACATGTCTACGCAAAAACTTGTTCATGACTATTTATAGCAGCATTCACAATAGCCCCAAAGTGGAAGCAACCCAAACATCCATCAGTTGAATGGAAGAAACAAAAGTGATATATTCATACAATGGAATATTATCTACCCATTAAAAAGAATGAAGCACTGATACATGCTATATAGAAACACTATGGAAAATGAACATAAAAGCCAAATGTAATATGACTGCATTTATATGAAATGCGCAGAATAGTCATAACCCATAGAGACAGAAAGTAGACGGTGGTTCCCAAGGAACTGGAGGTGAGGTGATCGACGGAATGGAAAATGACAGCTAGTGGGTACACCGTTACTTTGCAGGGTAACGAAAAGGTTTTAGAATTAACAGTGATGGTTGCACAACTTTGTGTATATATTACGAACAACTGAATTATCTAAAAACTTTAAAAGGGTTAATTTTATAATATATCAGTTGTATCAGAATAGAAATATTAAAAGAAAAAAAGAAAGATCAATCTGAAACAAACTGGTTCTGGAAAGGCCTTCAGGTTTAGATGCTGTGTTTCTATTCCAACTAGGAACCTTGGGATAACCCCTCTGGAATAAAGCTGAAAGGAATATGGCTAACCCTAAAACATCTTAGAAAATATTAACACGGCTGGGCGTGGTGGCTCACGCCTGTAATCCCAGCATTTTGGGAGGCTGAGGCAGGCGGATCACCTGAGGTCAGGAGTTTGAGACCTGGCTAACATGGTGAAACCCCATCTCTACTAAAAATACAAAAATTAGCCAGGCATGCTGGCTCACCCCTTTAATCCCAGCTACTTGAGAGACTGAGGCAGGATTATCCCTTGAAGCCGGGAGGCGGAGGTTGCAGTGATCTGAGATCATGCTACTATACTCCAGCCTGGGCAACAGAGTGAGACTCTATCTCAACAAAAAAAAAAAAAAAGAAAGAAAGAAAATATTAACACTTCCCTCTAGGGCAGCTGGAGTGTGGCTCTCACCTCTCCAAACTGTTCTTTATGCTTACTAAATTTATTGTTTTCTTCATTCATTTACTTGTTTAGACATAAAGGAAATTGGCATAAAGAAGTATGCCACAGTATATTCAAAACTATGACATTAAACGAAAGAACAAAATTCATTGTATTTGATAATTGCCTAAACATTAAAATAATGAATAATAATAATTCCCTAAGAAGAGCATAGTGCTGAGGAAAGGAATGTTTGCTAAAGAAAGGAATTGCTGGGCATGGTGGCACATGCCTGTAGTCCCAGCTACTTGGGAGACTGAGGTGGGAGGATCGCTTGAACCCTGGGAGATGGAGGCTGCAGTGAGCTGTGATCACACCATTGCACTCCAGCCTAGGTGAGAGAGTGAGACTCATCTCTAAAAAAAAATAAAATAAAAAGAAAGAACTTGTTTTTCTAATTTCCTCGTGTTTCCCTTGTTCTTGTAGGTTCCTATTAGTTTGTCTCCTCTCCAGTCTTTAGTGCTTCTAGCTTTCATATTGGGTTGAGTAGATCATAAAATTCATTAGCTTTGAATACTGTAACAGTTAGAAAACTAGTTGGAAAGCATGTTGAAATATATTTGAAGTAAGAGGCTTCATTTTTTATATTTAATACTATATTCTTCTAAAATTCACAGATACCTACATTTAATACTTTACTACTTATTCTTAAAATTAACACTGGGTTTTCACCTTAATACATCTCTTAATATTTTAAATTAAGTATCATTACCTATGATTTGAGAATATGGAAGTGATAACTCCATGACATTTTGGGTAATTCCGCCTTTATTGTAAATTCCTTACAGACTTAATACCATCTTTGCTATAACAAAGGAAGTAAAATGTATTTGTTATAGAATTATTGGGATGGTAAATGAGAAAGTGTCACAAAGCCATTCCTATTTAGGTCCTCCTCTCCTTAATTCTTTATGATAACATATAGATCCTTGGAAGTGTCAAAAGCCTTGTACTCACAAACGTCATTGTTCTTAATTTTCATTAATGAGAAGAGTAGGCACTGAAAACCTTGCTTTTAAAAGTAAGATATTTGATATTAGGCCTGGATGGACTGGTTCTTTCTGTGTTTTTTCTTAACATGCGATCCCATATGTGTTTGCTTTTCTTTCCAGGTTTAAGAGCAGGACTGGCTGCCTCAATTGCTGGGAGTTCGATTATCAACAAAATGTTACTGGCAAACATTGATCCTTTTGGTGCCACGCCGTTTATTGACCCGGATCCAGATTCCGTGTAAGAAAATGCTTTTGCAAATATTTTGTTTGGGTTTTTCTTGTTTTTTTTTTTTTTTCAACATGAACTGTAACATTTTAAATGTATTACAATAAATATGGTCCCATGTAAAAAAAGGATGATCAGAAAATTACAAAAGTTGATAATGCCAAGCACATTGAGTCCTTTAAAATTCAGTGGTCTCTGATCTGTCCCTGAGATAGGTCCTTTTCCAGCCCGTTCTCTCTGAGAGCAACCCTCTGGCAAAGGAAGGCACCAATAAATAGAACTGATGCTATTCCCTTTACCTCCTTTCTTCTCAGTCTTGCCAGATCTGTCATCTTTCCACGTCAGCTTCTAGGTTTACTTATTTTGGGAATCTTTTGGCCCACACTGATCTCTTCCCTTCTTAAGACTCCTACAATTTTTTGGCATTTCAAGATATACTTTCTTTTACTTCCTTTTTAAATTTTGCTTCTGTTATATCATTTCTGTAATGACATTCCTCAAGGACAGTACCATATTTTAAACGTTCCAAAACACCTGGAAGAATGGATTGGATCTAGTACTTTTTTGCTCAATAAATATTTGTCCATTGTTAAGTGTAGAAATGGAGGGGACTTTCTAATGATAAAAAAGAGAGAGAGAGAATTGGCACCTGACTGTAAAGCCTTCCCATAATCACCTGCATTTTTCTGTGTAGTGAGGAACTTAAGTAGAAATAGAACTAAGATTTTGTTACAGTTAGAGAAAATCACACCATAACTGTGTGTCTTACTCACCATCCCTTTATGTCACATGTACCAGAAATTGTACACATGTCCTGTGGTTGTACACATGGCATAGGAATAGGAAGTGATTAGTGCTAAGTTTTACAATCTGCTATAAAATGGAAGCTTAAATGGTTTTAAGTACTATCTTGTGTACAAATTGTAATTGTTATAATGAATCTCAAATTGACTTTGATGTACTTTTCCCTGTGATCATAGAGATGGATATTCAGAAAAATGTGTCATGAACAATTACTTTGGGATTGGATTAGATGCAAAAATTTCATTAGAATTTAATAATAAAAGAGAGGAGCACCCTGAAAAATGCAGGTAATTTTAGTAAAAGTAATAATGCTATTGCATAAAGGCAATTTTTTCTTCATTTATTATGTCTTTTTGCTTGCTCTGCCTTTAAGGAGTAAATAAATAAAATTTCCTGAAATTGCCTGCCAATATTTATTTTCAGGAGCCGAACTAAAAACTTGATGTGGTATGGAGTCCTTGGAACCCGAGAGTTATTACAGAGATCGTACAAGAATTTAGAACAAAGGGTTCAACTTGAGGTAAGTTCATCTTAAAGTAAAGATATTTCATATTATCTTACTTAAAAAAAAATATCGTTTTGGAGCTAATTTGACCTAAATGCGTTTTGATTAGCGATTAAATAAATATTCAAGGGGAAAAATGAATGTGATTATCAACTTTGTACTAAAGGAAGTATATACACAGGATATGAATGACACACTTAATTATCATCATCATTATCTCCTGAAATTGGGGCTACTCTGGAGTTGTGGTGCCCCATGTAAAAGTGGAGCCAAGGGAGCACATTTATAGGAGAGGGTTTTTAATGGATTTTCTCATGTAAGCTTCCAAATTCTGACCCAATTCTGTAATAACAAAAGTTTTGCAAATCCCTGAAAATAGCATTTGAAGTAAATAGAATCTTTTAATTTAAATATACGTTTATTTTTTGCTCCAATTATTTCTAACAACAAGTAAAATTAAAAGAGATTTTGAGCATTTAAATGTTTTACTGTTTTTTACTAATTTAAATAGGAAATTAAGGACAGAAAAAGTTATCTTATTTCTTCCAACAACAGAAACAACAAGGCTGAGGATATAGCTCTGAAAAGACTATCAATTTCTGTGAATTTTATTTTATTTTACCTTTGATCCAGGACTCACTGTTTATGCTGATGGGGCATGTCTTTCCTATCTTGTATCTTTTTATAACTATATATTTTTAATTAAAGCATATCATACATATAGAAAATTATGAAATCTTAAGTCTACAGCTCAACAAAATAAATAGAGCATTATTATTTGGGGTGTTATCCAAACACTGGAATGTGGACTAAAGAGGGGTCTAGCTCATTCTTTAACAACTATATTTCCTAGTGAAGATGAGCCTATTATACTTTCCACTCTAAACATACAACTGTATGATCAGCTGGTTTGATTTATTATTGCTTATAAAATTAAGATAGACTTACTGGATAAAAAGGTACAAAATCAGGAAGGTTCACATTTTGTAAATGCTATCCTTGACACCCCATACCCAGGTCAGCTTAGGTTCTCTCCTAATCATGTAATCATTCCTTTTTTTCTTCATATACCCCGGTTGGCCACATTCTTTTTATTTATTTATTTATTTATTTTTTTGAGATGGAGTCTCGCTCTGTCAACCACGCTGCAGTGTAGTGGTGCGATCTCGGCTCACTGCAACCTCCACCTGCTGGGTTCAAGCGATTCTTCTGCCTCAGCCTTCCAAGTAGCTGGAACTACAGGCGCACGCCACCACGCCCAGCTAATTTTTGTATTTTCAGTATACATGGGGTTTCACCATGTTGGCCAGGATGGTTTCCATCTCTTGACCTCATGGTCTGCCCGCCTCGGCCTTCCAAAGTGCTGGGATTACTGGTGTGTGCCACCGTGCCCAGTTTGGCCACACCCAAGGACACATAGGAAGTTGTTTTTATCTTTGTTATCCCCAGTGTTTAGCTCAGTACTGGTCCTGTTTTTAGGGTGAAATAGATGGGTAAGTGATCACTTTAGCACAATTTATTAAGTGCTGTGATCAAGCATAGCCAGCTATCTTTAAGGGTTGAAAAACTGGCTGGATCTGAATGGCTGGATGGTCTTAGTTCCTGGAAGAGCCTCAGCTCTTCAGAAATAGGATTAGTAACCTCTTGTACTGGTGTTCCAAATTTTGAACAAGATATCTTATTTACACAGCTGCTTTGTACTCTCCTTTTTAAAAGGTTCTTAATCTTTTTTGAGTTGTAGGCACCTTTGTCATTCTGGTGAAAATAAAGACCCCTTCTCAGAATATTGTTTTCAAATGCATTATATGAAATACAGACTTACAAAAGAAGACTTACCAATAAGATTAAAATAAATTAACAACATATTTTTATGTTGCTAAAGAATAATATATGTGTTTCATCGTTACCGTACCAAATAAAAATCTAATGGCATGTCTAATAAATACCATAACTTCAAAGTGATGATGAACTTATATACAAGATATCTGAAACATCTATAACGTAATATAAAAATGTCTCATTTCGATTGATGATGAAATCACGGGTGTTACTAATGCCTTTTTTCCCCTACATTTATAATTGAGGGCAATGCTAAACTTCAGAGGTTAGTGAACATAAAGATACAGATTTTTACCATGAAGTTAACAAGTCACCTGAATCTATCCATGGACTCCTGGTTTCTGAACCTTAAGTTAAGAACACTTGATATAGATGTATATGTTAAATGATAAAGGAAAATAAAATGAGTAAAACAAGATAAATGAAAACATGTTAATATACATGAAAATAAAGTAGAAAAAGTAGAGCATTCTTTGCCATCATTAACAAAAAATAGTAACAATAAAGTAAACCAAAAAGATACATTCTACTTCTAAAGACGATGGAAGGCCGTTGTCTAAAAATTCATTTTTCTGATGATGGTTCACTCAGGATAAAGGTGGAAAAGAGAGACCCACACCTTGGGAGGCTCTTTCCAGAGAGACGCCTTCACCAATGGCCTTCCTTTTTAGCTTTTTACTCTTACCTTTTTCCTCAGATAAGTTTTCCCTCCCCGTTATGTTGTTGGTATGGAACGAGGCTGACTTCATGTCTTAACTTTAAATTTGTGCAGAACAAAGACTTTGACCTTGGTTTCCCTATATACGAAATTGATAAAATAATGATTTTGTGCAAATCATAAATAAATGAGCCCAAGGTACTGTAAATCACAGTGTAAATGGAAAAGAACTGTACAAATGCAAACTTTGTTTCCCAAGCCACATTATCAGTGATTCTGATATATACTCAACTTTCAGAAACTTGGAGTGAGATTTAGAATCCTTTTTACAATGATGGGAATTCCAGAAATGTAAATAACATCACAGTATCATATTTTGCTACTTTTAGAGTAGAAACACCTTTCACATGTAAATGGGAGAATTGTATTAAAATTTCAAACATTTTTTGTAAGAAGGATGACTTTTTTGCCCATAATATACGTAATTTACATGGGTTAAGCAGCCTATTCTATTTATTAACTGAAATAATAATTATATATTGTTTCAAGTTCTGTAAGTACTAAGATACATGAAGAAAAACAAATAACTTTAAAAAACAGTCTTCATCTGTAGGCTATAATGAAATATGTGATTGAGAACAAATAGTTGTTTAATTCACATTTTTAGTTATTTCAAATCTTCCCATAATCTGTATCTTTTTAAAAAACAAATTTAGTTTATTATATTAATAGTAATTTCTGTATTTGTTTAATTCATTTCAGTAATAACTAGTTGTAACTACTTTTTAAATCATTTTGAATGAAGTTTACTGTGTGCCTTCTACATACCACCTTTAATTCTTAACAACTCATGAGGTAGGTATTATTATTCAGTTCAGAAGAGTAAAGGCATTGCTTAAGTTCAAACAGCTGATAAGTGGAAGAGCCAGCATTTCAAATCCAGTGTTTTTTCCATAAGACAATTTGTAATTATAACTGAAGAAGGAAATTTACTGACTTCCCACATGTGTTCTAGGTGCTTTTCTTTACCTTATCTCATTGGCCTCACTGTGTGCTAAGAATTGTTAGCCCATTTTACAGATGAGCTAAGTGAAGCTCTGAAAGCTTAAGGGACTTACTCAAATACTAAGTGACAGAATTCAATCCAGCTCTACCATCTTCCCTCCATATCAGATTGTCTGGTGAAAGGAGCAGAGAAAACAAACACTAATGAGAAAAATATATATAGCTGCAGTTTTGTAGCATTTTGCAACATCATGAACCACAAATAGAAACATGGGATGGCTAGGGAGCCAGCTCTGGTGGTGTGCACCTATAATCCCAGCTACTTAGAAGCCTGAGGCAAGAGGATTGCTTGAGCCCAGGAGTTCAAGACTGCAGTAAGCTGTGATGACACCACTACATTCTATCCTGAGCGACAGAGCAAGACCACATCTCTCAAAAAGAATAAATAAATAAAAATAAAGGGTATATGGGGCTACTGGAAATATTTTTTTAAAATTTAACACTCCTGAAGTTTTTCCTGGATATGAGAAACTTTTAAATCATGTGAATTTGTTAATTTGTTGAATCTGTATTCCTCGTATTTTTCCTATGAGACTCTATGAAATGGACATTAAGCATTTAGATTTAGGTGTGTTGCTTAATATATATATGTTCACTTCAGCACCGCACATGAGACTTCCTTCTGAAAATCTTCATCGTTTTCCATACCATGTTTGCAAATAAAGTGCATCCATTTGGAAAATCTTTTTAAAATATTTCTTTTATATTTACAGAGATAGTATTTTTCCCCATTTCCTTTGTTAGTCATATGATTTAAAGCAGCTTTTTCTAAAGCACATAAAGATATCTGTTTAATGTATTGGGTTGAGAAAAAGTTTATTATTCTGTTAAGTATTTCATATTTATTCATTGAACAAATATACACTGAGCACCAATTATGTGCCAGACACACCCCCAGGTGCATGGACCTTTGAATGTGAAAAGCTAAACCTGCTAATGGTTAACACTGTGTTTTCATGAAAAAGAAAAAAAGGAATTGTGAAACATGCCCATGAAGGTAAATCAACCAATCCTGGCCTTCATCCATTACACCATTCCAGTCAGCCAATAACCCTGAGGTCTTCCCAAGAACTGACTTTGGCTGAATTAGCGAACACAAGCTTCTGTGTGATTCTGATGGTGAACATTTTTTGCAGTACTTGGGGATGAGATTAACCTCCTATGCATCCTCACTAAGCTCTTATTCTTCCCCGTTCTCAGATTCACAGAGCAGAGAAGTCCCTTACGGGTTGGTCTTGGACCAGCTGTAACAATTTCCAAGTGTTTGCTGGTCTCTGCCCTGGATTTTCACCAGTTTAGCGAGCTAACTTGGAGAATCAGAACCTCACTACTGAATAGACATTAAAGAAAACATTGGTACTCTTGACATTGAGACCTTTTCCTTCCATCTTCGCTAAACCCAAACCATCCTAGACCAGTAGGACTTAATACTCTTTTTAATGAGATGTCCCATTACAGAAACTCTTTCCCTCACCTTGGTTTCTACCCTAGAACAAATTATTCTCTCACAGTCTCAGAAATACAGTTTATTTCTTTCTGTTGGAAATCATTTTTATTGAGCATTAAAATGTAATTTTTAAGAAGCTATGTTAATTATTTTTAATATAAGAATTATTTAATGAAAATACAGCATCCATTTTAGGTGTGACATCTGTAAGCTCTTCTCTTTTAAAATGAAGGCTTAAACATTTCCATTGGATTTAAATGTTCACTTAGAAAAATGTTAAGTGGTTTGGTTTAAATGTTAATTAAAATAAAAAGTATGATCATAAAATGTATGTAACATAATTATGCTCATTTTTCTTGAGTAATTTTTAAAAAATTAGTTTCATAACTAATTGTCTCCTTAATAGCCAACTAGACTTTATTTAAAAGTTAATAGAATAAACAGCATTAATTGAAATTAAGAAACAACATTTATGAGAGAAGGTAACAGTTCTGCTTCTACTCAGTAAGAATTTATTCACATCCATTCACCAGCCATATCCTTTTTTTCCATTTACATGGTAATTTATTTTTCATTTAAGTGCTTAATGAGAAAGTAAGGACTGCAAGGAGCTTTCTGAGATGCATATATTTTTGCTTGACTTTGGTTCTGACTTGTACTTGAAGTATTCAGCTTTGAGTTTCACCAGTCCCCAGGTGGTTGTAGAGCCCCAGCAATGTACCAGGGACTGTGAGAGGGGCTAAGTGAGATGGTTAGGATCAACTTTCTCTTACCCAGTCTGCTTTCAAAAAGATGCTTAAAATAAGTACATAGAGGACCACAATGCAGGTGAAAGTACATAAAAGGCCTGAAAATGATTCAACAAAAGGACTCCCTGGTTTTGGAGGAAAGAGGTAAAACATTTCTTTAAAAATCAGTTTTTTGTAATAACTTCTGCTATAGTTATTTATACTTCAAACTTTTTTTAATTAAAAAATAAGATAAATGATTTGGTAACGTGTAGAGAGCAGACATTACGAACACACTCTGCTCCATTGTCCTTCATCTTTAGTGTTTTAGTATCTTCCATACTAGTGGTTCTGCTCTTTTTATCTAATCTCTACTTTTTTTTTTTTTTTTTACCTTACAGTGCGATGGGCAGTATATTCCTCTTCCCAGCTTGCAAGGCATAGCCGTGTTGAACATTCCCAGCTATGCTGGAGGCACTAACTTTTGGGGTGGAACTAAAGAGGATGATGTAAGTAATGGGAGTAAATAGTTTGTTTCCTCAAAAATAATTATGTCACTGGAATAATTTGCTTTTGTAAATGGGCTGTTGAATAGTAGTTTAATTTCATGTTAAATATTTTGCATTGGGTAAGTGAGGCATGGAATAGATTTATTTAAGATTTTATTGTAATAGTCTCTTGTGGATGTACTCTTAACTTTTCTCATGTTGAAGATACAGATATTCGTATCTTGGGATGTATGTCACAATTTTCTGGATGAACATTAAATAGTGGGTCTGCTTTTGGAAAGTAGATTTATGAAATAAGGAAGGGAAGATTTTACTTTTTAATTTTATACCTGCATCTGTTTTCTATCGCTGCTATAACAAGTTAACACAAATTTAGCCACCTCAAACACATTTATCATCTTACTGTTGTATATGATGGGAGACTGGCACAGTCTTACTGGGCTAAAATCAAGGTGTCAGCTGGGCTGTTGCCTTCCGGAGGCTCTAAGGGAGACTATTTCCCTGTCTTTGGAGCGTCTCGAGGCTGCCCACATTCCCCTCCATCTTCAAAGCCAGCAAAGGCAGGTTGAATCCTTCTCACATGGCATCTCTCTGATGTCTGCTGCTTCCTCTTCCACTTTTAATGACCACTGTGATTACATTGGGCCCACCTAGATCACCCAGGATCATCCCCATCTCAAGGCCCTTTATTTAATCACATCTGCAAAGTTCCTTTTGCTGTGTAAGGTAACAGATTCACGGGTTTGGGGGATTAGGACATGGACATTTTAGGGGGCAGAGAGGGGGCATTATTCTGCCTACCACAATACCTTTTGGTACTTTTACTTTTTCTTTCTTTCTTTCTTTCTTTCTTTCTTTCTTTCTTTCTTTCTTTCTTTCTTTCTTTCTTTCCTTCTTTCCTTCTTTCTTTCTTTCTTTCTTTCTCTCTTTCTCCTTCCTTCCTTCCTTCTTTCTTTTTTGAGACAGAATCTTACTCTGTCGCTCAGACTGGAGTGCAATGGCGTAATCTCAGCTCGCTGCAACCTCTGCCTCTCAGGTTCAAGCAGTTCCCCTGCCTCAGCCTCCTGGGTAGCTGGGACTACAGGCACGCACCACCACACCTGGCTAATTTTTGCATTTTTAGTAGAGACGGGGGTTTCACCATGTTGGCCAGGGTGGTCTCGAACTTCTGACCTCAGGTGATCCACCCACCTCGGCCTCCCAAAGTCCTAGGATTACAGGGATGAGCCACTGCATCCAGCCTCAGTACTTTTAATTTTCTAAACTTGTGTGTGTATATATTTTTTATTTTCAGAAATATCAAGAGGGCTCATTTGGCCGGTCGAGTTTAGGGCTATTTTTGTTTTTCTTTTCATACTTTTCTATATTAGAAAAAGAAGAAAACACAACCTTACAAATGTAATTGTTGTGAAAAGAATGAAAGAGAGGGCACAATTATTAAAGTGTGTATATATATATATATATATATCAGTAAAAATGAGAAGTGTTATCACAGTCTTTATTTGAAGAGTCACATCCATTGATTTGAGTTTATGATATAATGATATAATGGTTCCTACTGATCTGTTATTCTCAAAGATCTTAAATGGACAGATAGGGATTACAGTATAAGATCAATTGGAAAGTATTTGTAATTTTCATGACATAAATATATTCCAGTCCTATTCGAGTATAAAAGCATCTTTTGTCTGCTTGTCACTATTAAGTATTTTGAAGGGGAGAAATCAGTGAGATTAAGGTAAATAAAGCCAACATTCCTTGAACACCTGCTAGGTAGTCCGACAATGTTCTAAGAGCTTCACATTCATTATTTAATGTCCACATTGTTTATTTGATTTTTACTGCTGAAGAATCTAAGACAAAGTTTCCAGTTAGTAATAGCAGAGACAGGGTTTAAATTCAGGCAGTATAATAAAAAAATTACAAATTACAATGTTAGCAACTTTGTGTCCTGATATTTTCAGTGAAAGTTTTAATTAGCTTATTACTTTATACTGAAAATTGTTTCAGATGCATATTATTTATGATATAGTAAAAGAGAGAGTAAGGTAATACAGCCTACATATAAAATTTTAGAGTAAATTAATTTTTTGAAAATGCATCTAATGTAAAGACAAAATAAGTCTGCATAATTTTTATCTTCTGAGGTTTCTATTTGCATACTCTCAAGTTCCCTCAAAAGTTTTGTATTAAAATATAAAGCACATATGTATATTGCTTGTAAAACCTTGAAAGATTTCCCTTAGAATATATCAAGTAAACTGGATCATAATTTGCATCTTCATTAGCTTTAACCTTATGAAACTATATCACCTTTCTATGACACTATATCGCCTTTGTAGTTTTTTTTAGATTTCCAAAACTTACATGTATCATCTTATTAACACGTTTGAATTAGGTATGAACATGTATTTAACATGTTTTATTCCAAGGTGAATTATTTAGAAATATATTAGTTAACTGGTCCAAAGAGTAGTTTAATGAGAGGTATGAGTAGTATATCCGTGTATATTTGAAAACCCTTTTTAAAGTTAGGTTTATTGGAAGTCATCTTCAGAGATTTTTTTCTTGGATTATTATTTCCTAATAATATTTACTTAAATATATTATTAAATATATTAAATATATATAGATATATATTGCAGTTTACATTGCTTAATGTGCTCTTCACCTAAACATTCAGTAGAAGTATAATGTAGTTTTTCCTTTCAGATATTTGCTGCACCATCCTTTGATGACAAGATCCTGGAAGTTGTAGCAATATTTGATAGCATGCAAATGGCAGTTTCAAGGGTCATTAAACTGCAGCATCATCGAATAGCCCAGGTTGGTTTCTCTCGTCAAACCTGACTGCACTTCTTGGGCTAAGGAGGGTTGAAGGAATCTATTCTAAACAACTCGTACACTGGATATTCATCTATAATATTCTGACTTTGTTGTCATATCAGTTTTTACCATGTCATTTATAAGTGATAAAGCATAACAGTCTGTTCTGTAGAATAGTCTAATACTCAAGCCTGCATAAAGATTGAGTGTCATTTTCTCCGGATGATTCATACTCTAAAATGATTTGTTTTATTTCAGTGCCGTACAGTGAAGATCACTATATTTGGTGACGAAGGAGTCCCAGTGCAAGTGGATGGTGAAGCGTGGGTTCAGCCTCCAGGGATTATCAAAATTGTGCACAAAAACAGAGCACAAATGCTAACAAGGGACAGAGTATGTAACAAAAACGTTCTTCTAGAATATTGTCAGGTTTTTAAAGAATCTGAAATTGTTATAAAAAATAGAAAATGAAAACATTTAAATTGTCTCTTAAATCTGACATTTAGGTCATGGTGGTTTGAAATATGAACAAATATTTATTTGTTTCAGTAGGAGTTTATTTTTCAGAGCCATTTTAGGTTTACAGAAAAACTGGGCAGAAAGTAAAGAGAATTCGAATTACGTTCCTATATACTTCCTCCTCCCCCTTCTTCCCTACACATGTAAATTCCCCTGTTAACATCTTGCATTAGTGTGGCACATTTGTTACAACTGTTGAGTCAATACTGATTGATTATTATTAACTAAAGTCCATAGTTTCCATTACTCTTTGAGTTGTACATCTGTGAGTCTGGACAAAGATATAATCACTTGTATCCACCACTGCAGTATCATACAAAATTATTTCACTACCCTAAAAATTCCTTATGGTCTACCTATTCATCCCTCCTTCCCTTACCCTTACTCCTGGCAATCATTGATTTTTTTTTTTTTTTTACTGTCTCTATTATTTTTCCTTTTGCAGAATGTGTTTTTAATTAAGGTCTATCTTTATCAAAGAAGACTGCTAATATTTGCCCATCTAGTATATATAAAATAGTAAAGATTAAAGAATAAATTGAAGCAATAGTAAAGATTGAAGCATGAAATATTTTTTTGTTTTTGTTTTTGTTTTGAAACAGTCCTGCTTTATTGCACATGCTGGAGTACAGTGGTGTGATCATAGCTCACTGCAACCTTAAACTCCTGGGCTCAAGCAATCCTCCTACCTCAGCCCAGCTAATTAAAAAAAAAATCTTTTTTTGTAGAGATGAGGTCTCACTATGTTGCCTAGACTGGCCTCAAGTGATTGTCCCGCCTTGACCTAAATCTCTTTTTTAACTTTTAAATGATGTATTCATGATCATTGACTGCACTACTTTTCATGTGTTGCAGTACATTGGAAAACTTTGAAATGTCTTTTTTATACTTGTGATTTATTTGAGGAGTCATTAGAGAAAAAGCAATTGTAGTTTTATTAAAGCACACATTTACATGGACCTCTGAGTTCTAAACTAACAATTCATTACAATATTGACTTTAAATAGGCCTTTGAGAGCACTCTGAAATCTTGGGAAGATAAGCAGAAGTGTGATTCTGGTAAACCAGTTCTCCGAACCCATTTGTACATCCATCACGCCATTGACTTGGCAACAGAAGAGGTGTCGCAGATGCAGCTATGCTCCCAGGCTGCAGAGGAGCTCATTACTAGGTAGGGGGCTCTGCTGACTTTTCAGGCTGTGGGAACTGTGGTCTCAGCCAATTTTTGTTTTTTTAATCTTAATACATTGTTTCAGTAGTGGTATCAAAAAGAGATGCAATTACTCTTCTTCACACAGCACTCTTTCCATTATTGTTTATTTCTCCATTTTATATACATCTTTACACTATACTACCTACTTATATGTTGCCTTCTAATTACTAATTAAATGTTTATGGAATGGAGAGGGAAGTCTAAACATTCATCCTGTTCCAGAGAAGAGTCAGGAGCAAAAAGAATAAAAAGACTTCAAAAACCAATTTCTGACAAGTTATTAGAGAGATTTTGAGACCACACATAACATTAATTTCAATAGACAAAAAGAAAGGAGATAAAAAGCAAGCCTATGAGTGTTAAACAAATAAAAATCACTATGACCAGGGAAAACTTCAGAGGGGAGGAGGGACCATGGGCCAGTGTCTTACCTCCTCACCTGAGTCTTATCTACCGAATGGGGCTAATAAGAGCTGTTTCAATAGGGTGCGTGAAGATTAAATGAGACTCTAGGGATGAGTCCTATAAGCACATTGTATTAGTCCATTTTCATATGGCTATGAAGAAATACCTGAGACCGGGTAATTTATAAAGAAAAACAGGTTTCAGGCCAGGCACAGTGGCTCATGCCTGTAATCCCAACACTTTGGGAGGCCGAGGCAGGTGGATCAGTTGAGGTCAGGAGTTCGAGACCAGCCTAGCCAACATGGTGAAACCCCGTCTCTACTAAAAATACAAAAATTTGCCATGTGTGGTGGTGGGCACCTGCAGTCCCAGTTCCTCAGGAGGCTGAGGCAGGAGAATCACTTGAACCTGAGTGGTGGAAGTTGCAGTGAGCCAAGATCATGCCACTGCACTGCAGCCTGGACGACAGAGTGAGACTCCGTCTTCAAAAAAAGAAGAAAAAAAAGAGGTTTAATAGACTCACAGTTCCACATGTCTGGGGAGGCCTCACAATCATGGCAGCAGGCAAAGGAGGAGCAAAGGCACGTCTTACATGGCAGTAGGCAAGAGAGCATGTGCAAGGGAACTGCCCTTTATAAAGCCATCACATCTTGTGAGACTTAGTCACTATCACGAGAACAGTACAGGAAAAACTCACCCCCATGATTCAGTTACCTCCCACTGGTCTCTCTCATGATTCATAGGGATTATGGGAGCTACAATTCAAGATGAGATTTGGGTGGGGACACAGCCAAACGATATGACACATCATGTCTGGCATATTGAGTGCTCTGTGTATAGTAACTTAAGATTCTTCCCACACCTTCATCTGGTCACTGATAAAAATGTTGAAAAAGAAAAGAAGGAAAGCAAAGCTCAGTGGTTTCAGCGGCTAACTCACATCTTTCCTCCTCTCTACTATTTGCCATCTGCTCCCCTCCCATTCCTTACTCTCTTTAAATATTTATTAGATAACTAGACTGTGTGAGATGTTAGAGACAGAAGAGAAAAGGCATACACCCCCTACTGCTGGACCAACATTCAGAATTAGAATCAAGTCTTACAACTGCAAAATACTGGGCAGCTCAGAAGAAAGGGAAGAGAAAATGAATATTTACTCAGCTATACCCACACAGCTGCATTATTGTACATCTCGGCTTCTTATCCATAGGGTTGTTAGTTTCAGACTAAATACATCTCTTTTAAATACTACAGACAACTTCTGTGGCCTCTAATTTACAGTGTTTTTTTGAAACCAAAATATACTTCCCATGTTCTCATCCTGTGAACCAACCAAATAATCTTATTGTAAAAAGGAAGCGAAGATTGACTAGGCTTGCTTCTGGTCAACGTAGTTTGGCTTCCCATCTGTTTTTAAATTTTGCAGATGAAATCAGGCTCACTTGTCTATTTTCAGAATTTATTCATTGACTATGCAAACATATTCAATTTTTGAACCTCTTCTTAGGCTGGGGATACAAGATGATTATTTGACAGCCCTACTTAATTGGCTCACAGATTAGTAGGAGGGAGAAATGTGGCCAAAGGGTTGACATGAGGCACACAGTGGACTCTGTAGATACACTCTAGAGGAAGTCAGAGGCAGTGAAGGAGGGCTGCCTGGAAGAAGTGACCTTTCATCCGAGTCTTGAGGGAAGAGTGAGAAAAGGAGCAATTTAAGCATGGGAACCAGCTTAGGAAGAGGCCCAGAGGAGTGTGAATGCATGCTACTTTCAGGAAATCTCAGAGAGTTTGGGGTGACTGAAAGGTTGGCATAGTATATGCAAGAGTGTGTGGAATGTAGATGAAGAGGTGAGGAGGAGCCAGATCTTTACTGGGCTGTTCTAGAAGTAGTGTGGAGGGGTTTTTCTGGACGACAGCAAAACTGGGGCAAGGTGAACACTGAGGATGCTGTAGAAGTTGTCCCTATAAAAAATGATAGACTAAAGCAGTAAAGATAGAAAGGACAAGCAAGATTAAAGACAGTTTAGGATTTAAAATTGGTAAATGGGCATGAATTAGGAAACAGGTTGACCTTAATGTTCTAATGAATGGCTGGATGATTGTGGGGTGCCTTTGATGGAGCCATAGGGTTCAGGAAGAGGAGTAGGTATTAGAAGGAAAATGATGGGTTCCATGTTGGGCTTTAGAATTTAAATTACATTAAAAATACCTAGCAGATTTCAGTAGGCAATTAGAAATGTTGATCTGAAGTTGATTTACGTCTTTCCCTTTCTCTGAAAATTAGAATAACCTTTATCCATCTCTGTTCTTCTGAAAAATAGCCCATTCTTCATGGTTTCTCAGGGTTGCTGATAATAGTGCTGAGGTGACATTTGCAAGCTTCTTTGTGCCTTAGATATCCATTGTATAATCCTTAAGAATTAAATTCTTTTTCTTTACTCTTGGTTCAGCTATATAGGGCCTCAGTCCCTTTTCTTGTTCTGTCCTTTCCAGATAGAAAATATTTCTCCGTGAAGCTGTCAGAAGCAAAAAAAAACACTTGAACAGCCCTGCCTTCTTGCTCATCTGCAGGTCTTACATCATTTTCTAGCAATCGGAGGGACTTTTTCTCCTTTCTTGTCCTTGGCCTTAGTGCCTTCCAGAATTTGGTCTTTTCAGGACTATTCTTAGAGGTTTGGATACCAGTGGAGTATGGCACAACAGGCTTTGGAGTTAAATAGACATAGATTCCGATCCTGGCTCTACGATTTACTAGCTCTGTATGCCTACCACGTCTCTCTGAGCCTCAATGTCATCATCAGTAATATGGAGATAGTAAATCATAGCTACATTTAAAGGCTGTGAATGTTAACTTATATACTGCTTATGATCACTTTGTGTATTGATGACAAATATGGTAATGCTCTTCCCTAATCTGTTGCATTTGCAGTTTCAATGAATGAAAGAGAAGTTTCTAGTCTTTATATTTGTGATCCCTCTCACTTTCCAAGGATACTGCAAAATGAAGTATTACTATATTTCATTCTTCAAAATAGCACTTCAATATGTCTCCCTCTGATTTTTAAGCCTAATTTTTTATATGAAGATTTTTTATTTCATATTTTTTTGTTGCAGTGGGGTCTGGATTTATAGATCTACCTGTGCCATTCATAATTGAGCAGCCATTAAAAGTGTTCTTCCGTACTGATCTTCATATATTTTTTACTTGTTTTATCCTAACATTTCTATACTTCAAAAAAAATGAGCAATACTCAAAAAAGTTTTTTATTCATTTGTTTCATTTTTGCTTTTAGGATATGTGACGCAGCCACAATTCACTGTCTTTTGGAGCAAGAACTGGCCCATGCTGTGAATGCCTGCTCCCATGCCCTGAATAAAGCCAACCCAAGGTGCCCGGAGGTGAGGATCTAATGGTAAATTCTCATTCCACAGATTCTTTTGGGTGTTACACATGTATTTTAATACTGTAAAATATGCCACGCCCTGTGAAAGAAAGTTATGTTGTCTATATGAGTCTCTACAAACCTGCAGTAAAATCGTGGACAACTTTTTATTTTCCTTTTCCTGTTATTTTTTCATTCCTGCTCTTAAATTCTCTCATTTTTTATGTTTCACTTTCAATCACTTGTCACCTTCCATCTGTCTTCACTTCTTTCTTTTTTGAACTTTAATCGTCCTTTCTTACTCCTTCTTTTACCTTACCTTCTGCCCTGTACCTTGTTAAAGGGCAATCCTAGATATCATCAGCGTGCATTTTGTTAGAGATGTTCACTCGTTTTCGAAGTTATGCACTGAAATTATTCCTACTTCATTTTGTTTTGCTAAATCGGAAATTGATGCTTCTGTAAAATTTTTAATATATAAGTTAATAATAGAATGGATAGAATATAACTCTTAAAATGTGCCACATGGTACAATGCTATAGTATGGAGAAAACTGATTGCGTTTTTTTTTTTAATTATTTGATTGAAGTTACTTAAATTAATATACAGTTAAGTGCTTGTTCTCAAGATAATAGTCTAAAAAGCAATATGGTTAGTGCTACTGAGAGTCAAAGTTTTCTTTGACTTAACTTTTTAATGGGAATATGTATATGCTGGTGCTAGCATATACATATTCATTAGGTAGGAGGTGTGATCCTGAGTGTATTCACTGTAATCGGTGCATTCTTTTGGTTCTGTAATATAATAATAATGACATAGTCATACAAACAAATGTATGAAACTTTGCAATTATAGAATTTTGGTAGATTAAAAATGTGTGCTGTGAATTTAAATTATAAGAATAAAATTTAAAGTGTTTATGGTAATGAAATCCTGTTTTAATACAGATCACATGTCTTTGATATTCTTCTTTTCTAGAGTCTTACAAGAGACACTGCCACTGAAATAGCCATCAATGTGAAGGCGCTGTATAATGAAACAGAATCTTTGCTAGTTGGCAGGGTTCCTTTGGTAAGGAAAAGAATGACTGGTAACATAAGAATGATGAATTAAATGTCTGGGTCTTACCTTCATTGGGGAACAGGCATTTGGCAGATTCTAAGGCAGAAGCAGCCTTCTGGCTTCCATCCTGAGAGCTGCCTCTTCACCTGGTTTTTGTCTTCAAGAAAATATATGGCTGAAGTTGGGAGTCGTGATTCAGGCTAACAGGAGTGGAGATTTCCCCTCATATATGCCATCCTGTTTTTAGGCAGCCCTGCTCTGCCCCATTCAGCTTCGAGAGACGTGAGCTTTATAAAGTGTAGTAGACATTCCTTAGGTACTTATTATTGCACACAAGTAGAGGAACTCATGGAGTTTGTTCCCTGAATTAGCATTTGAATATGACTGGTATGGTCCTCCAGGTTTGCTTAAAAGAGGACATTTTCTAGACACAGTGTTTCAAGAAGTAAATTTCAAGAACTCTGCCTTGTTTAATCCAGATTGGTCCTGGAAATCAAGTTTAGGCCAAGTCTGAATCTGACCACAGTCCATGGATCTCAAGCATAAATGCTGGAAGCTTGTGGGTGTCCTATTTTGTTAGCAGCATGAGTTAGCCTTTCTTTATAAATACCTCACCATTTTCAAGTATTCTAGCATCTTGGCTCTTGCCGCCACCTAGAGTTTGGTTGTGGCTTATTCCCACATGCTGTTATCGCTGTGTGGAAGGCCTAATTCATTTGCTGTTTTTTTATTCCTTTTTATAATTCTGGTTAATTGGTAGTTGATGATCTTAAAACATTTCTTTTGAAAGTAATTTTCTCACTTGGTTGGGCAAATCTACACCTAAATAAAAGTGATACTAAGAGTCATAGTATCTGGCACAGTGGGTGAATGAATGGGAGGTGCATCCCACAGCCTTGCTATTAAGTGCCTGAGCTTAGGGTTTCTGTTTTCGCCTATGGTCCAGAAAAGTGCCACCTTTGGGGCATCCTTTGCTCTGAGAAGAGAAGCTGAAAGGCTGCATGAAAGCCATCGCTCTTACCTACCTGCAAAGGAAACTGAAACACAGCTTCCTTGGGACAAGAAGTGACTGACTCTACTATGGCCATGAAGAAAACCTATTACAAAGAAACATTGGTTATCTCTTTTGATAAAACCAGTGGAGCCCCTTCTTGGCTTTTTTTGGCACTACTGTTTTTAACCAGAATCTTCTGCTGGTCCTATAGGAAATCCAGTGACCTATGACGATCATTTCTTACAACTAAAAGCATAATTTATTCTGTACTTATTTTCTCTACACGAAAAGTACCTGCTGAGTTCTACCTTGCTAATATTTATTATTTGTATTATGTTAATATGGATGGACTTTCCTTCTCCACTTTTAATTTTCTCTCATTGTTAAATATGAATTTTGGTTTAAAATGTGTACCGGTGAATTTTACCAAAACCTGTGGCAATAGTGATATTACAATAAGGAATTGATTATATTTGAGAGCAACTAAGGTTTACTCTATATTTTAGTGCCAGAATGAATTTATAATAACCATTTTATATGTTTTATAACACATATTCTTAGACTAAACGAAAATTAATAAATTTTAAACACAACAGGATAGAGAATCTCCTTTTTTTTTGAGACAGGGACGCACTCTGTCGCAGTAGCGTTATCTCTGCTCACTGCAACCTCAGCCTCTCTGGTTCCAAGTGATTCTCCTGCCTCAGCTGCCGAGTAGCTGGGACTACAATCGCGCACCACCATGCCTGGCAATTTTTTTTTTTCTTTTCAATAGAGACAGAATTTCACTATGTTGGCCAGGCTGGTCTCGAACTCCTGACTTCAAGTGATCCACCCGTCTTGGCCTCCCAGAGTGCTGGGATTACAGGCATGAGCCACCGCGCCCAGCCAAGAATCTCCGTATTTTTAATCATTACTAGAAGTGGTAGATACTGTGAATAACAAGGAGAAACAAAAAAAAAAGTTCATAATAACAGTAATATTATCTCTGAACTTTTAGTTCTAAAATTCTATAAACATATTTATGAGAACTCTATAATTTTAAAGTAATTTATAAATATATTGATTAGCTAGAAGAGACCTCAAAAATAATCTAGTCGGCCAGGCTCAGTGGCTCACGCCTGTAATTCCAGCACTTTGGGAGGCTGAGGCAGGCAGCTCATTGTAGACCAGGAGTTTGAGACCAGCCTGGACAACATGGTGAAACCCCATCTCTACTAAAAATACAAAAATTAGCCAGGCCTGGTGGCATGCGCCTGTAATCCCAGCTACTTTGGTGGCTGAGGCACGAGAATTGCTTGAACCCAGAAGGCCAAGGTTACAGTGAGCTGAGATTGCTCCATTGCACTTCCAGCCTGGGCAACAGAACAAGACTCTGTCTCAAATCATCATCATCATCATCATCATCACCTTGTGCTATTTCCAGAGGAAGAAATAAAGTCTCCTGAAGTCAGTTAACCTTCCTTTGGTTACATAGTTAATTACAAGGCCAGGAGTAGAATCCAATCGACTGCCTTCCAGTTCTGTGCAGAGGAATGTTTATTTAATCTTTATTCATTTATTGAACTTGTAAGTGCATTTTAATACCTGCTTTCAATGAGTTAATGCAGACAATAGGTGAGCAGTTAAATTCTCCTTAAAATATCCAAACCCAGTTTCAGATGATAAACCATTGAGCTTTTTGCTTTGCCCTAATTTTTACGACAGTTTTTCATCACAGATTTTTCTAAGATTCATGATTTTTTACCCTTAAGCTTATTCTTTAAATTTTCAAGGAGATTTTTCTGCAGTTCTTTTTATATGACAAGTTTTTAACCAGTTTAAAAAGTATTATTTGTTCATGTGGTGACTTTTTTTTTTTTTTTTTTTTTTGAGTCAGAGTTTCTGGCTCTGTCACCCAGGCTGGAGTGCAGTGGCGCTATCTCTGCTCACTGCAATCTCCACTTCCCAGGCTCAAGCAATTCTCCGGCCTCAGCCTCCCAAGGAGCTGGGATTACAGGCGCCCAACACCATGCCTAACTAGTTTTTGTATTTTTAGTAGAGGCGGGGTTTCATCATGTTGGCCAGTCTGGTTTCAACTCCTGACCTCAAATGATCCGCCCACATCGGCCTCCCTAAGTGCTGGGATTATGGGCGTGAGCTATCATGCCCAGCCTGGTGACCTATTTAAATCAGAAGGAATTTTGGCACAAATAAGTAGAATAGTAAGACTGTACACTTATACCACCAGGAAGAATTGGTAGATAAATTCTTGGAAAGCATGAAGGAGGGAGACAGGAAAGAAGACATTTACACAGAAAAAAACACCAAAAGAATACTTTTTCTATGAAGTTATTAAAGTTACACTAGCTACTCATATGATCTTTGGGAAGTAATGATTAGATTAAATCTATTCAGATTTTTAAAAATGAAGTCAATATAAAAGAATTTATTCTCTTAATATTCCTTAATTTAAAAAAATACTACCTTAATAAGGAGTGAGGCTGTTCACTGTCAAAGTACAATGATTTATTCTACTTGAGGCTGGCCACTGAGTCTTGTTTTGTTTTGTCTTTTAATCTGCTGGTAAATAGCAGCTGGAATCGCCACATGAAGAGCGGGTATCCAATGCCTTACACTCTGTGGAGGTGGAATTACAGAAACTGACAGAGATTCCTTGGCTTTATTATATCTTACACCCCAATGAGGATGAGGTATGTAAAATTCAGCCTGTTTCTCTAGAAATGTAGACCATATTGCTATAGAATTTGAACTCATCTTTGAAAAAGAGATATTTAGGGAAAAATGAATTTTGAATACTACTTTCAAATGTTCTGTTCTTGAACAAATGAGAAAAGGCATTTATGTGAACGCATTTTAGGGGAATTGGGACATTTTCAGTAGTACATTGTGAACTTTTTTTGAAGAAGTTATCACTGTTCTATAATGTTTAGTGTTTATGACTTATTCCTGTGTTATCCCTATTATCAGAGTAGGTTTTTCTCCTTTTCATATCCTGAAAAAATTCTTTTCTTGCTCGATTTGAACAGGAACCGCCTATGGATTGCACCAAAAGAAACAACAGAAGCACCGTATTTCGAATAGTGCCAAAGTTTAAAAAGGAAAAGGTTCAGAAGCAGAAGACAAGTTCACAGCCTGGTAGGTGGTCCATATGGGAAGGGGAAATATAACATTATGAAAAAAGAGCTGATTAAAGTGACATCATGGAGGTCATGAAAATGTTCTGGAGCTAGATGGTGGTTGAGCATTGTGCAGTATGATGAACATACTGTCATTGAATTCTATGCTTTAAAATGGTTAAAATGGGGAATTTCATGCTTTATGAATTTTACCATAAAAGAATCCTCTCATACCTAAAACACATCTGAGTATCAGTGGGAATCTCTAGTAAGGAAGCACACAAAAAAATGAAGTGGTTGCTAATTTGCTTCTACTTTGTTTAGTGGATGTCAGCATTTCTGTTCAGATGGTTCTTTCTCAACAGCAAGTCAAAGCATCAGTGTATAATTTGTTTTTCTTCTTTTAAGTACAATTTTTAGATTACTTTGATAAATGGAACATAGAAACTTTCATTTACTCATTTAACTTGCCGAATATATTTTCCACCTAAAGTTATATATTCCCTTTCTCCTGTTTTGAGGACACTGTTTCAACCCCTCGACAATGACAATATGCTGTGATACTTGCATTCTCAAGCAAAGATTAAGCCCTCTCTTTGCTATTTCTCTTGTTCCTTTTTCACCTTTCCTTAGAGTTTAAATGTACAGGTATGCTAGTACTAAAGCACCTTCAAATTCTGTTTATACAATGGTAGCTGCCTTTCATAACCAAATAATTTTATAAATTCCTCTGAGTGCGCTATCTTTAAAAAAGTGATGTAAAGCCTTATTTGTGATATTCATAAAGCAGCTAAGGAAAGCCATTTAAAAACCAAATACAGCAAATAAGTAGGCTTTTATTAAGCTAATCAATGTTGAATAAAATGTATAAGCCAATGATACACACTAAAAATAACGTAATCCAACTAATGTCAGAGAGCAGTGCTATGGACTTTTTAAATGACATTAAATTGTGATTTAACAGCACATTGATTGCCGTTATTATCAGTAGTAGGAGAATCAATCAACACTACACTTGAAGTCAGCAAGACCTTAAGCAGAAAAGTCTGTGTAAAATTGAATACCCCATATCAGATTTTAAATTGTAATTAGCATTTGTAGCTCATTTCAGTCTATAGCCGTTTTCATACAGGGTCTGAAGGAAATCATCAGAGCTTATTTAGAGCTTGCACCATTGATCCTAATGATGTGAAATACATTTTGTATGCATATTGTGTAGGTTGGGTGGCTTTAATGAGTAAACTGGACTAAAGCTAAGCATGGGTGCACGGCAGCAAATGGTTTTGTATAGTCGGATCCTTGTGTCGATAGTGTGTAACTTGCATGGGAAAAAGTGGAACTATGGTTTTGTTGAAACAACACCTTTAACCTTTTCTTTTGCTAGCACTGCCGCTGCACTCTGTTTTGCATCTTCTTTGGCCAACCTTTGCTTTGTAATGCATTGAGCATGTAGAAATTAAGGGGGTTTTGCTCTTAACTTTGGTAGTTCAGAAATGGGGCACAGAGGAAGTTGCTGCTTGGCTGGATCTGCTCAATTTGGGAGAGTACAAAGATATCTTCATCCGTCATGACATCAGAGGGGCTGAACTTTTGCATCTGGAAAGGCGAGATCTTAAGGTATTTCCTTTGTGCTCTTCTGTTCTTGAAAATTTTATTGCAAAACAGAATCCTTTCTCCTGTGCCTCTTCTGATACGTGCTTTTAGCTTCGCTTATGTTATGCAAATGTGTAGTAACCTAACATTCACTGTCCTGTGGTCTGAGTTTCTTGTATGCTTTTTAACAAGAATGTCAGCAGTATTTTCCTGTCAGAATCACTCTATTATAGCTAAAGCTTAGCATGAACTTAGTAATTTTTCTCTGCATCTAGTGATATGACTGTTGCTGTGCTAGTATTTCCAAATGAATCATGTTTCCATCAGCTCATTTTATTGCATCAGCATGGAAGGTGATAATTTGGCTGAAAATGACTAAAATCTAATATATGGTTAACAACTAAAAATTAATGCAAAATACCAATAACAAAGCCTTCTAACATATGGAATGAGAAGCGAGACTTACAGCAATGGCTACTTAGAGTCTTACAATTTGTTGTGTTTCTAAATCAGCCTTTTTTAGGTCACATGAATAACTAGACTGAGAAATTCAAATTTCCTTTCTATGACATATTATTAAAATTCTATTATTCTCAAAAAGAAATTTTTTTCTTTAGTAAACGAGGTAAAAATTTTGCCTAGCTTTTGCTAGAAAACAGCTCAGAGCCTATTTGTGAACTGACGATAGAGAAAACCATTCCTTCATCACCTGAGGCATTTCCCTTTTATTCTGTGGGTGAAGTCTCAGTAGTAGTAGCAACAGCTGAAGTAGGCTCTCTGGCCAAGGTTTAGGAGTAGGATTTTGTCACGTTGTATTTTCTTACCACATATTGCCATTTTAAATTTCCAATAAGTAGTAACATTTGTTGGAGTGATCCCTTTCATGTAGACCAAGTTCTAAAATGCATTAAATTTTATCGTAATACAGAGAATTC
Source organism: Pan paniscus (assembly GCF_029289425.2). Taxonomy (NCBI): domain Eukaryota; kingdom Metazoa; phylum Chordata; class Mammalia; order Primates; family Hominidae; genus Pan; species Pan paniscus. Next base: position 41,719,829 of record NC_073263.2, read on the forward strand.
CTAACAAATTAATGAACTGTTGCACCTTTATCTACAAATACATTAGCAAAGATCTTTGAATAGATAATTGGTAGTATAAAGATCTTTATTAAACAGATTCACAAAGAGTTTTAGCACATCAAAAGATGAGCACCACTTATACCTAAACAACTTTAGCCATAATAAAATAAAATAATTAATTAATTACCTTAGTTGAGAGTCCTAAATCTGGAACATAGCAAAATATGTAGTATTAGAGTTCATAAAGCAAAAGTTGGCTTCCAAGCTTGAAATGAGTCCACAAAAAAGTAAATGTAGGGGGGATCATGATATCCAACATGTTTGTGTAACTTCTGATATCCTTGGCAGATACCAATATTTATTAATGACTGATTAATATATTATGCTAGCTTCTCTGCATGATACCTGTCCTCTAGAAGCATGCATCGCATTTGCTGTGAATAAGCATACATTCAGGGAAAAGACTGTGTGTGTATGTATAAAAAATATACATACATAAATGCATATATGCGTATGTGTTATATATATACATACAGACATAGAAATATACAGGTACACACACAATGAATGTAGCAGAATGAATGTGTAGAATGGAAAAACATACACTAAGGCAAAGTTAGAAAAGAATAGAAAGGAGATGGTTAAGAATTATCTTAGAAAACGTTCTTTTTGCTTTTCATGGGACTTTTTTGTTCTGTTTTGTTTTTATTTTTAATGCAAATTACATTCTCTCTCTTAAAACTTTTAGACATTTGTATTGACATGGATTTTAAAAATTGTATTGGGTCTGAAACAAGATGTGGGGGGTGGATGAGAAAAGGAACATTTCACAGAAAGAGTCTTCTGTAGCACAAAATCATAAAGCTAGAGAAGAGCTCCCATTGTTCTCTGCGGTTGTAGCTGTCAGCAGCGGCAAGTCCTTCAGACCGATGCCTCTAAATGCTGGTGAGGGATCACTCACTCCTTAGGTACTCCATTGCTTCCGGTACTACTTGTGAATATGTCAGTGGCACACAGGTTCTCTCTCAGCCCTGCCTGACCTGATTTGTGAACTTTTGGATTATAGCACCAACCGGCTACTTGGTACTCAGGTATTATACAGGGATATCAATCTCTGTTTTTGCTTTTTAAAAATTAATTTATTTTTATTTATACAAAAATATATGGGTACAGCTGGGCACGGTGGCTCACTCCTATAATCCCAGCACTTTGGGAGTCCGAGGCGGGCGGATCACGAGGTCAGGAGATCGAGACCATCCTGGCTAACACAATGAAACCCCATCTCTACTAAAACTACAAAAAAACTAGCCAGGTGTGGTGGCACGCTCCTATAGTTTCAGCTACTCAGGAGGCTGAGGCAGGCGAATTTCTTGAACCCAGAAGGCAGAGGTTACAGTGAGCCGAGATCACGCCACTGCACTCCAGCTTGGGCGACAGAGCAAGACTCTGTCTCCAAAAATGAATATATATATATATATATAGATAGATAGATACAAGTGCAATTTTATTACCTTCATAGCGGTTAAGTCAGGGCTTTTACGGAATCCATTGCCTGAATAACATATATTGTACCCAATAAGCAATTTCTTATCCACTCCCTCCCACTCCCTTACCCCTCCAAGTCTCCATTGTCTATCATTCCACTAGGTCCTTGTATATACCTTATTTAACACCCACTTATGAGTGAGAACATGCAATGTTTGTCTTCCCGTGTCTTCTTGTTTCATTTAAGATAATGACCTCAAGTTCCATCCAAGTTGCTGCAAAAGACATGTTTTCATTCTTTTTTAAAATTTATTTTCTATGGCTGAATAATATTCCAATGTATATATGTGCCACATTTTCTTTATGCAGTCATCCATTGATGGAAACCTAGGTTAGAGAATTTCAATCTTAACATGTCCAAAAGCAACTCTTGAGCTCCTATTGCACCCCTGTTCTGCCCCTTCTCCAGTGCTCTGCATTTTATAAATCAGATCTCTGGCCCTCCAGGCACTCTAGGCAGAGAAATGAGGCTCATACTTAGCACCTTCCTCTTTTTTGTCCATCTTCCCCTAACCCATCAAGCCCATCACCAAGTCATATTGATTCTAATCTCCATTCACTTCTCTTTATATCCTGTCCACAATCCTGCTCCATGCTACTGTCCAGTTTTGCTTGTGTAAGATCAATAGCTTCCTAACTGGTCTTTCCGCTGCCACTCTTTGTCTTCGCAGTCCATTATCCACATTGCAACCAGAGTGTTATTTTAGCATCATCAATCAGGTGTACACTTTTCTGCTTAAAACTTTTCAGTAGCTTCCCATTTCTAGGGAATAAAAACTCACATCTTTATGCAGGCCTACAAGTTTCTGCCTATGTATTCAACCTCCTGTGAAGTCTCTGGCTCCTCCCTGGGCTATGCTTCATTCATCCTGGCCTTATTTCAGTTGCTTAAAAACTCTATACTTTTTCTCACCTTAGGGATGTACTCTCTTTTGCTGTGCTTCTTCCCCTACCCTTCACCTGGTTAACTCCTGCTCAGAGATTAGCTCAAGTGTTACTCCCATATCACCAAAACAACTAGACATAGTAACATGACAGTCTAAAGCTGGGAAAAGGAAAAAAAAATATATATATATATATATATATACATATATTTGTTGTTGTTGTTGTTTGAGATAGACTCTCATTCTGTCACCCAGGATGGAGTGCAGTAATGCAATCATGCCTCACTGCAGCCTCAGCCTCCTGAGCTCAGGTGACCCTCCCGCCTCAGCCTCTCCTGAATAGCTAGGACTACATGTGCATGCCGTCACACCCAACTAATATCTTTTATTTTTTGTAGAGACAGGGTCTTGCTGTGTTGTCCAGGCTGGTCTTGAACTCCTGGCCTCAAGTGATCGGCCTGCCTTGGCCTCCTACAATGCTGGGATTACTGGTGTGAGCCACCATGCCCAGCCAGGAAAGTATTTCCAATGTACTTTAGCAGATAAGGAAACAAACTGATTGCATCATTTTCTTTGCTAGAACACAGTAGGAGAAAAAAGAGACACCAAAGAAAATGGTAAACATATGGTGAGAGTTTTTTGTTTAGTTTATTTTTTGTTTTTTCTATTTGGAAAGTTGTGTATGTGTGGCTGGAAGGATAACTGAATATCTACAAAGCATGCTTTGTCAAAATTTGGACTGTTTATCCAAGGAAAGAGAAAGCTACTCATATGATAAAAATTGGCCAGGAGCGGTGGCTTATCCCTGTAATCCCAGCACTTTGGGAGGCCAAGGCAGGTGGATCATGAGGTCAAGAGTTCAAGACCAGCCTGACCAACATGGTGAAACCACATCTCTACTAAAAATACAAAAATTAGCTGGGCATGGTGGTGCATGCCTGTAGTCCCAGCTATTCGGGAGGCTGAGGCAGGAGGATCGCTTGAACCCGGGAGGCGGAGGTTGCAGTGAGCTGAGATCATGCCACTGCACTCCAGCCTGAGTGACAGATTGAGACTCTGTCTCAAAAAAAAAAAGAATATGATAAAAAATAATATATAATGATATGTGATAAAAATAAAGATATAACAAATGTCACAGCATAGCTTTATTACAGCCTATACCCTCAAAGGCATAAAAATATTGAACTCAAACTAAAACGTCAAAAGCAATTGCAACAAAAGCCAAAATTGACAAATGGAATCTAATTAAACTAAAGAGCTTCTGCACAGCAAAAGAAACTATAATCAGAGCGAACAGACAACCTACAGAATGGGAGAAAATTTTTGCAATCTGTCCATCTGAACGAAGGTCTAATATCCAGAATCTACAAGGAACTTAAACAAATTTACAAGAAAAAAAACAACCCCCATTAAAAAGTGAGCAAAGGACATGAACAGACATTTCTCAAAAGAAGACATGTGGCCAACAAACATATGAAAAAAAGTTCAACATCAGTGATCATTGGAGAAGTGCAAATCAAAACCTCAATGAGATACTATTTCACACTAGTCAGAACGGCAATTATTAAAAAGTCAAGAAGCAGCAGGTGCTGGTGAGGCTGTGGAGAAATAGGAAAGCTTTTACACTGTTGATGGGAATGTAAATTAGTTCAATCATTGTGGAAAACAGTGTGGCAATCCCTCAAAGACCTAGAACCCGAAATACCATTTGACCCAGTAATCCCATTACTGGGTATATACCCACAAGAATATAAATCATTGTATTATAAAGATACATGCACACATATGTTCATTGCAGCACTGTTAACAATAGCAAAGACATGGAATCAACCCAATTGCCCATCAACTGTAGACTGGATAGGCCGGGTGTGGTGGCTCAGGCCTGTAATCCCAGCACTTTGGGAGGCTGAGGCAGGTGGATCACGAGGTCAGGCATTCGAGATCAGCCTGGGCAACATAGTGAAACCCTGTCTCTACTAAAAATAGAAAAAAAATTAGCTGAGCATGGTGGCAGGCGCCTGTAATCCCAGCTACTTGGGAGGCTGAGGCAGGAGAATCGTTTGAACCTGGGAAGCGGAGGTTGCAGTGAGCCGAGATCACGCCACTGCACTCCAGCCCAGGCGACAGTATGAGACTCTGTCTCAAAAAAAAAAAAAAAATAGTAGACTGGATAAAGAAAATGTGGTGTATATATACACCATGGAATACTATGCAGCCATAAAAAGGAACTGGATCATGTCCTTTGCAGGGACATGGATGGAGCTGGAAGTCATTGTCCTCAGTAAACTAACACAGGAACAGAAAACCAAATACCACACGTTCTTATAAGTGGGAGCTAAACAATGAGAACACATAGACACAGGGAGGGGAACAACATACACTGGGTCCTGTTGTGGGGGCAGAAGGAGGGGAGAATATCAGGATAAATAGCTAATGCCTGTGGGGCTTACTACCTAGGTGATGAGTTGATAGGTGCAGCAAACTACCATGGCACACTTTTACCTATGTAACAAACCTGCACATCCTGCACATGTATCCTGGAACTTAAAATTAAATTAATTTTAAAAAAAGTATAGCTAAGAAGTTAATGTAATTCTATGGAAAACATTCTTCTCATTTTATGCCAAAATAGTAATTCTAAATAGATTCTACCTCCCCCAAAGAAGATTTAGTCTTGAGAATACAATGTATTTATGGCCTAAAATAAAATATTTAATATTTAAATATATTTTGTAGTTGCATACCTATGTTTTCACAAAGTGTAAAGATATTTAAATATTCCACTCAAAAAATCTAAATGTGACTGTAAACGCATGTACATTTCAAATTTAGGTAGCAAGCATCGGTATATTCCTCTAGGATTTGGCCTTGCTTTTAAGCTTGATACTTTAGCATGTATTCAGGAAATGTATAGTTGCCTTAGGACTAATTTTGGATGCCCTGTGTCATAGGAGAAAATATTTTTCTGAGTCAGTTAAATATTTATGAAATATCTTGAAATTATCTCAAGTTTGACAATAGCATTGGCTATGGAAAGAGTATTTTCCAGAAGGATTCATTACTGCTAAAGAACTCCAAGAGCTCTTAAAGGATAAACAGGAGAAAGAGAGAGACAATGACCGAAGACTTAAACCAGTTTGATCTATTTCATTCAAAAGTTGAAAAATAAATAAATTAAAAAACAAGGTGGATATTTGGAATCTTTAACTTCTCAGACAAGTTATTTTATAACCCTGTTTTTTAGGCCATTTTGGAAGTCATCTTTTTAATAATTTTCAAATATTTCAATTTCTTTTGAAGAAGTTGTTTGACTTCACATATTAGCAAACTGACTATGCCTTTTACTTAAAGAAACTAGGATTTGGAGGCCTTAGCTGTTTCTTTTAGTTTTTCAGACAGTGAATAACTAGCAGTTATTCACCCTTGGATAGGTTTAATTTATTCCTGCAACAAATATTTGCAAAGTACTTGCTGTGCGCACTCTGCAGTCATCATCTATTTCTGAAAGTTAAATATTGAATTCTTGGCACTTATAAGAAGTTTCTTTAAGAAGCAAGAATTATAATTTTGAGAGAAAAGAGCCAATAGTGTTTTGAGGGAAAGCATCAACCAACAGATAATTATGTTTAAGTAATTTTTTACACACATACATTACAAAGTATAAAGACTAATTAAATTAAATATTCCTCTCAAATTGAAGCCTTGTAATGCAACTGCAAATGTATTTACAGTCCAAATTTATGTAGCAGGTACTGGTATCTTTCTCTAGAATTAGGTCTCACTTTTAAATTTAATATTTTAGCACAAGAAATGTTGCCTTCGGACTAATTTTGGGTGCCCTGCTGTCCCGCATCATTTTTTTCTCAGAGATCCCAAAAGAGCCTTTGAGAGAGAGAGAGAGGGAGGGAGAGAGAGAAGAGAAAGAAAGAAAAGAAAGAAAGAAGAAAGGGAGAGAAAGAAAGAGAAAAGAGAGAGAGATGAAAGAAAGAAACTAAATTGGTTTTGACTTTTGAAGTCAAAAGCCACTGTGTATAATTATGAGAATGTCACAGTTAAGAGTTTATGTAGAATGTGATTTTTTTTTTTTGTACCAGTTGGGAATTCTTTGGTGTCAGGTTACTTTTGTTTTATGAACTTATTTTTCTAGTTTCACTTCCTGAATCACTGAATATAAACTAAAATGAATGAACTGAATGCTAATTATGTTTCTTGCTGGTTAAATATTTAATCCCCAATTTTCTATTTTCAATAAACTTTTTTCCTTTCTTTCATTTTTAAAATTTTCTTTCTGTGTTTTTTCTTTCATTTTTAATTCTTTCTACCTTCTTCTGTTCTTTTATTTTAGGATCTGGGGATACCGAAAGTGGGCCATGTGAAGCGAATTCTCCAGGGAATTAAAGAGCTTGGAAGGAGCACTCCACAGTCGGAGGTGTAATCATATTGGTGCTATTCCTTGGAAGAGAAGTTATTGCCACTTAATACAAAGTCCTTGGAAGCAAGTGGCTGTTCTTGTAGTTTTCTGCATAGATAAGTAAGCACCACTGAAGCACCTCTGTGGCTTGATATTTTGCTGTGGGTGAAATTTTGATTTGAGGTATTAGAAAATATTTTTGTGCCAAACAATACATTCCACAAAGCCATTTTCTTTTTGTGCAAACCTGACATGTTCAAATATATTCACAATAGTAATAAGGTAGGAGGAATCTGAGACGATTGCACTGTCTAAACGGTGGAATTGCAAAATGTTTACTTTCCATAGATCTGGTCTGATGGAATGTTCCTACTGTGCAACTGCATAACAAGATGTGGTTAAAACTTCCTGGGTTTCATTACTGGGGGGCATTGGCCATTTTCTTAAAATCATAGGTTAGGAGACTAAAATATAAATTAAGTTGTGATTTGAATGTAGATTGGTATCACCTCCAACTCCTAGTGCTTAGTGGTCAAAGAATATTTTGAAAACCTTTCCAATACTATGAATGAATGCAAATCTTAATGCACGATGTTCCTGCCTGAAATGTCTTTCTTTTTCTTGCATGTCACATCTAATACTGTAACACTTTAAATAGCTTTCATGTCAGTTTTAATGTTAATGGGATTTAATTTATTACTAAAGTACATTTTTGTTGGCTAAGGGCACTGCACTTTTCTGTTTTTTAATGTGGGATTTTGCGTAAATATTCTGTACCTAAGACTTTGCGAAAGTGTGTCTGTGCCATAATCAACAAATGATATACATCACATGCAAGTCAATTTTATTTCAATCTATCATAAGCAGTAGGCATGCACGTTAAGAAAATTCTCTGGATATTTTCATAAAATTACATGCTCCCTTACCTAACAAAACTTGTTACAGCTTTCCAAACCAAAATTTCCACATTTTGTTTCTAATTTTTAATTTCAATTTAATAATTATTTAATATTCTATTTGAATTTATAATATAGTAAAGTGTTGATATCCAGGAATTCCCTGAGGTCCCAACTGAGATTTGTATACTGACGGATAACCCAGACTCACCTGCTCTCTACAGTGACTTCTGACACGATCTTCCGAACAGAAGAGATTTAAATTTTTTCTTAAGGGCTTTATGTTGTTATTATTATTATCTCACTTAATTCTTATCAGGTGGATATTATTTTCCTTTTTCTAAACCACTGTACTTCAGTGTATCTTATTATTGGAAGTCAACATTACAATGATCAAATCTTTGAAAGCCAAAGGCATACGTATCAAAAAGTCACAAAATATCCTTAAATAAGCTTTCTTTAGCCATTATATACCAAAACATTAATTATAATATTTTAAAATTTGTATATAAGAGAAGTAAACAGGGTACTGACTCAGTGGTGACAATTTTTATGAAGTAGCCTGCTAGGTGCTTAATAGATATATATACACACAGATATATACATATACACATATATGTGTATATATACATACATACACATATACATTTATATGTGTATATATATACCTACATACATATAATCTTGTGATATGGCATCATTGATATTTTCTAGACAATTATTTCCCCAGTGTTTAAAGAGAAATACTAATAGGCGAGCATTTAAAATGAACTATTGTCAGGCATATTATTTAATTATATCAAAGGAGTTTAACTGTTTGACACTTTACTCTTGTTTATAACTTGGGTATTTAACTACTAGTAAAAATCACAAAATTTTAATGTCTTTAAAATAAATGACCCTGAGGGATTCCTGACCAAGTATGTCTGACTATATATTTTACCTAAGTTGTAAATAAATGGAAATTTTCCAAAGACAGTTATATCAAGTAGTTTAAAAAGTCATGAGGCAGGGTGCTGTGGCTCACGCCTATAATCCCAGCACTTTGGGAGGTTGAGGTGGGTAGATCACCTGAGGTCAGGAGTTCGAGACCAACCTGACCAGTGTATGAAACCCCATCTCTACTAAAAATACAAAAATTAGCCGGGTGTGGTGGCGGGCACCTGTAATCCCAGCTACTCGGGAGGCTGAGGCAGGAGAATTGCTTGAACCCAGGAGATGGAGGTTGCAGTGAGCTGAGATCACACCACTGCACTCTAGCCTGGGTGACAGAGCAAGACTCCCATCTCAAAAAAAAAATAGTCATGAATTATGCAATTATTCTAATTGTATCTGCACTTATGAAGTCAGAGGTCTCCTTTTTCAGTCCCTCTGATAGTCCCACCTAAGTGCTGTCCTGCTCCTGTGAACACTTTCCTGTGCAACCAAACAGGAGGTGCCAGGTTCCCAGAACTCTCTAACATTACAGATCTCTGTCCATCTCTACTAAAAAAAGGAAATGTGAGGGAAAGAAGGGGAAGAACTCTAGCATAAATAATGTATTAATATAAATATCTATATTGATTTTCACCCCCCATTCCCCTTTGCTAATAGAAAAGAGTCTAGCTATGATGTGTCCCAAATTTAAGAGTGTGATGTGAAGGACTGAATTTTTGTTTGTTCGTTTGGTGAACTTTTCACTCGTAGGTGACATCTTTTGTATATGCTGTAAAGTCTCAGTTAATGGAATCCTACAGTGCATTTCTGGCTAGCTCGGTTGGTAGAGCATGAGTCTCTTAATGGAATCCTTAATTATCTAGAATTTTCCTGCAAATGGCTTTGGATGAGGGAAATTCTATAAAATGACAATTTGGATATACTTTTTGTTAAATGAGAGCAATTTTCTCTGTATGCTTTGTCTATGCATGGCTGTGCAGGGCCCAAATGACTTCACTGACACCTGTTTCCAGGAGGGGGTCTTCAGAGCCTCCTTAGGCTCTTGTCAGTATCATAAATAATTCCTCTTCTTATAGCAGGTGGGGTTACCAAAAAAAATAAAAAGTAGGGAAGAGCTTCTCCATGGGATCGGATCACAGCTTTGGGGAGTGGGATGGGGCCTCTATGCTTTGATCTATGCATGAGCTGGGGTGAGAAGTTCCCACCTGCACCTGACTGCAATGACTGTAATGGCTGGAATTGTCACCTCTTCTCCCTGATAGGCTCTTCCTCACCTGGAGGATCGGGGCTGGTGGGAGGGCAGGGAAGGGGAGGCCATCAGCCAGAATGTATTTTCTTTCAGTTCCATTTCCTGAGGAAGAACTTGCTTTTAAAGGAGGAAAGGGACAGAATCAGACCTAAATAAAATTCCTGAGTATGCAATATTTCTCTTTAGTGTCTCTTCACCTCCCTTTCTGAGTTTCTTTCCTACATTCTGGCTCTTCATTTTCCCAATGCCCAATATAATCATGGTTGCTGAAATTCTCACTGCCTTCTACTTTCCTTTCCCCATCAATCAACCCACTACAAAATGACCCCTTTCATTTCTCGCTTAAGCATACATGGTGGGTCATTTAACTAAGTGTTAGGAAGAAAACAATTTAAAGACACTAATTTTACAGTTTGCGTTCTGTAAAAGGATACTTGCTGGATAATCTAAGTGAATTGATGGATTAGGTCATTTGGGATTGTGATATATATTGTTCTTGCTGACAAGAAATGACCCATGAATGTCTGGATCTATCCTGTCCGATATTGTAGCTACATGTGGCTATCTAAATTTAAATGTAATTTAATTAAGCCAGGCATAATGGCACAAGCCTGTAATTCTGGTGACTCAGGAGGCTTAGGAGGGAAGATGGCTTCAGGCCAGGAGTTTGAGACCAGCCTCGGCAACATAGTGAGACCCTGTCTCTGAAAAAAAATTTTTTTTAACTAGCTAGGCATGGTGGCATGCACCTGTAGTCCCAGCTATTCTGAAGGCTGAGGTGGGAGGATTGCTTGAGACCAGGAGTTCAAGGCTGCAGTGAGCCATGATCATGCTACTGCCCTCCAGCCTGGGCAGCAGAGCAAGACCCCTACTCTTTAAAAAAATTAATTTAATTAGAAATTCCATTTCTCAGTTGCACTAACTACATTTCAAGTGTTCAGTAACCATAGTGGACAGTGCAGATGTAGAAAATTTCCATCACTGCAAAAATTCTATTGGACAGCACTGGTGCAGATCATTGCTACTCAAAATGTGATCCATGGGCCAGCAGCATCAATATTACCTGGGAGCTTACAGAAATGCAGAATTTCAGGCCCACTGCAGATCTACTGAATCAAAATCTTCCTTTAGCAAAATTTCTCAGACGATTAGCACTGGCCTACATCCATTTTATCCTTCCTTAGCTATTAGGGATGTGAGGTCCGAGGGCTTCAAAAGGTCCCCGGAATAGCTTGTTCCTTCATCCACTGTGTCCTATTCGTTCTTCAGCTAATTCCAGCAATGAGCTGAAACTCATTCATCACCCTTGCTGAGTTTTCTTCTCAATCCTTATTCCTAATTCTGGTTCTAGATGAGCCCTACCTACCCAGTGGTTGTATTTTGGTAGCCAGTGTGGGACACAGGAGATTGGCAGACCAACACAGCTGGCCTCTCTCTAGCCCTCCCTCCACCTCTAAGTCACTAACAATCCACGTTTGTTCAGTTTGTTGACATGTGGCATGTTCATTTGTTCACAACTTAATCACGGGGAACATTTCAGAAAAATGTGTACTAAGTTAAAACCATGTTTAGTCTCCTACAACTTGTACATTTTCATTTTCTCTTATCAGTAGATTGTCCTTGTTGACATAGCTCATGCATGAGGACACATAGCAGTACACACACATTGAATGAATTGTTAGTCATGCAAAAAAAGAAAAGGAATGAACCAAGATGATTGCAAGTTAATCTCATTTAAGCCCTCTAAAAAGGCATGCTTTGCTAGATTTAGATCTGTTTTCCTTACACTCACTTATCTTGATGTTCACATGGTTAATAATTCCTTAAAATAGTGCCTGAAGAATAATATTTCATATTCTTGACCCCCAAATAACAGTTTACTTAATTTTATAATAAGATTTTTCCCAATGAGACTTATTTTCAGGAATCCTTCTCTTAATAACTTTTACATATTGATATAATGTACCAAAACACAATTGCCTAGAGATGCTTTAGCTAATTTTTATTAATAAAGAGGACAATATTTTTGTCTTCATGGAACTTATTTTTAACAGGAATCAAGGAAGAAAATATTCATGCAGAGCTATGACTTAGAAAGTTATAGGGGCTGCCACTATACAGCACTTCTAAAGTAAAACGTCTTCTATCTCCAACTGGGCTGTCAACATAGTGGACTTTCATGCTCTATGGATATGAATTCTTTAAGGATATAGCCCTTAATTAAGCTGTAAAAACAATGCATCTCTCAACCTTGACATTTAGGATCTCTCCTGTCTGCCCCCTCTACGCCCCACTCCAATTAACTCATCCTACATCTCTCAGATGTAAGTTGGATGAGAGTGGGTTTGAAGTTTGGTAATACAAGTGGCAGTTTTAAAACACCAAATTCTTTAGATCAGCTGAAAAGAAGAGTGAGAATTGAAAATTCCTCCACTAGTAATTGTTAGCCAATAGAATAGCCTCCCAGAGCAGTCCCCACAGCACTTGGTTGCCATGGGTTTCTCTCCTCTCACTACCTGCCCCAGTGCCATGATGTCTGGGGCTTGTCTCTTCTATGGCATCCCCTGATTGACTTTTGTATAGCAACCTCTGTGTCAAGTCAGTAATATGATGCCATTGTAATAGGAGGCCTTCCTAAAGAAGTAACTGCAACTTTTAAAACGTGATGATTATTGGTTTTTATAATACACAAAGCATTAATTTTTTCTTATCTTATTTTCTCTTTATTATTTCTTTCCAAGTTTTGTTTGGAGACATTTATGTTAGAAGAAAAACTATAAAGTTTTATCATTGTAGAGAACAGAGAGATCAAAGACAGCTGGACTGTACCTGTTTGTGTAATTATTTCTGATATTTTTAGGAAAAGAAGTTTAACAGAGTAACTCAGACTGAGACTGTTAAACTCTGTTCATGATAAACTCCATATTACATAATATAGGTGAACAGATTAATTCCCTCCATGTAACTAAGATACTCTATTTACATTATTTATATACTCTCTTAGTTTTTTATGCACTTCCAAGTTTTAGTTGGAAAAATGAAAACCAAGCTACTACTTAAAAGTTATTAAAAACTTCACATAAAATATTTCATTTTAGCTACAAGTTATTCATTGCATAGGATTTTATAAATAGTCTGGGTATTTCATAGGAACTGCATTTCAAAAGTGAATTAACCAAACCTAAAAAAAGGGTTACTTTTAAAATGCATTAAAATAAAGAAGTTTCATACTCAGTTGATAAGGCCATTAAGGTAGGATAATGCAGTTACATATACAAACTAAAAAAGGAAAAAGAATATATTTTGTGGTCCTTAATGTTTGATTGCACTATTGTTTCCCACAGCTTAGCCATATCTATTTCTGTATACCAAGTATTAAGCTGATATGTAGCTAAATATTTCTTACAGTTCTGGTAACTGGTAACTAGTGCTGTGAAAGGTTTTGGTATTGTAACATTCCCAGTTTTGTGAGTTATATAGTGTATATTGAAGATGACTAGTAAATTCAAGTAATATATTTATCTACAGCTGGGAAAATATAATTATTTTCAAATCTTCAAGTAAGTTGTATCGAATGTTTTTCTTCCTCTTAAGTGAGATAAATCTCACTTTTATGTTAAAATGTCTATTTATACAACAGGTTTCTCCTTTTGCTGTTATTAATTTTCATATTAAAATTTTTCTTATCTTTTTATATCAAAATAATTATGCTGGCTATTCAAACTGCCAAGATGTATTTTAGTTTGCAGGATTTTTGGCAGACAAAATATTTAATAACAAATATAAAAGCTTTGTATATTTTGTGGCATTAGGGGCAAGAATTTTACCTTTGGATTTCTCTATGTGAGGCAGTGCTGGTATCAGCAAAGTCAGTAACAGACAGTATTACTTGTAATCATCAAAAGAAGGTTTCCACAAGTTGTATAAATCAGTGCATTTATTTATTATGTTGTGAAACTTAAGCTTTATATGAAATACATATTCTAGCTCTTTTCCTTTTTACTGCTGTTGCTTAGAGTGTGTAGTTCTGTTGATGATTTACTTATGTACTTGAAGTACTCATTTCTGTCAAACAGATGCCCAACTATTTTCCTTTTAAAAAACTGTATTCTTTACTGCAATAGATAGCGGAATAGTAATAGACACTTTGTTAAAAAAATAAGTTTCATGTTTAAAATAAATATTTTTTAAAAATATAAAGCCAAAATGAATTCACCAATATTAAGGATTTAATGTAGCCAAGGGATTCAGTGTGTTATATTTTGCCAATATGTATTTTATCTTCATGTCACAACTTATTTTCTGTAGCCAATTCTCAGTTTTAGTTGAAGAGAGATCTCAGTGATTGTACTGCCAATATGACATTCAAATGAACGTTAGGAATCTTGAACCATGGCTGAGCGCCGTTGCTCAGGCCTGTAATCCCAGCACTTTGGAAAGCCGAGGGAGGTAGATCACCTGAGGTCAGGAGTTTGAGACCAGCCTGGCCAACATAATACAAAAATTAGCCAGGCGTGGTGGTGGGTGCCTGTAATCCCAGCTACTCAGGAGGCTGAGGCAGGAGAATTGCTTGAACCCAGGAGGTGGAGGTTGCAGTGAGCCAAGATCTCGCCACTGCACTCCAGCCTGGGCGACAGAGCGAGACTCTGTCTCGGGGAAAAAAAAAGAATTTTGAACCCCCCAAAATATCACATATCTAGCAGTTCTTGGTTCCAGGGTGGCTATTTTTAACATATGTTTGCATTTGGTTCTGGGATAGTAACCGTTATGGATAATTGTTTGTTTCTGTCAAGTCGGTGAGATTTTAATTGTTTGAATTATTTCTATTTAAAATTACTCTCAATTTAACTGTTTAAAAAACTAAAAATTTAAAACATAATGGCACAACATACGACACAGAATAAAACACATGTTTTCAAGGAAGAAGAAAAAACTGTTTTGACTTAATGTGAAGCAGGGGTTTACCAAAGAAAATTGCTTTAATAAGCCCTAACTTTAACTGTTTTCTTCTATGTTACAGTGTTAGCGGTTGATGTATTGTGTACTGTTTAAGAACTCATAGGAGACTAATAATTACTTTACTGTAATTTTAAAGGCAAAGAGTTTTATATTAATTTTACTGTTGCACAAGCAGTTATTGGCAGTGGGGGAAAAAGAAAACTGGTGAGAGAAATTACATGGAAATTATAGGAAAAAGGAACTTGAGTTGGTAATTTGGCAAAGATTTGGGAACAAAGAGTTTGAACATAGATTTCTTTCACCTTATATGATAGAAACACAAAGCACACGTCAGCTGTATAGTGTGCTGAGCACACCCCCAGAAAACAAAAAATATCACATTGATGAAGTCCAAGACTGTATCTAGATCTTAGCATAACTAGTGAATTCAGGGAGCACGTCCTGCTGTTGAAATTGAGAAGTCAGTAAGAAGGTAGTTCAGATGACCTAATCATTCAAGACATTTGATGGAGTCCACACAAGGGTTTATGATGTGGGGCAAATATCTGTGCTTTCTCATCTCAGTGATTGATGTCTGGAGAACTAGTCAGACACACTTAGCTGGTTCCTATAGAAAAACACCAGTAAATGTGGATCAGACCATACCCTGCAGACCAAGGAGATTTTCTTAAACTTGCTAAGCCTTTCTTAAATTTGCCAAGTATTAGCAATGATAATTGCTAAATGGATTTTTTCCTTTCACTGAAACAACAAAACAGTTATTGAAATTCACAATACCTGGAGATGGGAACATGGTTTAGGTTTATCCAGTTCTTAACTGACTTTGGCATTGGCTCATTGTGTCCTTTCTACAAGTTATGTTTTGGTGACTTGGTGTCCCCAGTTATAAATGGCACACAATATTATCAGTTGTTAGTACTTGGTAACGTTTCTTTTACTAAAGGAATTATATAAGTATGAATCATACCTAATTTTACAATTTCTTTCCCACGGTCATTTTGGATATAAAGATAGACTTCCCAGACAGTGAGGTTAGAAATTAGAAGTTCAAATTGATATCCCTGATGTTTAATTTAAAAATGAAAGTAAAGTTAAAATTAGTAGCATTTGTACCAGAGTAGATTATGGGTATTTTCATCTGTTATATTACATGTTCATATTATTCATTTTAGGATAGGCCAAAACTCACTTCTAAAATCTTCAAAAATTTTGAATAGTTTCATTTTTTCAATACTTAAGCCAAACGACAATTTTATAGATGTGAATATATATTTTTTAAAGTTAAGTCCTTCATATCTTTTCTTAGTTTAACTCCCCAAAGAGGAAAATGTCTCTTTAAACCAGTAGTTAAAAAGATGGAGTATGTGATGTTCCTTTCTCTGTACTGAGTTCTGAATGTTTAATCCAGAGCATGGATCACCGACTGCGTTCTCTGACTGTGGAATGGTATTCTTTCATGCAAAGTACTTTCAAAACTTCCCATAAAGAAACTAAACTAGAGATTGTCTTTATTAATTAATGGAACTCTGGGTATGATTAAGGGAATTAAATTAGAAAGTAGAATAACCTAGTTAAAATCATTATATTAGTTATACATTACAGTCAGTGAACGATGACTTGATTTTTACATGACATTTGAATTCTGTCACTATCTGATTCTTGACCTAAAGGTTTCTTTGCTAAATCTGATATTTATTATAGTATAATATGATAATTTGGAGCTCCTGTTGCATCTCACTGCCCCAAAAATGTTGGAATGCCATATGATACAGGGAAAAGATTGGAGTTCATCACTGTGGAATTTTGATTTGTCTTAATGACACAACTTAATTTTCATGATGATAGATCTCTGAATGATTAATCCAGAATGATTTGGTACAGTGACTGGAAGAAATTGTTTTTCTGGGAATTTGCTTCCCATAATGACCTGATATACAGGTGACCTTAGTATAATTGAAATTAATTATAATTTTAATTAGAACATGCTCTGTTTACAGATTATAATTGTGCAGCATTTTTAAAAAATATACATAATTATGAGGATGAGAGAATTGCAAACTTGAACAGTTCTTTTGTTTTCTCTCCTTTTACTTGAAAAGCTTTCAGAAAGCTTTTGAAAGATGACACAGTTTTCATAGCAACAGTATGCAAATTAGGT
The DNA here is from genome assembly GCF_029289425.2 of Pan paniscus. Classification (NCBI taxonomy): domain Eukaryota; kingdom Metazoa; phylum Chordata; class Mammalia; order Primates; family Hominidae; genus Pan; species Pan paniscus. Next base: position 41,736,867 of record NC_073263.2, read on the forward strand.
TTTTCTGCCAAGAAACTCATAAACTAAAGTATGGAATAACACAAATGCTTAATCTTAATCTTGGCTTTGGATTTTGTAAGCAAAAGCATTTTCTGCATCAATTTTTTTCAGTATGCAGTTGCATATTTCATTTTTTGATTATGTCAAAAGTTGAATTCTGATTGTATGCTGTGTTTCTCATTAGTTGCAGTAAAGTTTGATTTCATTGCTGCCTTTCAGGCCTTCATCATACAAACCCTCACCATTTTTCACTCCTGTGCTTTTGCCATAGGTTTTTTTTTGTTTTTTGTTTTTTTCCAGCAACTAGTTTTTCTACTTTCACTCTTTCCCACCAGAGTGGTCTCTCTAAAACAAATTTGCTAAAGTTCTTAAGTAGGCTCTTTTTTCCCTAAATTACAGAATAGCAAACTAACTCCTAAGCAAGATGAGTCAGTGTCTATGACCTCGCCTCTTTCTTCCTTTTTAGTATCCTCACCAACCTTCCCTCTGTTGACTTTTGTAATCCAGGAATTTGGAACTACTTATGACTTAGTGCCTTGGCATAATCACATGCCATAGATGAACATGTTCAAGACTCAGTTCAAATTTAACTTTCTGTGAAGCCCTACCTGACTTCCCTAGGCAGATATTTCCTCCATGCCTATAGTATATTGAAACTTTTTCTGTTAAAATAACATAACATTTCAATTACACACACACAACCTGTCTCTTCCACTGAATTTCTCTCTCCCCCTTTGTATTCTCAGTGTCTAGCTACACGTAATAGGACTTTGATAAATATTTTTGAATGAAGGTAATATAAAACTCAAACTTCTGTATATTTGTGTACTTTCACAAACAAAGGCTTAGAATTCCACATGAAAGTCCACATGAGGTAAGTGTGCATTCATGAGCATGTGTGCACTCTGGGCAAACCAACAGAAGATAAACAGCAAGGAAGAGCAGTTGTTTTGTGAAAAATAATCATCTGTTAGCTGTAAATCAGAAATATTGGCCAAATCAGAATTCTTGTTTCTAAAATGAGGCTTCTAAAATTTTCACATAACTGCCAAACTCTTATTTGTAATTCTTAAATATGCCCTAAAGATCATCTTTCTCTTTTATAGACATTTAGTGTATACAGTCCACATAAATACATATACTGATTACCTACAGACAATAATGAGACTTCAGAAAGAATCAAAAGCAATAGTGATGGTGGAATTTTTAAATAATATTCAGCTGGGGGGAAATAGACTGAGTTTGTGTGATTTCAGGTTATTTAGAGTTATTAATGTAAACATAAGAAGGCTTGTGACTCTTATCACCCTCTATAGAATATAAAGACTAAAAATAAAAACTATTACCTCTGGGCCTGTTTTTCTTTGGGATTAGATAAAGCCTTTCTACCATATCACCAAATACTCATAAAGGCTAACACAGAAAGCTTTTCCAAGTTAATAATTTCTAAAATTAAATATCAGGGCCAGGTGTGGTGGCTGACACCTGTAATCCCAGCACTTTGGGAGGCCGAAGTGGGTGGATTACCTGAGGTCAGGAGTTCGAGACAAGTCAACATGGTGAAACCTCATCTCTGCTAAAAATACAAAAACTAGCCAGGCATGGTGATGCACACCTGTAATCCCAGCTACTCGGGAGGCTGAGGCAGGAGAATTGCTTGAACCCAGGAGGTGGAGGTTGCAGTGAGCCGAGATTGCACCACTGCACTCCAGCCTGGGCGACAGAGTGAGACTCTGTCTCAAAAAAAAGAAAAAAAATCAAAATAATTGTAATTAACTGAAATGCCCTGTTCATTCACTTGATAGACTTTTCTACCTGCTCTATACTTGGCACTCAATTAGATTCTGGGGATACAGATAAAATAAGACAAAGCTCCCGTCTGGTAGAGTCCAAGTTTGTTTTCACAGTTATTTTTCCACAGTCTGTTTAAGGTATTAGGAGGACTTTTATAAACCGAGTGTTTTTCAGGTTACTTCAGAGAGGAGTCTCCTTCCACCCAAAAAAACTAACCAAATTATTTTATCATAAAGAGGTAATCCCATTTTTATGTCCACAATTTTTACATTTTTGTGTCAGCCACCAATAATTTTGACTGTTTTGTCAAGTACATATTTCATCAATCCTATTTCCACAGCCGTACATGTGATCCCAGTGACTGATAGATCTGTAGAATGTGAACTCACATTTAAAGTTTATTTTAGGAAGGCATATATGCCTTTTGATGACACACACACCAAAATATATAAGAGCTGTGCGTGGTAAACCCACAGTAGAAGGGAAAAAGTAATGCTTTCTGGTATACTTCAGAGGCTCCATTTGAAGATGTGCGTTGATGTTTCCTTGATTATTTTGAATGAGGAGTAGGCGGTAATATTTAACAGGTAGCATACGTATCTAAGCATATAGTAAATATTACTAGTACTTGTGTGCCATGAGGCACTAATACATAGGTGAAACAAAAATATTTTTAGTTCTAAAAAATTCTCTAGATATTTATGGATGGTTAGGCAATAGGGTTCCTTCATGAGAAGGAAAAAACTGTATCTTTATTGTCAGTAAGTGTGGAAAAAAACCAGACTTGTATGTGTATTCACAGTTTGATAGGCATATTTTGAAGTCATTGTTTTCCATCAATATTAAGTATCATCCATTTCTATGTTCTCTAGCAAAAGAAAATTCTTAGTGTGATACAGCTTTACTCTTTGTTTGACTTTGTACAAGGTCCACAAAAGGAGGAGGCTCAAAAGATTGGACACTTTACCCTGACATTCAGCACATTCATTTTATCTTTCGATAAAGATAACCAGAAATCATTTGCCTCTTGTTTATCATCATGTTGAAAACACAACAGTATAGTTCCTCTTGTCCCTTACATTGGAAAAGGTATTTTAAATTTAGCCTTGCCGTATTATTTATAGTTAGGAATTTACTACATTTTGGTAGTCTGTTTTGAAACTAAGCACTTGTGTCTGAAAGATGCAGATAATGTCTATCTATTTATTACACAGTGGGCTCTGTTTGCTGCAGAAAAGAGTGAAACTTTTAACTGCTTAGCACACTTGCCAGTGAAATATACCTGACAGAGCAGAGGTTATAACTTTGGCTCTAATTACTTTTAGTAATGGTAAGACAACGTGAGTTTTGTTTGTTTACATGCTGTTTACAATGGCATAATTTTAAAAATATATACAATTGAGATATTTATTGCCTACTATTTTAAAGATGTTTTATGTGTTTTCACCTTTGGAATATATTGTTACATTTCCTTGTACAGATAATTTTGGTGGCTTTGTTAATGTAGCTAGTAATTTTTATGACTACTAAGTGACCAGTTTTCGGTGCCTTTTATTGTGGGATGCATGATTATGTATTTATTGTACGGAAGTCACTGATGTGTGTATTTTTGTACTTTGCTGAAAGTAATGGTTGATCCCGATGTACATGATGATGAAAGACATCTTTCCCAAAGGGCACTGCCTTGAGATCATCCTTCTCAAATAAAAAGAATGCATTTGAAGAAAGTGTGAAGTCTGCGTTGTTTCTGGTGGGAAATCTTTTTTAAAATTAAACTTTTAATTTTGAGATAATTGTAGATTCACATGCAGTTGTAAAAAATAATACAGAGAGAGCTCGTGTACCCTTTACCCATTTCCCCCCCCAAAGGTAACATCTTGCAAAGCTGTAGTACAGTATCACAACCAGGACATTGAGATGCATAAGGTCACAATGCTGAACAGTTCTGTCACCACAAGGACCCGTAATACAGATCCCTCATGTTTCCCTTTTATAGGCACACCTACTTCCCTCTTGCTCTCACACACTTCTTAACCCCGGGCAACCACTTCTATACTTTTATCATTTCAAGAATATTACATAAATGGAATCATACAGTATGCGATTTTTTTCACTCTAGAATAATTCCCTGGAGATTCATCTAAATTGTGTGTATTGATAGTTCATTTCTTCTTATTGCTGAGTAGTCTCGCATCTGGTGAAGGAATTCTTGATTGTAAGAACATAATTTGGTTTACATTTATAGTAATGATTCCTTAAAGTTCACCTCCCCCAAAAAACCACTCGTTAAAAGCCCAGTGCATGACAAGTGTTGTCTCTAGTGGTAATGATCTGTGAATAGCCCTTTAAAATCACTGTCTGGTGAGGAAGAAAGAGTGTTGTAACACAGAGTGTTATGTGCAGTGATAAAAAATATGCCACCAAGTATAGGGGAGGACAAAGGAAGGGCAGAGATAGAGAAAGTTCAGGGGCACCTTCCTGGATAGGGGACATTAAGTCGAATCTTACATCAGTTAGCCAGGTGAAGTACGTGTGTGAGAAAGGCAGAGAGGACAGTGCAAGCAAAGACAGGCAAGCAGCATGGAGGGTAAAACATGCTGTTGCTGAAACATAAGGGAGAGATAGAAGGTGGAACTGGAGTAGGCAAGGTCAGAACTAAGCAATCTGGTTTGAGCCCTGGCCAAATCCATGACTTCCGTTGGTGGGATTGACGTGAAGAGAGCAGAGGACAAGGAGATCGGTTACAGGTTATGAAAGAAGTTTGGGTGAGAAATAGCAAGGGACTTCCTTAGTGCAGTTTTTGTGGAAATGGAAAGGAGGGAACAGATCTCAGAAATACTCAGGTGTAAATGGACTGTACTTGAGATTGGCTGTGGATGGATGAGGGGGAGAGAAGAAACATAACAAATCCCAGGTTTCTGATAACTGAAGAGGGAAGCATGAAATTCAAGTTCAGACTCAGCCATCATGGTTTCAAGGTGACTGTCTATGGGATACATCATGTTGGAGAGAGGTACGGCAGGGAAATACAGATCTGAGAGTCATTGCCATATGGGCTGAAACCTTTGGAGAAGATGAAGTTATCCAGAAAGATCCTTAGGAACTTAGAAAAGGAGCCCCACAGAACTGGGATTCAGACCTCTGAGAAGGGGGCGCTCTCCCGATGGTGGTTCTAGGAATGCCAGAGGAAGAAGCCGGAGAATGAATGAAGCCAGCCGCCTCTGCCAGGGTGAGAACCAGTGCCCCTGAGACACTGGCAGCAACAGTGAGCAAAACAGAAAGGGCAAGTCCTCTTTTCTTCTGCAGGAAAGCAGCTGGCAAAGCAGCAGTGCTGATCGCAGAGCCCAATGCCAGCATCACTGAGCAGAGTGTCAGGAGTGTATCTAGCACTGAGAAACAATAATCCAGTAGTTCGCCACTAAGTCTAACAAGGCGCTCTTAAGAACAACATACACAATCTTATCACCTTCAGAGGAAAGTGGGGCAAGAAGCTGACCCAGAAGGAATGCTTGAGGGACTGGAGGATTCTTAGCTTGGAAAAGAGAACATCCAGGGGCAGGGATTGGGGGTAGAGGTGGGAAATGAAGTTGGACTTAAGAACTGCCTTCAGATATCTGAGGGACTGTGATGGAGAAGTGGACTTGCATTAGTTCTAAATGAGACAAGCAAGTGAAATTGACAGCAAAAACTGATTATCTAAAGATGCACTGGATTATCTCATAAAATGAGATCTCCTTTGATAGAGAGATTCAAACAGAGGCTACCAACACTTGACGGTTGTTGACCCTTGAGAATGTGAATTCCATGAGGGAAAGGATTTTTTTCATGACGCTATCCCAATGCACGGAATAGTGGTTAGCATGTGGTATGTGCACATTATCTATTTGTTGAATAAATCAGAAGTAATTTAAGCATCAGATCAGAGGACCAGATCACCTTGAGGTCTCTTTCACCTATAGATTGAATGCAATTGATCATATGTAAAGGCAAAATATGCAGAGTCCTCACTGAATTAGGAAATAAATGAACCAGAATTTAAACTCCAAATAAGTTGGTTATCCACACCCTTTAAAAGCAGGTCACTACTAACCAATACTTTTTTTTTTTTTTTTTTTTTTTGAAATGGAGTCTCACTCTGTTTCCCAGGCTGGAGTGCAGTGGTGTGATCTTGGCTCACTGCAACCACCGCCTCCCAGGTTCAAGGGATTCTCCTGCCTCAGCCTCCCAAGTAGCTAGGACTACAGGCACGCGCCAACACACCTGGCTAATTTTTTAATTTTAGTAGAGACAAGTTTTCACCATATTGGCCAGGCTGGTCTCGAACCCCTGACCTCGTGATCCGCCTGCCTCAGCCTCCCAAAGTGCTGGGATTACAGGCGTGAGCCATCTACATCATGACCCTGAGGCACCGCCTGATTCTGAAGGGCTAGCTGAATCATCATATTAAACTACTTTTATTTTAAAATGCTAATTGTATTATATATCCTAATTCTTTAAAAAGTAGCAGTGTGTTTACATAGCCATAACTCTTGGCAGCTAATGGGTTATAGTACTAGCAAGTTAGAATTTTCACCAGGAAATCTAAATACAATAGATTTTTCTGATGTGGAAATCAAGAATCATCCAAGCAATCCAAGGATCTGAACCCCATCTTTCCTGTCCTACTGTGGCCTTGGTGTTTGTCTCCATAAGTTCTTGTGCCACCACCAGTACGTTCACAAAATGTAACAATTGGTGGTATGGTTGGCAACATAATGGAGCTTGTCCCAAAGCAAGCCTGGGATGGTGATACCAGCCGCAAGAATGAGAGACTACAAGGCTGGGCGTGGTGGCTCGCACCTGTAATCCCTGCAGTTTGGGAGGCCAAGGGAGGAGGATCGCTTGAGCCCAGGAGTAGTTTGAGACCAGCCCGGGCAACATAGTGAGGCCTCATCTCTATTAAAAAAAGAGAGAGAGAATACAGGCAAATATATAGTGTCATAGCAGTGTATAACACTTCTTAGTTTGAGGTACTATATCTACATTGAATCCTCATACCAACCCCGTGAGTTTATTATTAGCCCCATTTGAAACACCCTCACACCCTTGGAGTTGGGTCTACTTCTGGCAATGACATTTTGGATGAATGTGGGCATTGGAGCACTACCCTTTCTTAGAGGAGCGATACTGACTTATCGAATAAAAGGCAGCACAAGAATACAGTGAGTCAGGTAAAGTATGCTCTCCACATAGCTTCTCTCCCACGCAAGCCTCCCGCGCACCCTAATCCATGCTGCTGTAGCACCCCCCGCAACTGAGAGGAAGGCCACAAATGAAAGTGATCTGAGATCTCGTTTAATTTGTTTCAAGCTTTTTTTGACTGCTCCCAATGGTGAGAAATACATTTTCCCCAATATACATAAATATATATGAATGTGTGTGTATATACACACACATGCAGTCATGTGCTTTATAACTGTTTCAGATAACAGTGGACCACATATATGACCACATAGATATCCGTGGTCCCACAAGATTATAATGAAGCTGAAAACTTCCTGTCGCCTAGTTACCTCATAGCCATCACAACATTGTAGTACAACACATTACTCTCATGTTTGTGGTGTAAACAAACCTACTCTGCTGCCAATCATATTAAAGTACCATATAACACACACAATTACATACAATACATAATACTTAATGATGACAGTAAATGAATATGTTACTGATTGGTTTATACATTTCCTACACTTTTTTTTTTTTTTTTTTTGAGACAGTCTTGCTCTGTTGGTCCAGGCTGGAATACAATGGCATGATCTCGACTCACGGCAACCTCTGCCTCCTGGGTTCAAGCAATCCTCCTGCCTCCGCCTCCCAAGTAGCTGGGACTACAAGTGTGCGCCACCATGCCCTGCTAATTTTTGTATTTTTAGTAGAGATGGGGTTCCACCATGTTTGCCAGGCTGGTCTCGAATTCCTGATCTCAAGCAATCCGCCTGCCTTGGCCTCCCAAAGTGCTGGGATTACAGGCATGAGCCACTGTGCCCGGATCTACACTTTTTATCATTATATTAGAGGGTACTCCTACTTATTGAAAGAAAAAAAAGTTAACTATGAAACAGCCTCAGGCAGTTCCTTCAGGAGGCATTGTTATCATAGGAGATGACAGCTTCATGCATGTTTTTGTTCTGAAGACCTTCCAGTGGGACAAAATGTGTAGGTGGAAGACAGTGATACTGATGATCCTGAAACTGTGTAGGCCTAGGTTAATGTGTTTTGTGGTTTAGGTTTTTTTTAAAAAAAGCTTAAAAAGTAAAAAAGTTAAAAACAAAAACAATTTTAATAGAAAAATGCTTATGGATTAACGATATAAAGAAAGAAAAAGCTTTTGTATAACTATGTTTGTGTTTTAATCTAAGTGTTAGTACAAAAGAGTCAAAAAGTTAAAAGAAGTTTACAAAGTAAAAATCTTTCAGTAAGCTAATATTTATTATTGAAGAAAGAAAAATATTTTAATAAATTCAGTGTAGCCTGTGTACAGTGTTTGTAAAGTCTACAGTAGTGCAAAGTAATGCCCCAGGCCTTCACATTCACTCGCCATTCACTCACTGACTCACCCAAGGCAACTTCCAGTCCCATAAGCTCCATTCATGAATTAAGTGTCCTATACAGATGTACCTTTAGCCTGTAATCCCAGCACTTTGGGAGGCCCAGGCAGGACTATCACTTGAGGCCAGGAGTTCGAGACCAGCATGGCCAACATAGTGAAACCCTGTGTCTACCAAAAATATAAAAATTAGCTGGACGTGGTGGCACATGCCTGTAATCCCAGCTACTCGGGAGGCTGAGGCAGGAGAATCGTCTGAACCCGGGAGGCAGAGGTTGCTTGCAGTGACCTGAGATGGTGCCACTGCACTCCAGCCTGGGTAACAGAGCAAGACACCGTCTCAAAAAATATCTATATATAATATAGATATACATAAGTATAATATATAATTTATATATAATATTTTATATATAATTTATAATTAAATAATATATATTTATACAATTATTTAATAATTATTTAAATTATATTGTTTAATATTTAATATAAATATAAAATAATTTATAATTTTAATGTAATAATTTATATAATACATAATATATATTATTTGTAATATATAATTATGATATATATTTATATTATATATTTTATATTTTTACTGTAGATATCTTTTATATCTTTACTGTACCTTTTAGATATGTTTAGATACACAAATACCATTTTATTACAATTGCCTGCAGCATTCAGTACACTAACATGCTATACAGGTTTGTAGCCTAGAAGCAACAGGCTATATCATATAGCTTAGGTGTGTAGTAGGCTATCCCATCTAGGTTTGTGTCAGTACAATGTGATGTTCACACAACGAAAAAAATCACCTAGCAATGCATATCTGAGAATGTGTCCCCGTTAGGTGATGCGTGACTGTGCATACACACACATATATACATGATATATAAGCAGATATGTTTATATATCACAAGTTTAACAAAATAGCACTTATGTACATGCAATATAGCTTAATATTTTCTATTCTATTTTGTTTTAAAAAAATTACTGATTGTGGCGGGCACAGTGGCTCATGCCTGTAATCCCAGCATGTTGAGAGGCCAAGGTAGGTGGATGGCTTGAGCCCAGGAGTTCCAGACCAGCCTGGGCAACTTGCAGAAACTCAGCCTCTACAAAAAATACAAAGATTAGCTCTGCTTGGTGGCGCATGCCTGTAGTCCCAGCTACTAGAGAGGCTAAGGTGGGAGGACCGATTGAGCCCGGGAGGACCAATTGAGCCTGGGAGGATGGAGTGAGCCCGGCCCTCTTGGTTGCAGTGAGCCAAGATCATGCCACTGCACTCCTGCCTGGGCACCAGAGCGAGACTCTGTCTCCAAACAAACAAACAAACAAACAAAAATACTGATTGTAAACAAAAATACTGATTGCAACCTATTAAACTGATTTTGTAACCCACTAATGAGAAGATCAGCAAACTTTTTACGTAAAGGGCCAGATAGTAATATTTTCAGCTTTGCAGGACACGTGGTCTCTGTCAGGACTATTCTACTCTGCCAATGTGGCAGGAAAGCAGCCACAAACGATATGTAAATGAATGGGCATGGTTGGATCCCAATAAAACATTATTTACAAAAACAGATGTTGGCACATCCCTACACTAATAGGTCATAGCCCACAGTATTAATTTTTAAAACCACAGAGCTAGTTCAACAGTTTCCAATGATTAGCTGAATGTCTAAGAATCATTTGCAGATTATGTTTAAAAAAAGTTTTCAGGAACCACCCTGGACCTACACAACTAGAATCTCTTGGGAAGGGGTTTGGGACACCAACATTTGAATCACTCTCCTTCATTGATTCTTACCTGTGGCCAGGATTAGGGATCACTGATTTGATCCAGCCTCCTCATTCACTCCAGCTCCAGTTTTTTTTTTTTTTTAGATGGGGTCTTGCTCTGTTGCCCAGGCTGGAGTGCAGTGGCGCGATCTGGGCTCACTGCAACCTCCACCTCTCAGCTTCAAGCGATTCTCCTGCCTCAGCCTCCTGAGTAGCTGGGACTACAGGTGCATGCCACCACACCTAGCTAATTTTTGTGTTTTTAGTAGAGATGGGGCTTCACCATGTTAGCCAGGATGGTCTCGATCTCCTGACCTCCTGACCCACCCGCCTCGGCCTCCCAAAGTGCTGGGATTATAGGCATGAGCCCCTACGACCGGCCACTCCAGCTCCTATTTTTTTTTTAAAAAAAGTTTATAATTAACACGTAATTGTACATTTATAGGGTACAATGTGATACTTCAATACCTGTATACATTGTATAATGATCAAATCAGGATAGTTAACATGTCCATCACCTCGAACCTTTATCATTTCTTGATGGTAATAACTTTCAAGATAACTAGAAAAGAGGATCTTGAATGCTATCACCAGCCCCTATTTTACAAATAATAAACTGAAGCCTTGAAAAGCTATGTTCTGGGCTACAAACAATTGTCAATAATGTTGAAGAACCTGGGTCATACAAACTGGGGACTCTTACTACAGTGCAGTCACATTATAAATTAATAACAAAAAATCTGAAACAGAACCTAATACTCACTCTTACAATTTGTTCAATACATATCCCTGCGGCACTTCAGCAGAAAGTGACAACCAATTAAAGGACAGAAGCCAGTGCCCATTAAAGTGATAATAAGAATATTAAGCATCTCATGGCTGCTATAAAAGGTTGTTCAGCCTAAAGGCATAAATGTCTAGAAGCTCATTACTGCATGATAACAAATTTTCAACCAACAAAAAACACTAATATGTAGCACTCTAATTAGCTTAATTATGATTTCATGAGCTATGCAATTTCAATGGGAAATGATATTATTAAAGCATATCGGCTGATTTGAAAGTGATTACAGCATGCTGGCAATATGTTTAATGTTGTTTTGGCCTGCAGTAATCTTAATTTTAAAAGTAAAATTTGGTCTCTATTTTCATCAAGATAGAAATTATCTTGATACAGACTTTATATATGAACTTTAATATATTGAAAGAATAAAATGGGTAAAAATAGGCACAAATAAAAATTAAAAGTTAAAAACCGAGATTAGTGAAAAATTTATTGTAAAGCTCTGTGAATTTAAATATTTGTATTGGCCGGGCACAGTGGCTCACACCTGTAATCTCAACACTTCGTGAGGCTGTGGTGGGCATATCGCTTGAGCCCAGGAGTTCAAGACCAGCGTGGGCAACATGGCAAAACACCGTCTGTACTGAAAATACAAAAATTACCTGGGCATGGTGACATGTGCCTGTAGTCCCAGCTACTTGGGAGTCTGAGGTGGGAGGATCAATTGAGTCCCTGTCTGAAAAAATACATATATTTATTTATTTATTTTATATCTATATTCCTTTTATACCTACTCATGTCTGTTCTGCAGTCTCTGATAACTTCATCCCTTCGGTATTAACTGAAATCACTTCTTCCCTCTGTGTATTGAGTCAAAATGAAAGGAACGCTTCCAAGCTCTCCTCTGATTTCTCATCCTTGTCCATTTTTCATCCTCCACACACTACATGCAGATATGCACACCTGTGAACACATGCATCACCCTGCATTATATCCCTCCCATCCTCTCCACCTCCACTACCACCTCGTATTCACCTGTGAACCTTCTGCTCATCCATAAAGTCTCACGGGGACCCTCAACAGAATCTTTCAAAACTCACCAAGAGTGTATAATACTTAGATATTTTCATCTCTATTCCCATTACAGCGTGTTCCCATTACATACCCACACTAAAGCAATTATATTGCATCATAATTATTAACACAGTTATCTTTCCACTTAATTAGCTTTTGCTTGAGAACAGAGAGCATATATTATTCATCCTGTCCTCATCACGCTGCACAGAGCTTGGTTCCTAGCTGGTCTTCAAAAAATGTCCTTTGAATGGGTGAGGAGAGTATTTCACTTGGAATATTGTTTAAAACTCTTAACCTCTGTGGTCACAAGTGATATTACACTGCCTTTGTCTAGTTTGGGAGCCAAGGTTACAGTAGGTCATAAAATGAAAGAGCTTTTCCTTTTTTTTTTTTTTCCCAATCTGTGATGAATTTGTGTAAGAATAGAATTACCTGTTCTTTGAATGTATGGTAGAATTATCTGTAAAACTGTCCAGTAATAGTGGCAATCTTTTCTTTGGGTGTGTTTTATTTTTCTGACTTCTTGGGTTGGATGTTTAATACAGTGTCTTTACTAATAAAAGCATGTAGAATTGTCTATTTTTCTGTAAGTACTACTTTAGCTGCATCCCGTAAGCTTTCTTTAAACATTTTTCAAAATAGAATTTTATTCTATTTTTTTAGAGGATATATATGAGTTCAAGATGGTCACCTGCTTGTCTAGGAATCCAAGGGACAACTTCAATTCCTTTAGGAGGTAAGTGGCCTGAGACTCCACATGGCCTATATCCCAAGCGAATGAATTGGTACTTAGGAAGTCCAGGCAGAATCTCAGTGAGATATCCTAGACCAGCATGGTGGAAGCAGGAAAGAGCCACAGAATAGGGATCCCATGGATGCTCAGGCTTGAAGGTAAGCTCCCCAGACACTAAACCTGCAATTGCACGCTAATTCTATATGCTAAATTCCACTGCGCAGAGACCTATGGCAACTGAGTCGGTTGGGGAAGGTCTCATGCATCCTACAACCTTTTTTTTTTTTTGAGACAGAGTCTTGATCTGTCACCCAGGCTAGAGTGCAGTAGTGCGATCTCAGCTCACTGCAACTTCCACCTCCCAGGTTCAAGCGATTCTTCTGCCTCAGCCTCCCAAGGAGCTAGGATTACAGGTGCCCACCACCATGCCTGGCTAATTTTTGTATTTTTAGTAGAGACAGGGTATCACTATGTTGGCCAGGTTGGTCTTGACTGGCCTCCTACAACTTTTATTAGGTAGTCTCATTATTATCCAATTTCAAGCATTTTGTAATTGACTTTATAATTTCTTTGATTCACAAGATTTTAATAAATGTGTTAAAGGCAGCTTTCTACCCTAAAGGTGAAGGTGTGGCATGGGTTAATTTCTGGTTCACCTTTATGCTGAGCGCTATGGTCTAGTTTGTGTCCCCCTAAAATTCACATGTTGAAACCTAATCCCCAAGGTAATGGTATTGGCAGGGGGATCTTTGGGAAGTGATTAGGTCATGAGAATGGAGTCCTCATGAATGGGATTAATGCCCTTATAATAGAGGATTCAGAGAGCTCCCTTAACCCTTCCACCATGTGAGGACACAGCAAGAAGAGGCCATCCAGGAACCAGGAAGCAAAACCTCATCAGACACTGAATCAGCCATTGCCTTGATCTTGGACTTCTCAGCTTCCAGAGCTGAAAGTGAAATGAATGTTTCTTATTTATGAAAGAAATGTTTGTTTATTTTATAAAAGAAATATTTCTTACGTATAAACTAGCTAGTCTATGGTATTTTGCTATAGCAGCCTAAATGAACTAAGACACTTCAGGTGCTGCCCTTTGGTGTTTTAGCTTAGCGGGGAGATTTCCTGTGAAAGTCCCCACTTAGAGTTGGTACTAGCTTGACTATCTTTCTCCTAAGCTCCTGGGAATAATAAAAATAACGCTTGAATTTAGCCATTGTGGTAAATGCCTTCAGATAAAATCTGATTCTGTGATAAGCTTAACTTTCTAGGTTCTTGCCTTCATTTTGTTTTATCCTGCATTTGCAGTTATTTACAAAGGAAGGGTGGTACAAATCTGCACCGTTCAATATGGTAGCCACTGGCTACATGTGGCTATTGAACATATGAAATGTAGCTCCTTTGAATTTTCTAAATACCCATTGGATTTTGCAACTTAGTATGAAAAAAAGAATGTAAAATACCCCCATAATAATGTTATATTGTTCACATAGGCAGCCTCAAAATTGGGAGTGGGTTACCAAAAAAAAAAAAAGTATATTAATTGCTTAAAGCCCAGAATTTATTACCTCTTAAGATGTTTCTGGTGGGAGAGTATATTGGTGTAGCATTTTGGGGAAAGAAATTGGCAACATAAATTAAAATTATCTTTCTACCCTAATAAGATTCAGTAATTCCACTCTTAGAATTTATCCCTTGAAAATAAATAGAGGAATGTTCAAAATGTATGCATAAGTATGTTAATCACAGTGTGGCATGAGATAGTGAAATACTGAGAACAATCTAAATGCCAGATGATAGGGACATGTTCATGCAAATCATGATGCATTTATTTTGTGGGATACAAAGCAGCTTAAAACAATGGCTATATGGCCAGGTGTGGTGGCTCATGCCTGTAATCCCAGCACTTTGGGAGGCTGAGGCAGATCACCTGATCACCTGAGGTCAGGAGTTCAAGACCAGCCTGGCCAACATGGTGATACCCTGTCCCTACTGAAAATACAAAAAATTAGCCAGGCATGGTGGCGGGTGCCTATAATCCCAGCTACGTGGGAGGCTGAGGCAGGAGAATCACTTGAACCTGGGAGGCGGAGGTTACAGGGAGCCAAGATCATGCCATTGCACTCTACTAGGCAACAAAAGCAAAGCTCCATCAGAAAAAAAAAAAAAAAAAAAAAGAATGTTATATAGTTATACCTTCCTTGTGTTTAGCATGGAAACAATATAACGTATTAAGTAATAAACTAAATTGAAGGCAGTATATATACTTTATAATCCTATTTTGAATTATACATATGTGTATGTATGTGTGTATATACTAATATAAATTCTGGATGAATGTTCAATGAAATGTTTTGTGATGATTTCTACACAGAATTAGAGATCATTTTCAAATGATTTTGCCATCTTTATGCATTTCTTTTTTTAAAATAATGTGATGCTTTCATAGTCAGAAAAAGCAATGATGTTATTTTTGGCATTTTTATTAATAAAAGATTCTTACATTGCTAGACAAAAATTTTTATATTGACTAATTGTTGAAAATATCTTGTATATATTGGGGTAAATAAAATCTATTATTTTCGCGTGTTTCTTTTAGCTTTTTTACTGAGAGTACTAGAAAATTTAATATTATATAATGGCATACATTATATTTCTATTAGACTGTGGTAGTCTCAATAATCTAGTGTGCAGTATTGTTTAGGGAACATATCTTTTAACCATGCTATTAATCTTTTGTACATTATGAATGCTCAATATATGTTGCAGAATACTTGATAGATTGCTTATATTTTATGAGAATGAATGGAGATTTTTTTAAATTGAATAAGAATTTTTTTAAAAAACCAACTTAAATGGGGAGACTTTCAGTTCTAGTTATTTCCTAGAATTTTTACTTTAAAAGAGAACATATAATAAACATTTGATTTGCTGTCAGTGCTATCTCTCAGAAGGCAAATGAAACAATGAATTCCAACACAGCCCCTAATCTGTTTGAGTGTTCTGAGATACAGAAATAACAAGGTTTTTGGCTTGTAAAATGTCATTACATTATTGTAGAGGACAAAATGTGAATGCAGAAAAATTTGGGCAATGTCAGCCATGTTCCTTAGACTTTAAGAAAGTTGGTGGTTAAAAATTAAGAGAAGAAAAACGTTATTCAGCAAATGATGTTGGAATAATTAGATGTTCATATGAAAAAGAAAAAATATTAAGTCCCTTCTTCATACCATATTCTAAATGAGTTCCTAATAAATAAATGACATGTGGGAAGCAAAACTGCGAACTTCTCAGAAGAAAATATAAGGGAATATTTTCTCTGTCATTGGGTTAGGGAAAGATTATTTTAAGTAATATATAAAAAGGGCAGCCCATTTTTATCTTCAAAAAGGAGACTGATAGAGAAGGTTGCTGCAAAATTGGCTGCACGTACAGGCTTGCCTTTTGTCACTGCTCCAAATAAATTTGAAGCTCTGGCTGCTCATGACGCTCTGGTTGAGCTCAGTGGAGCCATGAACACTACTGCCTGTAGTCTGATGACGATAGCAAATAATATTCGTTTTCTGGGTTCTGGCCCTTGGTCAGGTCTGGGAGAACTGATCTTGCCTGAAAATGAACCAGGAAGTAGTATCATGCCAGGCAAGGTGAACCCTACTCAGTGTGAAGCAATGACCATGGTTGCAGCCCAAGTCATGGGGAATCATGTTGCTGTAACAGTTGGAGGCAGCAGTGGACATTTTGAGTTGAATGTTTTCAAGCCAATGGTGATTAAAAATGTGTTACACTCAGCCAGGCTGCTGGCGGATGCTTCAGTTTCCTTTACAGAAAACTGCGTGGTGGGAATCCAGGCCAATACAGAAAGGATCAACAAGCTGATGAATGAGTCTCAAATGTTGGTGACAGCTCTCAATCCTCGTATAGGGTATGACAAGGCAGCAAAGATTGCTAAGACAGCACACAAAAATGGATCAACCTTAAAGGAAACTGTTATTGAACTTGGCTATTTCACACCAGAACAGTTTGATGAACGGGTAAAAACTAAGGACATGCTGAGTCCAAAGTGATTTAAGTAAATTTATAATGAAAATAAACGTGTATATAATTTTTTAAAAAACTGATAAATCTGACTAATAAAAATGCAAAAGCTTTATTCAATAATAAACAACACATAAAAGTTGAAAAGACAGGCCGTGGACTGTAAAAATATTTTTAAACATACAAGTGATCAAGGATTAGCATCCAACATGCATACATAGCTCCTAAAGTCACTTACTTATGTTTTAAGTCAAGCTTATTGAGGTGTAATTTACAAGCAAGAAAACTCATCCTTTTTACAACAGCTGTATGAATTTTCATACATGCATTCAATTTTGCAACCGTCACTATAATTAATGCATATAACATTTGTTTTATCTTACAGAAAGGTCTGTAGGGCCTCTAGGTAATCAATCCCTCTCACACCTGAGCCATTGGCAATCACTGATCTGTTTTCTATTCCTGTATTTCTGCCTTTTCAAAATGCCATTTAAATGGAATCACATATAATGTAGCTTTTATAGTCTGGCTTCTTTAACTTAACATACAAATATTGATTATATCTATAGATTTTCCTCTTTGTTGCTAAGTTGCATTCCATTATATGGATAGACCAGTTTGTTTATCCATTCACCAAGTGGAAGACACTGGAATGTTCCCAGTTTGGGGTGATTACAAATAAAACCACAATAAAAATTTGTATACATTTTTGTATGAACATGTATTTTCCTTTCAGGAAAACACCACAGGACTGCTGGGTCATATGGTAGGTAGAAACTGCCAAACTATTTTCCAAAGTGACTGTGCCATTTTCATTACCACCATCGATATATGAGTATTTGTTTTCATTGCTTCCATTCTAGCCAATACTTGGTATTGTCATTTTTATGACAGTTCTAATAGGAGAGTGGTGGTATCTCACATGGTTTTATTTTGCATTTCCTTAATGACTAATGATATTGAGCATCTTTTTTGTGTGCCACTTTGCTATCTGTATATATTCATACAAGTAAATTTTTAGAAAACCAAACAACCCATTTGAAAAATGGACAATTGTATGAACAGGGAATTCCCAGAAAAGAAATTTAGGAATCAGTAAACATCGAACAATATGTTCAGTAGTACTAGCAGTCAGAGAACTGCAGGGAAATGAGATATCATTTTGGGTCCCTTGGACTGGCCAAACTGTGTAATTTTGGCAGGGGTGAGTAGAAATGGGAATTTGTACACACTGTAGATAGGAGTTTAAATCAGTACAACTACCTGGAGATCTATTTTGTAATACCTAATAAGTTGAAGATGTGTCTAGTTTGTGACCCAACAGTCCTGCTACTAGTATATATATATGGGCACAAAGAGGTACTTGAAACAATGCTCATTGTAAGATTGTATTAATGAATATGAGAGGCACTGAATAATAGGAGAATGAATAAAGTCATTTATTAATTCAACTGAGTGAATGAAATCAATATGACCAATCAGTATGAATAAATTCCAAGAACAATGTTGAGTGAAAAAATAAGCAGGCTGCAAAACTGTATACTACATTATACCGTTTTTGTAAAAATTGTAAACATTCAAACAACAGTATGTCTTGTTTATGGATTCATATATGTGTGGTAAAAGTATAAAAACATTCATGGTAATGATATGCATCAATTTCAGGATGGTGGGTTCCTATGAAGAGAAAGGAAGAGAAAAGGGACTCTGAGAAAGGGGCTTTAGCTCTCCCTGGAACGTTTTACTTCTTAAAATAAAACACCTGTATTTATTTATTTATTTATTTATTTATTTATTTATTTATTTATTTATTTGAGATGGAGTCTCTGTGACCCAGGCTGGAGTGCAGTGGCGTGATCTTGGCTCACGGCAGCCTCTGCCTCCCGGGTTCAAGCAATTCTCCTGCCTCAGTCTCCCAGGTAGCTGGGATTACAGGCACACGCCAACAAGTCTGGCTAATTTTTGTATTTTTAGTAGAGACGGGGTTCACCATGTTGGCCAGGCTGGTCTCAAACTCCTGACCTCAGGTGATCCACCTGCCTTGGCCTCCCAAAGTGTTGGTATTACAAGCGTGAGCCACCACATCTGGCCTATTTTGGATTTATTTTAAATATTTTATAATTTAAAACAATATCCTAACTAGTTCCAACCTCTGCCTTCATTTTCTCCCTGCAGAACAACCTGAGCAAGGCTCTAGGCTCAAAACCTCTTTAGAATACACAAAATATCCTACTGTTGCCTCTAGCATTAATCTTATGCCCCCATTCTGAAAACATGGTTTCCTAATTTATTAGACTTGAGTTCTCTCTTTTCATTGAACCTGAGGTCCTTGGTAACTAAGGAGTTGACTGAGTACTGGTCACTGGTACTGATAGATGCAGGAAGCAGGTAAGAGGGAGAATCCCTGGAGAATCTCCAGCCCACCTGCCACTGGGAGAATGGGGTGGAGCCACTGAGAAGTTTCTGCCTTGTGCAAGGGGGAGGAGCCTGGGCTCTTGAGCTCCTGTGTGGTGTCCTGGTATTCAATCTGTGAGATGGGAGCCGTTGGCAGGAACCCCTCTCACTTTGCTGAGAGTTTTTTCTTTTTTCCTTTTCGCCCAATAAATTCCATTCCCCACCCTTCAATGTGTCTGCATGTCTAAGTTTTCCTGGTTGTGAGATAAACCCGAATTTAGCTGAACTAAGGGGCAAAAATTCTGCAACAGTAGTATATATACCGAGTACTTGTCCTGGCCATCCCTGTCCCCTGTGGTGTCCTGCTTCCACACCCACATGGATAGAGGCCATTTTATTTGTTGATATACTTTCTTAGTGCCTGCCCATTGTCAGGCTGGATTTCTGAGTATCTCCTGATTCTCTAATGCTATGTTTTGTTAGCTTTTTGGATCATCTCTTATACTTGGTGTTGGATCCTTTGACACCTGGTGCATTCATGAACTGTCTCTGGAACATGGAACTCTGAGCTCCAGACTGAATTTCCACCTAGCTCTCTTGCCTAAAACCTGTTCCAATCTAGTAGATGAATGTAATAGAGGGCCTAAGCCAAGATGAAAATTTACAGCTTTCAGCACTTGCTAAGCTTCCTTATTTCCTTCCTAACCTGTGTCAGACTGATCAAATTAAGCACTGGAGATCCAGGCTCTTGAAATAGAAAATGTGTTAGGACACAGCTGTCTTTCATTACCTTTCCTTACTCAGACCTAGAGATAAAGTATTTCTTGGAACTATAACCCTCTGTTCTGGAGATGATAGTGGTCTCCGGAGTCTTTTAAGTGAGTACACAGGAAGTCACGTCCCCAAGCTACTTGCCTTATAAAATGCAACACCTCTTAGCAATCCTTTTGTCTTAGGTTACCTGAATAGTTCTGCTTTGAACAGCTTGGCCCTCCTGCTAATTTTCCTCCGGTTCTATGCTAGGTTGGCCTCTTGCTTGTTTCTGGGACCCCTCTATTTATTTCCCTATTAGAGACCACAGCTTATGCTTGACTTAGACTCTTTAGTAACTGCATCGTACCCAACCTAAGCACCCCATTGTCTTCAAGGCTACTGACTCCAAGCCAGACCTTCACTGCTATTTTGTCCCCATTCCTCAGGTCAAGCCTCAAGAAACCATATGAAAAGAAAGAATGAAAAGATATTGTGGAACAGCAGAAATGTGCCTGTTGATAACAATTGATGACAATTATTTGATTTTGTGACAGACCCTTGGGAGTCAATAAGGCACAGTCGCTACCTGCCTTCAAGTGGCACATTGGTCAAGTTGGTTATGAATAACCAAAGATAATGTGTAAAACAGGAGTAATGTGTATGGCCAGAGTCACAGACTAGGGAAATGTATCCCATGTAGGCTTCCTGACAAATGTCTTTTCAAGAATTCTCAAGGAGAGTCAGATCCTTGGGACAGGAGGTGATGCTACCCCCTTCAACTGGACTAATGAGTTTTCTAGGGACCAAATTGCAGTAGAAATCCCAGCACTATGGGTCTCTGCATCTTCCCTGTAGGGCAGTGGCCAAAGATCCCAATGGCAGGCAGAGATGAGGTGGCAGGCTCTCAATATTTGTTTTTTTTTCTTGTATTCCATTTGTTAAAGCATTGGATTTCTTTCCAGTGGAGTGAGAGTCTGAGGTGACATAAACTACATATTCCCAAATATAAAGTATGAAGAATAGGAGTTGAATTTGGCAGGATGAAGGAGGGACTAATGAAGTACACTCTGGAATTTGAAAGCATTAGGAGTTGTAATTATGTGTTACATACCCAATGGTCATGATGAGGAGATGAGAACAGTAACATGTAGATTTGTTAAGAGTTATGTATAGAGAAATTACCAAGATGTCACTGAGACTAGTAACATTCCTTTAGGGTTGTCCCTGGGTACCACTGTTGACATATCATTTGAAGGTCTTAACATCCTTCAGAAAACTTGTCAGTTATTCTTGGTGGCTTAGAATTCTTCAACATATTCTATAGCTGCAAACACAAGTAGGCCCAAGAAATACCCTGGTTAGAAAATGTAGTTAATGCACATTTTGTGTTCCGAGATAAGAGTGGATGACATTTAAATAAGCAAGTTAGCTGACAGGAAGAAGAAACGATCAGTTAGTTATCTTGGTAGTGGGAAGGGTGGCACTGAATGTTGCAGATAGTGACTATCTGAGGCCAACATTGTGTAAGTGGTAATAAGAATTTACCAAGTGATATGGGTTGGCTCTGTGTCCTCACCCAAATCTCATCTTGTAGCTTCCATAATTCCCACGTGTTATGGGAGGGACTCAGTGGGAGATGTTTGAATCATGCGGGTGGGTCTTTCACATGCTGTTCTCATGATAATAATAAGTCTCACGAGATCTGATGGTTTTAAAAATGGGAGTTTCCCTGCACAAATTCTCTCTCTTTGCCTGCCACCATCCATGTAAGATGTGACTTGCTCCTCCTTGCCTTCCACCATGATTGTGAGACCTCCCCAGCCATGTGGAGCTGTAAGTCCATTAAACCTCTTTTTCTTCCCAGTCTTGGGCATGTCTTTATCAGCAGTGTGAAAATGGACTAATACACCAAGACAATTGTAAGTAAAGAAAGACAGATTTATTAGAGAAAGTATGAAAGTATGTTTCAAGGAAGTAATGGGCAGGTCAGCAACAGAGGAGCTGACTGCAAGGAGACAAAGGCCTGCTGAAGATTTTATAGGATGGTGCTTCTGTTATGTGAAGAGGGCTTTGTGCAGTACTGATAACACTAAAGTTTCAGTGAGCTAATTTGCATTTTTCTATCAGCCAAGGGTCTGGTGATAGCTGGGCACAGGAAGATTGTGAGTTAAATGTGCAAGAGGGCTATGTGTCCTGGACCATGAAGAAAGGCAGACTTATAACTTACCTGTTTTTTCTTTTTGCTTTCCTGTGGTCCTGCAGTCTGATTCCTTTTCCCAAATTAGGACTTCACATTGAAAATATATTATAGCCTTAGGGGTTGGCTGATTATTTCTGTCCAGCTAGTAGTCTGGGGGTCGTATCCCAGGACAGGTCCATTTTGACTGACCGGTAGAGAAGAGGTTCTGCCTAAGGCAGGATATAAACAGGGTATCCAAATTCTTTTCTAAACTGAGATATTTTTGAAAAATAAAAGAGGTGCTAATAACAGGCAGCAACTGTGATTGTACCAGTCAAAATAGAATGTAAAATCACCCTAAATAGAAATACAGAAGGGTCCTCAGACCACAGCAATTTTGTTCATGGCTTTGTGGACCAGTATTACTATCCAAGTGACTCCTCTGGGGGTTCCCTGGCATAGGTGGAAGTGAGCCACTGGTTCTTGGAACAGCTCTGAAAGTGGTATTATATTACTGAGAGGAAGGGAGCTTAGTGAGGAAATCCATTATCAAGGTGGCCCAGGGGAACTGAATGTTTGGCAGGGATCACAGAAAACCTTTGGCTTTTCCCAGTAGGTGTTTGTT
Source organism: Pan paniscus (assembly GCF_029289425.2). Taxonomy (NCBI): domain Eukaryota; kingdom Metazoa; phylum Chordata; class Mammalia; order Primates; family Hominidae; genus Pan; species Pan paniscus. The sequence goes on from NC_073263.2 coordinate 41,759,612, forward strand.
CTTCTGTATATTTTGTATATCATTGTATTCCACTACTTCCATTTTTTGACCTAGAGTTGTTAGAAGTCATGAGTCAAGGAAAGTAGAACCTTGTGTTTGCCAAAATGAATGAATAAACAGAAGGCAGGATTCATGACAATTTTCTATAACATGTAAGTCTTTTGAAAGACACTTCTGTCTGAGGGCAAGCAGAGGATTTGCTAGATCTCTTAATATATTATTGCCATTCCTGGGTGAGAAATGAGAAGGTCCAGTAGAAGCTGGATCATAGGAGAAAACACTATAGTATTACAAAACCCAGTCCCCAATGGAGGTGGTAAATTAGATTACTGAGAACAAGGAGAGGAAGCATTTGCCATGTTCTGGCAGAAGGGGCTGGAATATAGATTCTGTATGGTGTCTAAGAATCAAGCATCATTTCTGTAGAGAGGGTTCTCTGTTTGTAGGATGGCATCATCCAGTCATATCTTAATGAGGGGATGCTGTAGCAGACAGCTGCACTGACCATGTGGCTAGAGACCAGGCAGAAATGTGGGTACTTCAGTGGAGGCTGATGTGGAAAGGTAGTAATGATCAAGAAACAGATAGGATAGTATACATTTCAGTGGACTTCAGTGGAGGACTTTATTCCTTCCTGGAACTTAGGTGAGAATTCTTAGAATTACATAAAGAGTAAAATGAAGAAGAAGTGTTCACAATAATTTTTTTAAAGTTACAAAAATATAGACTAATATTAAACTTCGAAGACCATAGGGTTTGACACTGAAACCCAAGTAGCACCTTATAAATGTTGGCTTCTCTTTCACAGAAAAGAAATGCCTTTTCCTCAAACCATACATGAAAATTTGTATGATATTTTATCAGACCTTATTTTACTGCAGATATTACTTTCGTCAGGAGTTTATATGCAATTTCAGAATAGCTACTGACCATCTAAAAAGGATAGAAAAAGTACAGGCCATTATACTATTAAGCTAGAGCTCTGTAGGAATTTTAATATACCCATTATAGTCAGCTTATAGGCATACTGTTTGAAGATAACAAAATCATTGTAAGATTATTACACCAACTGATAAGGATAGTAACCTGCACAATCAAATGTGAGTAAGGACACACTTAAACAGGAAGAATGGTAAAATCAGTTTAGAGATAAAGAGCAGAATATGACAAATTATACATTTATAATATAAATTTATGAATTATAAATTTGGGCTCTACAAAGGGAATTTTCTAAATAAATTACAAAAGTGCCAAGAAATTTGACACCCATTGTTTATAAAGATAACCCATCTATTTGAAAAATAATGGTAATTATTATTTTTCTCCCTCACATTGAACAAAAATCTGTCCTCTTCCTCTGGAAGGACAGAGGAAGCCTCAGATAGTTCTCAGACATTAGCATTTCAACCTCAGTTTACTATATCCCTCTGAGTCTCCCCTTCTTCAGGTTAAATACCAACAAGATAAATTTCACATATGAGATATTCCCTTAGGCTCCTCACCTCTGGTCATATTTCACTATGGCTAATGCAGGTGCATACTGACTAGTTAGAGTACAGTAGGACTAGCACCTCTTTTGTCTTGAGCATCACACTAGCATTCATGTAGCCTAAAGTTGCATTTGCCATGTTTTGGTAGCTGCATCCTTCCGATGAAGAAGATTGGACTAACCATAAAGGGTTGCAGGCCAGTAAACCAATAAATCAGAAATGGTTGGCTACTTTGATGTTCATGAAGATTGGCTATCAAGAAATCCTAGTCTATCTTTCAGAAGCTTAGCTGATTTCACATATTCCATTGTGGTGAAGGGGAACAAGTGTGTTCAAGATGACTTCGGGCAATCCAAAATAAATTGGGATCAAATCTAGTAAGGGGACAGACTGGATATCTCTAATGTAGTTTAGCGGCTTAAAATTGCAAATAGAGCAAGGATTTCCTACAGCCTGGGCTAGGAGGCATTTGGGGGTCTTAAAAGTTCTACCACTTTTCAACCTAGATTTTTACCCCAGTGTTTAATGACTTTCTGTACCATATGTAGGCATGTATTAATAATATTCATGTTTCATATGCATGACTATTACCTCCTTTAAAGATCTAATCATGTAAGGATATTTCTGTTAAATTTCATGTGAGCTAACTAATGAAAAGGATGCTCTGATCGACACTTTGAATTAATGTTTCATTTTTCAAGCAAAGCAGCTAAGCAACAGGAATGACAGACCCAGAAATAACTTGTTCTAAGATCTGTTTTATCTTATCATAAAGTTAGGACAATATTCCAAAAGCTGACCTTGTCCTTTAGATATATAATCCAGGGGAAGTCATCTAACATCTTTTTTAAAGCAGTAAGCATGTATGCTATTGGCTCACATGAAGAGGAAGTCTATCTCACTTTTTGCAAAAGACATTTTTTAAAAGTTGTGTATAAATTTTATATGGTAAATTAAACTATTATTTACTTATGCTAAATGCTTTTGAAATGCTTGATACCATTCATGCTTCTTTGAACTTGTAATGTCTGTAACATAAGCTTTTTATAATACCTTGCACTTCTAATTTAACTATAAACCAGTCATGTAAAATCAGCAGAGCAATGATATTTAAATAAACTCTTTTATCTTATCAACTAGTTACATTTAGGCATAATTACTTGTTTTTGAACTTTGGACAAGTATATATTACATTTTCTTAAAAGAAGGTACATCTATGTTTTACATATTAGAAGTATTATAATTCAGTAATTAGCTATGATTTAAATCAGAAGAATCATTATATTTGAGTAAAATATATAGTAGGACTCAGATTGATTTTGCTGTTCAAGAAGTGTTTAATTTGGATTGGCACTTCTGAATTATCATTTGTACTATATTTACTAATTAGTATAGTTAGGATTCTATGATTTTAGCATTGAACATTTAATGAGTGCCACTGTGTATTAAAATATCACTAGGTATAATTTTAACAGTGGTTAAGATGTGTCTCTATCCTCATAAAGACACTTGCTACAAAAGAATTAGGTAAGTGCTGTGAAATTAAATCATTTAAACTTAAAGCTGTTGGAACTTTACGTTATTCTGTGCCTTGAGAGGAACATGGCTCTGCAGCCTGAGTCACATGGCATGCAGTTGCAACTTCTGCTCTTTTTTTTCTGTAAATAATTAGTAAGATCAAAAGGCACCAGATATAAGACCCTCTCAGATCACTACTCCTCCTCACAGAGTAATAAAGTCATCTTCCTTGGAATGTAGCAATCTATAACCAATCAAATTGCTGTAATACACTGGTCTCCTGTGGAAAATGTGATAATCCTGCTAAAATTTCTCTCTCTGAGACTATATAAGTGAAACCTTAACTTCTCCACTTTGGAATACTAACCCATTCATCTGGAATTGTTCCCAAGTTGTCATCCTCAAGCTTTATGCTCAAATAAACTCCATACTGAATCATATTTTCTGAATCTCATTAAGGTTGACAGTATGTACATTATAAAGTATATAGTAGACTGTGATATAATATATATGCATTCAAACCAAAGGCATGAAAGAGGTATTTCACTTCTTGAACTTAAAAAGCACCTTTACATATTTAAACGGCTGATGAAACTGTAATTTCCACATTTTTCCCCTTTCAGAATGTTTTTTAATACATTGGTTTATTAAGTATTAATAAATTTGGCTGGATGCAGTGTCTCACGCCTATAATCCCAGCTCTTTGGGAGGCTTGAGCCCAGGAGTTCAAGACCAGCCTGGGCAACATAGCAAGACTCTGTATCTACAAAAAATTTTAAAAAATAGCCAGATGCAGTAGTGCGCACCTGTAGTCCTAGCTACACCGGAGGTAAATGGGGAGGATCACTTGAGCCTAGGAGCTCAAGACTACACTGAGCTATGATCACTGCACTACAGTTTGGGTGACAGAGACTCTGTCTCCAAACAAACACAAAATAATAATAAGTTAAATAATACAAGTAAAGCAACCACCAAATAACTGGTCTGCTCCATTATTTTTTCTTGTATTTTCTAATGTTCTATATAATGTGTGTATTAATTCATAATCATAAAAAACAAAGTCCTAAAACTGAACAATGTAGAAAAGAAGGACTTGACATCTCACTTTTACAAGTGAGCCACCAGCTGGGACCATCACTCAGGCAGGAAATATCACTCAGGCAGGAATTCAGCAAGTGGGCCAAAGGGAGACTCAAGTTTTCAAACAGGAAGCGACACGGAATCTGCTCTTGGCTGTCAGAGGCTGCTACTGTAAAGCTCCAAAGCTCCTGGGGAAAGATTATGCCTGCCTTTGTAGTCAGAAGGTCACCAAGGGTATTAAGCTGAGAGGCTAGCTTTGTGTATTAGGCTTAGTTTTGTTGAAAGGTAGGACCAGACCGAACTAGCTAATTTTAGTCTGAACTATTCCATTTAGTGCCCCATGTGATCCAGAATAAATCATTCAACCTTGCTGGGTCATAATTCTTTCATGTGCCTATAACCCAAATGTCTTGTTTCTATTACAGTATGTCTAAAAATGAAAGAAATATTTCCATTAACTTACAAAATTACAGTGGAGGAGACATCACCAATTTGATTGCTGGAAATTAGCCCACTAAAATGTCCCTAGGAGACACACAGGGGTTCCCAGGCACCCTCTTGGGTGGCCTTGGACACAGGCTGTGTTCCCTGACTTGCCACCCTGCTGCCCTGGCTCCTTTGTACACCACTGGTCTCTCCTCTCCCCACCCCGTTTCTGTGAGGAGTATGAGCAGGGGACACCTGTTTTCTCCCTGCTGCACCATCCCAAGCATGGGACATGCCTTGACATTCATTTCCATTAACATAGCACAGATTTGGCTTATAACATTTATCAGGACTTTACTGAGAACTCCTGACAATACAACTTAAAGAGAATAAAGAATAGTCTGGTAAGACACCCTCTTTCCCCGCTTCTCTTTTTTTGAATAGTTATTGGGTACCTACTATGTGCCTTAGGAACTCCTAAGCAAAAACAGAAACAGCCCTTGCTCATGGATCTTACAGTTTAGTGGAGGAGGGAGACAGACATTAACCAGGTAACAACACAAATAAAAATTGTTATAAGTTGATAAATGCGTTGAAGAAAAAGTAGGGAGTCCTAAATAAAGGGGATTTACTTAGTCTGGGGAGTTAGGACGAAAGTTCCTGAGGAAGTGACAGTAGAATTGAAAGGTGAAGGATTCTTGGGCATTCAGCTGTTAACAGGGATGGACAGAGAAAGAATATTGGATCCTGAAGAAACAGCCTGTGGAAGGTGATGAGGCAGGCAGGGTCTGGTCCTATTTTGAGGAACTGAAAAGGGGACAGTCTGAAAGGGAGAATGATATGAAAGCAAAGGAGAAAAGCAGATTATGAGGAAAACCATGAGAAGCCACTGAAGGATTGTAAGCAGGGGAATGGCATGGTCAGATGCAGTAGAAATGGCAGCCCTCTGGAGATAGAGTGCACATACTTCAACCAGCAGGCAAAAAAGACAAATCCTGGAAGCAAAGGAACGGTGCTAGGAGGAGAAATATGAACTCTGTAAATGGGATAAATAGAACGTCTTCTATTTTTTAGAGTATTAAAAAGAATCAGCAACATCCACACAAAATTTGTATAGGAATATTCAAAGCAGTATTATTCATAATAGCCAAAAAGTAGAAACAACTGAATTGTCTGTCAACTGATAAGTTGGCCAATAAAACTGTTCTATATACATAGAATGGAACTGTTATTCGGCAATAAAAAATAAATGAAGTACTGATACATGCTTCAACATGGATGATCCTTTAACACATGCTAAATGAACGAAGTGAGACACAAGAGACAATGTATTGTATGACTCCATTTATATGAACTGTCCAGAATAGGCAAGTCTTTTTTATTTTATTTTTATTATACTTTAAGTTCTAAGGTACATGTGCACAACGTGCAGGTTTGTTACATAGGTATACATGTGCCATGTTGGTTTGCTGCACCCATCAACTTGTCATTTACATTAGGTATTTCTCCTAATGCTATCCCTCCCCCAGCCCCCCAGCCCCCGACAGGCCCCGGTGTGCGATGTTCCCCGCCTTGTGTCCTGTGTCCATGTGTTCTCATTGTTCAGCTCCCATCTATGAGTGAGAACATGCGGTGTTTGGTTTTCTGTCCTTGTGATAGTTTGCTTAGAATGATGGTTTCCAGCTTCAGAATAGGCAAGTCTTCATAGACATAAAGTTGATTGGCTGCTACTGAGTATGTGAGTTTCTTTTAGGGAGGAACAAAACTTCTAAAATTAGATTTTGATGACAGTTGCACAACTGTAAATCTACCAGAAGCACTGAATTGTATGGTAAATGGATTACATCTCAGTAAAACTGTTAAAAAACACAGTTTTAAAAAGAATCCAGGAACTGGGGACACAGCAGAACTGGATCTCAATCCTAATTTTTTCTCACTTTGTATTAATGTACTGCAAATAATTGTAGCTAGCACAAGACACCACAATGACTGTCTTGCTAAGGTGAGTTGGGAGGATTTATTTCGGGCTCTGTTAATACATGTTCGATTGGGAGAGTTGGGCCCAGAGTTCATCTAAATTAGTAGTACCAAGCAGCTGTTTCAGTTAATCATTATGAGGGCTGTAAACACTCAAAAAGTACTCAATTAACATTTTAAAAGAATGGTCCTACTTTGTTAAAATAGTACTTTTTCTCTTTTTGGCGTTTTTCCTTTTAAAAAGTAGCCCTATGTATCTTGAAATCTTGCTTTCATTAAAATTAAGGTGTTAGCTTAACTTTAGGATATTGCCTCAGACCTTTTAAAAAATGTATTTGCTATCTAGTTCTTAAACTCTGATTAGGAACACATGAATCATTATTTAATACTACACAGGTTCAAAATAGCTTAAGAGAAACGGAATTCGAGGTTGAGCAGGTGGCAGTGTTTCCGTTTTCACACTCTGAGAAGGCCAAGGTTTCTTAGGGAAGCATTCCTGGTATCCGTATCAACCGCTTTCAGAGTTATTCAGCTGGTGTGTGTGTGTCTAATTTCATTTGGGTTGAGCCGCTGACTCTGTTAGGTTTTCATAAAAAATCATTTCATTTCCCTTTCCAGCTTCCGTCCTACTGGTATGTGCATGTTAAAGTGTAATTCAGGCTTAACTACTTTAGGTGTAGGCTAGTTACATTGCTTTGTTTTATGTATGAGGAAGCTGAGACTCAGTGGTGATAAGGAACCTTGATTTGGTTGTATCACTAATGACAGAGCTTCGAGTTGGAACTCGTCTCCTGATTCGTTTCTTTTGGTGAAACATCCTCTTGATTTCCGAGCTTTCAACCTCTATCTTTTCAAATCTTACACTAAAGAATAAGTATCTGCGTAGAATTTAATTTTCTGTTCCCAGAATTGACTTTAAGAATAGACAGAAGAGGTGGTTGTCAGTGTAGCATAATGGAGGGAAAAAAATTAAAGATGGGCCCTTCCTTTTCAGCCATTTGTTTTCCCCCAGGTAACAAAAGAAAATCCTCCATTTTATTTTTCCTAGTAATTAGGAGAAATCCACGTGTTTCAACAAAGGCAGAAACAGCATCAGGACTCTGACCTAATGGATTTTAGAAATGTTGAGATCATAGGAAATTAAATTAAATTTCATGACTGTCTCTCACCTGGCCTATAAATCTCCTAATCTCCCTTACTTCTGCTTTGGCCTCTTTAAGACCCATTCTTTTCAAGGACGAGACTTTTTTTTTAAAAAAAGTAAACTCTGGGTGTCTCTCCCCTATTAAAAACTCTGTAATACCTTATATTGCGTTTAGAATAAACTTTCAATTCCTTTCTTGGCTAACAAAGCCTTACAGGATCTGGCCCATGCTAGTTTCTGACAGAGCAAGAGCATCACCATCTTGGACAAGCACTGCCATTTTAAGTTCCCCTTGATTAAAAACCGCCTAAATCTAGCCCCAGAAACATCAGCCTAATGGCTAATGTCAGCATGACCATAAACCACAAATAACACTTCTGACCAGAAACTTTCCAACCCTGAGATAAACCCCCCTCTGATCAGAAATATGCCTCCCCTCCAACCAGAGACATTACACCCCTGACAATAAAACTCTCCTCCACCCAGAAACATTCCAAGCCTACAATATGCTCTCCCTCCCTAAACCACTAAATACCTTTAGTCTGTAAGAGAGAACACTCCTGACCGAAATCGGCCAGAAGCCCCTCTCAGGTTTATTCTCCAAAATAAACCTGTCTCTGTTAAGCTGCTTTTTGTGTTTCTTTCTTTAACTCTTACAGTTTCCATCTCCAGGCTCAAGAAAGTTTACTTTCTCATTTCTTCTTCCCTCAAATGCACTAGAATAGATCCTTACTTAGGGCCTTTGAATTAGTGTTATCCTTTTCCTGGAATGCTCTACGCTCTGATTTTTGCATCTGTTATTCAAATCGCTGCTAAAATATCTCCTCCTTAAAAGGGCATCCCCTTTACTAGCCACTCAGTCACCATCACGTCACTTATTGTAACTTCTTTGCATACAGCTTAAAACCAACAGATTTTTTTTTTCTTTTCACCCTCAGATAAGTTCCCTAGAATCTACACTACTTGTCTTCATCATTGTTCAATCAACAGCCTAGAGTAGTGTTTGTTGAATGAAGAAATGAACAAACGAATGCACCCTTTCTTCCGTGACCCTCTCCTCTGAACAGGGCAAAACTTAACTCATAACGAGGATACACTCAAAAATGTCTTTCTTATTGCCAGGTGTTTCCACTCTTGAGGAACAGATGCCCTTTAGGAGACAGGGCAATTTGACTAGACTGGCCCTTCCGATTTTAGGTGAAAATAATCACCATAACAGCTTTTCATCTCTGGCTAGGCTTCCCAGTGACCAAAGCTTTACTTTCCGATTTCCATACCACGTAAAGACATCAGGGTGAGCACTAGGGCCCTGAGAACCCTGGAAGCTACTTCTTGGCTGGGATAGGGCTGGTTGCCCGGTGCGCTGTGAGTGGTCCTCCCTGGAGATGCTGGGAGAAGGGGCGGAGCCATCAGAAAGGATGAGCCTTCCTTGGGCCTTCGGTTCTGGTGGGGCTGCCACTTTGGGAAGGGCCCCGGGCTTCGGAAGAAAGCAAAACTAGCCTTGTGGCGAAGAAGGAGCCCAGCTGGCCCCAGGCTGTTAAGACTAAAGGGTCGAGGGAAAAGAGGCAGAGCCTGAAACCAAATCTGCGGAGCAAGCCAAGGCCTGGGGACTTGCCAGAGGAAAGGGTTAAGCCGTTTCCAAGGCAACGGACCAGGAAGCGCGCAAGACGTCCGCCGCAGGTTCGTAGGTCGCCCTCGAATTTAAAGCTCCCAAGGCTGAGTGGGTCCCGGCCAATGGAGAGGCCCCCTTTAAGTCATGTGACCAGCGGGGCTGCCCCGCGGGCTGCTCCGCGGGCTGCATTGGAGCACGTGGGAAGGCTTTTTTTCCTGTTCCTTCTTTCCCTTTTTAAACGCCCACCCACTTTTGCGCGGGCTCGGCCGCGGAATTTTTCTCGCGAGAGGCGCGCTGCCCTCTCGCGAGAGAGAGTGGGAGGCGTGGAGAGTAGGCGGTGTTGCGGGCCGGAGCTGCGGCGGCGGCGGCGGCGGCGGCAGCCGAGGGGTGGGCAGGGCGGGGGCGGGCCGCGGGGCTGGGAGGGGGGAGGGCTGGGGGTCAGCGCGGGAGGGGGCAGCTTGCTTGCCCGGCTCGCTCACGGGTCGTTGAGGCCGGTGACATGTCTGTGAGCTGCGGAGGCTGCGGCCCCCAGGTGAGCCGGGCGCCGACGTGCTCGCCGCGGAGGCTGCGTTTAGATGGGGTGGCGGCGGGTGTGAGGCCGGCATGGATGGAGCGGCCCGGCTCCGGCGCCCCAGCCCCTCCGCCTGCCGCTGGTCCCCCTTCTGGCTTCGGGGCCGCCCGACAGCTGCGCCTTCGCATGGCGGAGGGAGGAGGGCGGGAGGAGCGCGGCCGAGGGAGGAAACTCACGGCACCGGGCCCAGAGTAGAGGGAGGTGCTGGGTCTCGAGACGCGTCTTCCTGGGGTCCCAAGTGTGGCGGTGGAGCTGCCGCCCCTTTTAATGACAGGCTGTTTCCATCCCCGGGGTGGTCTTCAGAGACGGCCCCCCGGGTGCGTGGTGTGCGCACAGGAACATTTGCAGCGGTTGGGAGGACGTTGCACTTTGTTCCCGAACAGCATCCTTCACTGTCAGACCCCCGGAGCCTTGGAAGCTGGCGCTGCTCAGATCTTGTGACAGAAACGGAAGGCGTCAAGCGGCTCCTCAGAGTACTGATATTTGGATTTGCTGTCAAATACTCTCCTAGGCTGTTAATGGCTTAAGGCTGGCCATAAAGTACCCCGAATGGATTGAGTATACTGCTGTTAATCCAGGCATCTAAGCTGCTTTATAAAAAATATGTAGATGTAACCGAAGTATTAAAAAGTGACAATGACAGTAAAAGCTAACATTTTTTCTGTTCCCCATATTACCAGCTTTCATTTTTTTTCTCTGCTTTCTCTGTCTTCTAAAACCACATTAAGTTGGATGTGGTTTAGCTTTAGATGTTAAGGAGTTTCATGGTGAGAAAGACTGCTGAGACACATACCTAATAGCTTTAGTACAAACTGGAATTAATTCCTGTTTTCTTTTCAGCTTTTCAATCGCTTGCAAAATGCTCGTTTTGCTTAGCTGCTTCCCACTGTTTTCGAAATGTCATGTCGATTGTTATTTCGTTATGTCTGAAAATACTCAAAATATGGAGTATTAAGAAAAAATGGGGTACCAGTAATGCACAGATATATTTTTTTTAATGTCATGATTTTAGGATGGCAGCCCAGTGCCTGGCATGATTGGTGTCAGTTAAAATAATGCAATTGAATGATTTTTTTTTTTTTGAAAAACGCATTTACTTTTTCAAACGGTACCCTGATTATTCATTTTTTCTTGTCGTTGTTCCTCCTGACAAAACTGACCCAGGGGTGGACAGTGAATGTCACTATTGTAGCTGTAACAGTAACTTATGAAAGGTCAAAGAATGTAAGGAAATCAGGGAAGAAGTGGGTTCCCAAGCTGAGCTAGAGACTAGTGTATGTACCCACGTAACTGCAGTATCGACAATATTGATAAGGGCCTAGCAGTGGACTCCTAGGCCAGTGATATTTTGCAGTTGTTGAGGATATGGGAAGTTGCCTAAGACATGGAACCATAGTGAGAAATTCTCTAGCCTTCTCTAGCCCCCTGAACTCCAGGGATAAGTCTAGAAGCTGAAGAAGTCCTCTTTTGCCTTTAGAGGCTGGAAAGAATACGGTACTTTTAATTTTTTTATTTTTTAATTTTAGGAACTTACTGTCTGGAAAAGGAACTCAAACCAATCTGGACAATATATTAAAGGCCGTTTTAAGAGAAAATGCCAGTTGTAAATAGGTAGAGGAATTCTGTCTATACGTGACAAAAATGTGAAAGACTTAGAAAATATCTCTGTGAATGGGCAGAGGAGACCAGTGTTGATTAGAAAAAATTCCTTCTTACTCCATCTTAGCAAACTAATTTTCAGAAATAGAAAAATAAATTTTTTGGCTGGTCTTCATAACCTTTTGGCAAGGGTTTCAAACTTGTAGGGTGTGTGGTGTTTGGTTTTTCAAAAGTAATTGAAGTAACTTTGGATAGGGTAACTGATTTTGTTTTTTTTTTTCCTGTCTTGTGGTCTGCATTTTATTAATCAACTACCTGGAAGGATTGAAGGGTGAGGACAGGTCGAGAAAAGCTTTAAGTTAAGCCTGGGCATGAGTTAAGGGTCAATGAGCTGGTAATATGGGGAAGAGAAAGAAAAATGCTTTATCAGTTTAAAAACAGCCTGGAAAGATCCAAGTGTCTGGATTCTCCCAGTCATCCTTACATATAAAAGTTTATTAAAAAAATACTTCTGGGCCAGGCTTGGTGCCTTACACTTGTAATCCCAGGACTTTAGGAGGCTGAGGCGGGTGGATCACTTGAGACCAGGAGTTCGAGACCAGGAGTTCAAGACCAGCCTGGCCAACATGGAAAAACCCTGTCTTTACCAAAAAATAAAAAATTAGCCACGCGTTATGGCACATGCCTGTAATCCCATCTAGTCGAGAGGCTGAGGCACAAGAATCGCTTGAGCCTGAGAGATGGGAGATTGCAGTGAGCCGAGATGGTGCCACTGCACTCCACCCTGGGTGACTGAGCGAGACTCTGCCTCAAAAAACAACAACAAAAAACTTCTGGAGTAAAGGCATTTGAAATTTGTAGATTAGAGACTGGACATGGTAAAAGGAGAAAAGTTATCATTTTTAGAATAATCTGAGAATGTTTCTTGGGAAATAAATGGGGTAGAGGCCTGGAACAGAGAGGATGTTACTTGACTGAAAATGAGGTATATTGTAAAGAGTTTCGGTTTGGGAGTCAGGTCTATTAATTAAATGAGCCTCATTTTCTTCATACCCACCTCAAAAAGTTAGTGCGAAGCACATAGTAGCTGCTTACTCAGTGTTTTTATTTTTACCTCCCGTAATGGTTTGAGGATTCTTTGATTGCAAGGAAGAAAAAGCCAATTTAATTAGCCTACTTAAGAAAAAAGCATTTGTCATACAGTGCTGCTGAAGTCCGTTGCATGATTCCAATTCAGCGTTTTGGGAACCAGAAAGTCTTCAGGCAGTTACTCTTCCAGTTTTTCTCTGGAAGCACATGGTCTTATGTCTCTGCTACTCACGCAGGTCTGTTCCAGTTTCTTTCAGATTGGCCTTCTCTTTAAAGCTCTTGGTTTCCACTTCCCCAAAACTTTGATTTGCATGAGACTTTGGTTTGCCATGATGCCAACATCAGACTCACTGACTATGCAACATGGTTCTCAGCAAACATCTCCAAGTCTCAGTTATGTTTCTAGAGAGAGAATCCAATTGGTCAGGTTTCTGCTTCTAGCACAGTTAGCTGGAGAGTGAGGAAAGATGGGAATGGGAAAAATGGAAGAGGAAGAGACTTAGATTTGTCTCACAGTTTGCAGGGCTGCTCCTTTTAAACTGGCCATGCCAACATATTTAACAAAAGGAGAGTGGACAGGGAGGAAGTGATGGATACCTCAGGTGTGCTTTAACATCCTGCAATTTGAGTTCTTCCTCTGGCATTGCATTGAACTTGCTCTCAGCTTGGTAATGTTCTAACCAGATCTAACCAGTAGTCTCTTTACAGGACAGATTCTCCTGGGTGTGGGAGTTCAGGCAAATTACTGAAATGCTTGATGACTCAGTTTTCCTATGCGTAGAATGGGCATAATAGCACCTTCTGTGGTGAGAATTATGAATTCATGTATGTAAAGCAATTAAACAGTGTCTGGCATATGGCAGGCACAATGCAAGGGTACGGTATTAGTATTTGTTGAGAGCATACCGTGTGGCAGGTACTGTGATACAGGCTTCTGGTCGTGTTCAGAGAGGAAGGAATTTCTGCCCTCAAGAAGTCTAGAAGTCCAGTGCTGACCACTCATGCTTAAAACCATTTCTTGACTTCAGTGACACTAAATTCTTCTAACTCTCTACCTCACCTACCTTTCTGACTGCCATTTATTTGTGGTTCCTTTTATGCCGGTCCTGGAACCCTTTATCATGGTTGGCTCCATAGATGCTCTCTTGAATTTCTGTTCTTTCTCTATATGTGGATTATTCTTAGAGTAACATCTCCAGCTCTGACCCCAAGTAAATCTCTTAATTTTTAGTTCTTTTTTTGGGTATTATTATTTACATAATTTATATGTTTTGAGACATGGTCTTGCTCTGTCGCCCAGGCTAGGGTGCAGTGGCGCAATCTTGGCTCACTGCAACCTCCTCCTCCCAGGGCTCAAGCGATTCTCCCTTCTCAGCTTCCCGAGTAGCTGGAACCACAGGTGTGTGCTACCACGCCTAGCTAATTTTTATATTTTTTTAGAGGTGGGGTTTCACCGTGTTGGCCAGGCTGGTCTCAAACTCCTGGGCTCAAGCCGTCCACCTGCCTTGGCCTCCCAATGTGCTGGGATTACAGGTATGCGCCCACTGTACCTAGCCTCTTGGATATTCCTATGTTGATATAAAATACTGTCTTCCAGTTACCTTCTAATTTGCAAAGCCTTCTGATTTACCTTCTGATTTGCAAAGAAAAAAATTTTCTTTCAGCATCCCAGGCTTGAAACCTTAAAGTTATTTTTCACATTCTTCTTTTTTTATGCTGTAATGTACCCTGTTAGTTAATAGGTTCTGTGTGGGCTTTTGGGTGCTTCCTATGACTGGCCCATCTGCAAAGCAGATCTGTTGACTTATTTCGGCTACTGGCAGCTTAGGATAGATCCTTATATCTGTAAGAGCTACTTAAATGCCTTTTCAGCAATATACTCTTAGAGTCATGGCGTCATAGATGTCACTGATAAAAAGAAATGTGTTCCTGGGTTAAAATTCTGAACATATTTTCTGTTAGAAATAGTCTTGTGGATAGGGCTACGTACAAGATTAAGAATGTTACTCCATTTTCTAGGGAGCATATTCATGCTGAAAGCACAATCTCAAGATTTTAGTTTTTTGTTGTTGCATTTTTTTGTAGGTATTCAATTACATAGCATTTTAATTATAGCATATCATCCTTATAATATTGCCATACACGTATACAAAGTTTTATTATAAATCAGTTGTTGAAAATATTTTTGAAAGTCAAATATATTACAGCTGCACACTCAATAGTGAAACTAAGATAATCATTTGAGGGCATATATCCTTTACAGTGATTTCTTAAAACTGTATTCAAATGTAGGTCTAACGAGTTTTTTATTATGAAAATGTTAACTGTTTTATCCTCCTGCCTTCATCTGATTATTCTAATTAACTTCTAACAATGGACCGTTGCATGTTTAAAAGTTGTGTTTATTGTTGCTGAGTAAGTAGTTTTGAAGTCAATAGCCATTCACACTTAGTACTTTGTCAACTAGACCCATGTTATTCCTTTCAATACCAGTGGCTAGTTGGGCTCAAACATACCTTATAAGTAGATCTCAATCTGGAATGCAGTTGAAAAATCAATAATTTTTCTCTGTGACTGGGAAAACAAAAGTGACAGAACAAATATTCTTGGATTAATTTTGTAAAAAGTCGTTAGGTAAGTGGCCCTATTTTCTATTTGGTGATGTTGCTTTTGCCACCAAATGCCTGTCTGCATTCACGTCATTGATGAAATTTCTCTTCACCGTACAGCTCGTTCACTTCAGTAAATCTATAGTTGCTTATTATGAGTAAGGCCTTTGGGGAATGCAGAGATGAGTAAGGCATGGCGATGGAATGAAATTCACTGTTGTATCCCAATCACTGTTACTTAGACGCTTGGTGAATATATGTGTTGAACGTTGGTAGTACTTACAGTCCAGTGCAGGGCATAGACATGTAGACATTTAACTGTTACATAAGGCACTGTAGTCTAAAGTGCTAAAATAGGGTAAGTGGTGATTTTGCTCCCCAAGGAAATGTTTGGTAATATTTGGAGACAGTTTTGGTTACTGCAACTGAGTGAGTGCTACTGGCATCTAGTGGGTAGAGGCCAAGGAAGCTGCTAAGTGTCCTACCACGCATACACAGCCTCCTACAGCAAAGACTTATCTGACCCAAAATGTTAGTAATGCTGAGATTGAGAAACTCTGTAGCGGTAAGAACATATATATTGTGAATGCAGGAATGAGGTTGAGGATTAAAAAGGAAAAAGGCAGAAACTATAAAGAAGCAAATATCTTAATAGATATTAAGACATACTAAAATCATTTTATACGATTGACTGTTGTTTTGAAAAACAAAATAGTATCTGATAGCTGTAGTAGTTTTAGATTTTGTAAGTCAAATAACAGGTCTGTACCCAAGAAAGGAACTTAGCTTCCTTATTTGCAAAAAGGGGGATAACATCACCTTTATTCTGCTGTTCACCTATTAGGTATTATTCTGTTTTATTTTTCTAGTGTTTGTGTTAGGGTTTACAAGATAACTTATTACAGGTTTTCTTCAAATAACATCACTTCATGTTTAATGTAGAAATCTATGACAGTCTTTTTTTGTCTCCATCTCCCCTGCCACATTTTTTATCCTATTTTGTCATACATTTTATCAATATGTCTGTCTTAAACCCTCTAATTAATTACTATTTTTAAGCAGTTATATTTTAACTGTTTAAAAGGGATTGAAAAATGAAGAATAACTTCTGTTACCCTCATATTTACCATTTCAGATGTTCTTTATTCCTTCGTGTAAGATTCAGATTTCCATCTGGTATTGTTTTACTTTGCCTGAAGAATTTCTTTCCATAGTTACTCTAGTGGTGGTCAACTGGTGGTGAATTTTCACGGCCCTTATTCATGTGAATAAATTTATTTTGCCTTAATTTTTGAAATACATTTTCATTGAGTATATCTGGGTTGATGCTTTTTTTTTTTTTTTTTTCTTCTTAGTACTTTGAAGATAGTGCTCCATTGTCTTGTTTTCCGGTTCATATAGATGTGAAGTCTGTTGTCCTTGGTTCCTCTGTATATAATGTGTACTTTTTTTCTGGTCAATTAATATTTTTTCTGTATCACTGGTTTTCAGCCATTTGGTTATGATTTGCCTTGGCTTTCTTTATGTTTATTCTTAGGGTTTGCTGAGCTTCCTTGGTACTGTCAGTTTACGGTTTTCATCAAATTTGGGAAGTTCTCTGCTATTTTGTCTTCAAATATTTTTTTCTTCTGCACCCACTTCCCCAGTGCACGCACGTGCACACACACACACACACACACTCTCTCTCTCTCTCTCTTTCTTTCTCTCTCTCTCACTCACTCACTCGCTTACTCCCTATCTGTCTCTTCGTGGAACTCCAGTTATTCACCTTTTATGGTGCTTAAAAAGTCACTTACACTCTAGGTTTGTTTTTAAGTTTTGTCTCTCCATGTTTCATTTTGGATAGTTTCTATTACATTGTCTACAAGTTCACTGAGCTTTTCTTCTCTAGTTTAATCTGTTAATTGTATCCAGTATGGTTTTTGTTTCAGTATATTTAATTTTCATCTCTAAAAGTTCAATTTTGGTGTCTTTTGTATCTTCTCCTTCTCTCCTTATGGTGATATTTTCCTCTCACTTCTTGAGTATATGGAACATATTTGTACTATAGTTTTACAATCCTTTTCTGTTCCTGCCATCATCACTGTCATTTCTAGGTCTTCATTTATTGCCTTTTTTTCTCCTGGTTATGGTTCATATTTTTCTCTTCCTTTGCATGCTTGGTAATTTTTATTGTATGCCAGCCATTGAGTTTATACTGTTGCTTGCTTGATTTATTATATTACTGAAGTGTGTTGGATTTAGTTGGGGTGCACAGTTACTTGGAATCTGTTGGATTGTTTCAGGGCTTGCTTTTAGAATTTATTAGTGTGGGTCCAGAACAGTTTTTAACGTAGTGCTGAATTATTGTCTCTACTAAGGCTGCTTCTACTAAGGCTGCTGCTTCTTCTGAGGAGTCTATCATTACCTGATACATTACAAGGTTTTTCTGTTCTGGTGGAATATATTATGGTTTATCTCTAGGGCTCTCACTTACTTTCAGCTCTCCCTCCAGCTTAATACCCTGTAAATTCTAGCCATCTTGGTCTCTCCAAACTGATCTGTGTTTAAAACTCAGTGAAACCACCAGACTGCTTGGCTTTCCTGTCCCTGTATTGTGACCTGGAAGTAGCTGGCAGCCAGTGTTTCCCTTCTCTCAGGGATCACAATCCCGTGTTGCCTGTTGTCTGATGTTTAAAACCAATGTTTCATATATATTCTGTCCTGTTTTCTTGTAGTTATATTCAACAGAATATTAATTTTTAACACTTGGCCATTTGGCATTTGGTCAAAATGTGTATTTGGAGTGTTTACTCTAAATGTGATCTCAGATACTGTAAAGTAGAAATTATTGGAAACACAAATGTATTTTCACAAACTCATTAAATGTAGACATACTCATTTAAATATTTGAAGGCATACTTTGCTCTTTATTCTGTTTTATGTTTTTCAGCCTACATCATGCTTTGAACTTTGTTCTTTAAATATGTTACTTTTTATTTATTAGTTCAGCAGATGTTTGAATGCCTACTATGTAAAAATACATAAAACACTTGTCCTCAGGGAACTTACAACAGGAGGGAAGTATGCAAACAGTGGCACCAGAGGATTAAATTATAAACCACTTAGAGAGCACAAAGGAGGTGGTTACTATTTGGGCAAGGAGGGATAAAGGAGAGATATGAGCCAAGCCTATTTTAGGGAGGGAAGTTTTTGAACTGGTGCGTGAATAGTAAGTAGCAGTTCAGCTGATGGAAGAGAGAGGGTAGATTTGAGAGAAGTTTAGGAGAATGACAGGTCAGGCAATTTACTAGACGAGGTAGTCTGTAGGAATTGAGGGGAAGACTAGTTTCCAGCTTGGCCTACTGGTTGGGTTTGGTTTAATGGCTCTTACTGAGATAGAGAATACAGGAGGAGATCGTTTAGGGAGAAAGTTTTATTTACCTTTTGAACATACAAATTTTGGAGTAACTGGGATATTTAGTTGGAAGTGTCTAATAGGAAATTAGATATACAGAACTGAAGAATAAATTAGGGAGTTATTTGCATAGTTAAAACCAGAGGTAAGGATAAAATGTCCTTGAAAAACTAAATAAAATGAGACAAGAGGATAAGGATGAAGACTAAGAAATATTAGTATTTGAGTAACAAGTTATGAAATAATTTAGGAAAGGAAACTTACATACAGAGAGACAAGTTTTTCTCAACCAGAAATTACATGTGGCACTTGTTAAAAGTACAGATTCCTATGTTCCATGTAGACCTGTTGAATTTGGATCTTCTGGTGGGGGAGTTGTGTGTGTTAGAAATAAGCTGATGTGTACAGGTACTGAGGTTTGAGAACTAGTGCAGTAGGAAGAGAGTCAAGATATGGCAATATTGTTAACAGGCGCTTCACAGACTGGCATGGTTAATTCTCCTGATACAAAAAAGGTCAAGTAATAGGTGATGTCAACTTGAACATTTCTTAGGTCAGAGGAGATAAGGAAAGACTTGGAGAATATATATTTTTTAATTATAAAAGAATTTATGTTCATTCAGAAAAGTACAAAACTCAACATACATAGACACAAAATGAAACACCTATGATTGTATCTACCCAGATGAAACCAATGTCTGTACTCATCTAGTGTATGTCTTCTTTTGTATTACATATATAGATACACACATGTAGTTATACAGATTTTTCACAAAATGGGATAATGCTAATATGCCAGAACCTGTCTTATTTTACTTAATGATCTACCATCTTCTCATATTGTAGATAGATGACATTTTATAAAATTTAAAAGTCCCACTTGTCATGGGTGACCACTGGCATCAGTTTAGTGTACCTCCTTCAAGTCATTTCCTGTGGATGCACAAATATTTACATATGTGTGTCAGAGTTGTGTCTGTATATAATTTTTTCTTTCTTTCTTTTTTTTTTTTTTGAGACTCTGTGGCCCAGGTTGGAGTGCAGTGGTACAATCTTGGCTCACTGCAACCTCCGTCTCTTGGGTTCAAGCAATTCTTGTGCCTCAGCCTCCCGAGTGGCCGGGATTACAGGCATATACCACCACACCCAGCTAATTTTTGTATTTTTAGTAGAGTCTGGGTTTTGCCATGTTGCCCAGGCTGGTCTTGAACTCCTGGCCTCAAGTGATCTTCCTGCCTTGGCCTCCCAAAGTGCTGGGAGCCACTGTGCTAGGCCAGTCTTTTTTTTTAAATTACAAGTGAGAGCATCCTATTTACACCATTCTGCAACTTGCTCTTTCACGCCAGTATAGATCACTCTAACTCATTATTTCCAATAGCTGAGTAATAATCATGTGAATTTATTTGAATTGATGAACTTCTAGATTATTTTCAGTTTTTTCATTTTATTTCAGTGAATAGTCTTTCACATATCTTTGTGAATTTTGTGCAAGTATATATGTAGGATAAATTTTAAGAAGTGAAATAGCAGGACTAAAGGATATGTGTATTTATTTAAAGTGCCCTATATCTCTGTTCTCTGTATTCTTTATAATTGTTTCTGTAATTGCTTTCATTTGTTTACTTTTGCATTCTGTGATTTTTCTTAAAATCTTCTTGGTTTTCCATTGTTTTTAGCAATGTCTGTTTTGCTTTTTTGTTATTTCTAAGGGGATTTCATTTGTTTAGTGATAGTTTTCTGTGTGTTTCCTGAGCTATAGTGGCTCACTTCGTAGTTGTTTGCCTTGTCTGCCTCTTTCTTGTCTCTCATCTGCTTTTTTCCAAGCCATGTAGGTTCACTTTAATTTCTTTGACTATAGATAACGCACTTAGTTATTCTTTGCTTAGGACTCTTGTTTCTTCATCCAGAATAGGGCACAAAGCAGTAAAGCACTAAATGAAAAGTTTATCATAATACAAATGTATTTTAGGTGAATATACTGTATTTTTGTTCTTCTTGTGAAATCTGTCAAAAACGATGTGCTCTCTAATTATATAAGATGCTAAAGAAATCCTGCTCTAGTAGCTGTTATCCTTTCTTCCCCCATCAATCTTTGCATCATTTCCAAAGATGATTTTTTTCTTTGCTTTACAAAAGTATGTCATATCATCTCATATTGGATTCACTTTTATGTTGCACAGATATTCTCTAATAGATTTCTTTCTTCCTGAGACAGTATTTTATTTATGTTTAAATGAAAAAGTGGTGGAGTAAGGCAGTAAGTTGTTTTTCTTCCATGAGTGAAACAGAGTGTAAATATAGAATTAAACTGTTTCTCTTTCATTAATTTCAAACAATGATTTGAATTCTGAGATAATGTGAGTCGCAGGGGCATGATTATATTTGTCTGGATTTTTTCTTTTTGTGTATATTGTATGTTGTTTGTTTTCCAGTGTTCCTTCGCAGATCCCATACTGAATTCCATTTGCTTTATTATTCAATCTTGAATAAGGGTGTTTTATCTGGATCTGCTATTCAGGAAAATTGTGGGTAAAGTGAACTGGGGTAGCCAGCCCTGTCAAATCCCGGATGTTGTTTCAGAGCACTCCCACCTCTCCCTGCCCAACTTTGAAACTGTTTCTTCTACCTTAGGTGCTTGTTGCACCTGAGGGTGAGCAGCTCATTTGGATAGTTGGTCCCATTTATTTGATGGTGAAGTCTCCTGGGAGTTAATGTTTATCTTTGCTCAGTTGACTTTAGTCAGCAGCTGCAAAGGTAATTGTTGTTTCCTATCTCTTTTCCCTACTTCCCTTTTAGGCAAGGTTAGGAGCAGACTCAGAGAAAGTGATGTAAGGCGTGCCATTCCTTTGTCCTGCAGTATTGTTTTTAATGGCTGCCATGGCGTCATTGTGGGAATGAACCTAAGATCATTTAATTACTCTCTTGTTTCTGGCATCTAGATTGCTTCGTATTTCTATTGTGAGTTGTAATGAACCAGACTATAAAACCTTTATGCACTGTAGAGGAGTGGTGAGGAGCCCCAGTGCTGGAGTTAGAAAATTTGGACTTGAATCCCACCTGTGCCATTTATTTACTCTGTGGGCCTGGGCAAATTGCTAAGCTTCCTCTTGCCTCAGTTTTTCTCATCGTCAAACCGGGGTCCTATTCTGTAGTCTTAAGGACAACATGAGATGTTTACATAAACCTCTTAGCAAAACAGAACACTTGGTGCATTATGAGCCCTTGTTAATAAACTAGATGCTCTAGGATCATTATTTGCTTTGATGCATTCCCAAAAGCAGAAATGCTGAGTCAAAGAAGTATTTCCAGGGTTTTGACACGCATTACAAAACTGCCCTGCAGGTGCCACTTTACTTAGGAGCCTTCTTTGACAGTCTCTGGTTTCTTGGAACCCTTATGTTGGCTTCTATGTTTTATGTTACATTTGAGAAAAGCCCACTTGCCTCTGAGGCTTTCTGGCAGTTGAGGAGAACACTGTGGAGAAGAAAGGAGAGTGAAGTGGCCTGGGACAAATAAAAGGATTATCTTTTTGCTTTGGCCACTATACATTTTTATACTTAAACCTTGTTTTGATAATTTTTGGTCCACTTGATCATTTTGGTCCTTAGGTAAATATTTAAGTCTTCTTTTGCCTGTGTTTTATAGTTTTCAAAGTACCTCCCATAAATTATTTTTCATTTGAGTCTCACAGTAAACTTCTCTGGTAAATACGGTATCATATACATTGAGGAAAAAGTTCCAGAGACATTGCAGTTTACCCAGAGGAAACAAAGCTAATAAGAGGCAGCACAGGGAGACGCATGATCCTCTTCTGGATTCTGGGGTATCACCCTTTACCTTGTGCTGTTGGGAACTCCTTGTGTTAGGCTGAGCCTTTCTCATGATGCTGCTTCAATTTCAGTAATTAATCAGATTTTATTGTTATAGAGACCACTAGGGCTTATCTTAGTTCAGAATAGAATACAATCATACTTCTTTGTCTAAAAATTAAAATGTAGAAATCTCTAAAGAAGTGTGTGTGTTTGTGCACTCACGCTATAGTCTTATCTGCATAGCAAAAGAATATACAATTTGAACTTCACTAAAATTTAGTTTTTTAAAAGTTCTGACGGTGGGGGGCTAGATTGAAGTTTGTTTTTGCGTATAAATCTCCTCATAGTATAAATTTATATTAACCAAATGTCTTGGAAACCTCAGCTAAGCAATGCATTTTTTGTCTTTTTGTTTTTTTCAGAAACTGGGTCTTACAATATTGTCTAGACTGGCTTTGAACTCCTGGGCTCAAGCAGTCCTCCCACATCAGCCTCTCGAGTAGCTGAGACTGCAGGCATGCACCACTGTGCCTGACTTCAACTAGGCAGTTCTTGATAAGACCAGATTGATTTTCTGAAAATACTTGAAACTAAGAATTTCTTAAATATTTATTTGACTTTTTAAAAAAAGTATTTAGTTCCCCACTTCTACTCTTTATTGTGATGAAACTTTTTCCTTTGAAGGCTTTGAATGCAGGAGGGCCATATCTATCTTGTTTCTCTTGTATCCATAGCATCTAGCACAAGTAGATTTTAAATGAATGGACAAGATACTGTGGTCAAATGCAGATACCGAGTGGTTAATGCCTGGAGTGGATTTAAGTTCTCAAAGATGTTAAAGCATCTTTAAAAAGTTGAGACTTAGTTTTGAGTGTTTCACCTGGCAGGTGTTGTGTGTGTTAAGTACTGGTAATCATTTGACTTGGATGTCTTCTGAAATTTTGTCAATGGTATGCTCTTAAGCTTCCTATATAAAGAATGTATCTAATTTGATATGTGCAGATTTCTCATTCGTCTATTATCAAACCCTTCTGCCCAAGAAATAAGAATGTCAAGAGCATTCACTGTTGCCATAGAGATAAGAGAGTGTCTTGGGAGGCAGGGAAGTTGGAATTCTTTTTGTAATATTCTCTACTTAAGCTTCTATTTTTAAAATGTTTTTTAAAAAACTTGTTTTTCAAATCTTTCTCTTTGACACTTTGCAATAAAAAAGGGCAGTGAGATTGAATAGGTAAGGGTGTAAACTATTTTATAATTTTGAACCAAAATATAAGATTTTTATAATAATTTTCTATCTCATTAAGGTACCAATATTCATATATTTTTCAAATATTCTTGCTGGATTGCAAGTAAATTGGGGGGGTGCTCAGATTATTTTTGTTTTCATTTTTATTTTTCTTTTAATGACTGAGTTAAAATAAATTAATTTAGCACAAAATGCTTGCCTGAATTGTTAAGATCAATAAATAAGTTGTTTTCTTTTAATATGTTTTCTTTAGGTGTTTTGTGGATTAACTCTTCATTGATTATATACAACAAAAAATAGTTATGGCGACTTTCAGAAACAATCACATGAAGACTAAAGCATCTGTCAGAAAAGTAAGTTCACTCTATTAGGTTTCTTTTAGTGAAAGTTTTAATTAAAATGTTGATTTTTTTTAAGTCCTACAGCTATGATGTTTTGTTTAAATGAATCTTATTATTTGAATTAGTAACATTGAACTACTGCAAAGATTGGCATGTATGAAAATAGTGATACAAAATCATGATTACAGTGATTTTATTTCCTAAAGATCACAGTGCTTTCTCCCCATTTTTTCTCTACACATAGATATCCATCTGCTTTTTTGCAATATAGGCTGTTAGGTGTAAGCTTTCTTATATACCTTTAGCTTTACCATTCATTCATTCCTTCATTCAGCAAATACACACTTGAGTTCTTATAAGCCAGACCATATGTTAGATGTTGGGTAATCAGTAACAAGCAAACAAAATATGATTCTTAATCCTTTCTTCCTTCTAGTCTAAGGAGGAACCTCCTCACTTCCTTTCTTAAAACAATTTGGTTAACCTTCCATTTCTTGACATTTTTGTCTTTGCTAAAACTTTGGAGGCACTACCCATGAACAAAGAAGGGAAGAATGGAGCCTGGAAGATAATTAACAGTCTTTGTTATTTCTTTTTCTGGACTTCATCTTCTGCATTATATGACACCATTGACCAATCCTTACACGTTAAGACAATATTTGTTTCATTATAGTGTTTTTCTTGGTTTCCTTCTCTTTTATGGTAACTCTTGTCTCCTTTGCTAATCTTTCCAAATTCTAATTATCAGTGTTCCTATGAGCTTCTGGGCCTGCCATTCATTTATGTAGAGAGCTAAAAGATGTATAGGTTTGACTGCTAAGTCTAAGTGGATGGCTTCTAAATCTACAGGATGCCTGCAAAATAGAAAGTAAACTTATCCTTAAACAGTATGTTAATTACTTTTTTTTTTTTGGGACACAGTCTCGCTCTGTTGCCCAGGCTGGAGTGCAGTGGCGTGGTCTTGGCTTACTGCAAGCTCTGACTCCTGGGTTCATGCCATTCTCCTGCCTCAGCCTCCCGAGTAGCTGGGACTACAGGTGCCCGCCACCACACCTGGCTAATTTTTTTGTATTTTTAGTAGAGACGGGGTTTCACCGTGTTAGCCAGGATGATCGCGATCTCCTGACCTCGTGATCTGCCTGCCTCGGCCTCCCAAAGTGCTGGGATTACAGGTGTGAGCCACTGCGTCTGGCCAATTACATTTTAAAGTAATATGCTCCATATGTTTTGAGGTAAATTACCTTTAAATTTAATAGGTCCACTTTTTAATTTGAAAAAAGTACAATAAAAACTATTTTCTGTTTCTACTCTTTGTAAACTATAGTGTATTTATTATACTTTTTCAGATTAGCAACTAGACCCATAGCTTTAAATTGATTATACTGCTGGCTTTAAACTAATAACTAATAATATATACAAAATATAATAGCAAACTGATAACCATGGTCTTCAAGAATGATGCTACCTGACTTGAATATTTTACCCCATACATTGCCAGAGATTCAGGGATTAGACAGCAGCTGAAATTTCATACTATTATTACCAGGTTAGTGTCTTTTGTTATTCAATGTATTGTCCATATTAGGCACTCAGTAAAGATTTAATTTGAATTCAACTTGAATTATTGGAATCCCTTTTAGATAAAAGTATGTGAATCCAGATATTACATACTGTTTATATAAACAGTTATGCACACACATACACCACCTTCTACATCTTGGTGCATCTTAATGTCAGACACTTCCCTATTGGCTACTGTGGAAATTGAAAGATATACTTGAATTCTTTAGATTTCACTTTAATTTGCATTAAATATAGAGATACATTAAATATTTATTGGGAATTAATGTTGCAAAATTAAAAATAGCTATAGTTTCTACCCCAGTAATTTTTTCTAACATTTTATTATGAAAAATTTCAAACATATAGAAAAGTTAAAAGCATAATACACACACAAACCCACGTACCTACCACCCATATTCAACAGTAGTTAATAATTTGTCTTGTTTGCTTTGTGTCTGTGTATGTGTGTATTTACTTTCAGGCAGTACCATTTGCAAGTTATGATCATAATGTTTCTTCACCCTGAACACTTCAGCATGCTTCTCCCAGGAATAACAACATCTTCCCACATAACACTAATACCACGAACACATCCAAGAAAAATAAATTCCCATATATCTAATACTCAGCCATACTCAGATTTTCTGTATTACCCCCAAAATATCTTTTATAGTTCACTCTGCCCCTGTTTGGATCCAGTCTTGCCTCTTAGTCTCTGTTGCCTTTGGCAGTTAGGACTTAGCATTTCTTTTGGTTTGAAAGAATTTTTCCTTTTCTTCATTATATTCAATTCTGACATCTTGAATAGGCCAGGCTAGTTTTATTTTCTTGTACCATGTTTCACATCTGGATTTCTCTGGTTGTTTTCTCATATTGCTATTTAATTTGATCCTCTCCCTTGTATATTTCACATAAAGTAGAAGTTATATTTAAAGGTTTAATTGGATCAGGTTAAGCATTTATGGCAAGAATACTTTATAGGGTGATGTGAGGACAGAATTTCAGGTTTTCCCATGATCAGTGATGCTATGATTGATCAGTTGACTAAGGTGATAACCCTGCTAGCATTTCCATTGTAAAAGTACATTTTCTGTTTTTTGGTTAGCACATAATCTGTGATGATACTTGGCTGTGTGCAAATATCCTTTTTTTCCCCCAACAACCATTGAGCTAATGTTTTTGGCATCCCTTGCTTACCCTTTCCTGAATTCATTATTTCATGGGAGTTGCAAAATGGTGATTTTCCTAATTCTACCATTCCTTTCACATTTATTTGCTGGTATTAAAGAAAAGCTTCCCTCATTCACCTTTGATGAACTATATAGTATCTCCTATAGAGGCAGGGCAAATGCCCTTTAATTACCAGTTTTCAGATTAATGACAGGGCATCATAGTTAACACCAGTGGTAGCAAGTGAGTTTATTTCCCCACATTAATTCACTAATTTATTTGTAATGCTCTGGACTCATGGATTTTTGCAGTTCTATATTTTATAACCTTTTATTTCTTTACAGTCATTAATTCATTCATCTATGTAAGTTGCTCAAATTGTTCCAAAATTGATACCTGAGAGCCCCTCCAAGTAGGTGCCTATATCCTTTTGTCTCAGGCTCATAACTTTGATTGCTTTTTCACTTTCTGGTTGTATCCTTTTGGTACAGGATGACCCAATTTCACCTACTTTACCTTCCTCAGACCTGAAATTGGCTATTTTTTTTTTTTTAAAGAACCCTGAATAGTATTTAAAACCCAAGATCTGGATACTAGGAGTTGTCTTTGCACTTACCGTGTCATGAGTTTATATTGACAGTTCACGTTCAGATTTCACATATTTTTTCCTGTTTTGATTTCCTGTTTCTAAATTAGTGTGAAAATCCCCGTTTATTAAGGAAAACAAAATTGTTTAAAATATTGAATATTTTCAAGCCCACAGAAAAGTTGAGAAAAAAACCTAGTACAATGAGCACCTCATATAGTCTTCACTCAGATTCACCCTCGGTTAGCATCATACCTTTAAGTATGTCAGTATCATTACCACCTCTTTGAAAATCATTAATTCAGTAACATCATCTAGCATGCATTCCAAACAGATTTCCCTGTGTCTCAAGTATCCTTGTAACTTTTTCCTTGCTTCTCTTCTAGGATCCACACTGTATTTGGTCAAGGTTCACACACTGTATTTGGGGATTGTATCTCTTTGGTCTTCCCCATTCTAGACCATTCCAATAGTCTAAATTCTTTTCTCATGCAGCAAATCTTCTGAAGAGTCTAGGCCAGTTGTGTTGTCGAATATTTTTATATTTGGGTTCATTTGTTTTTCCCTGTAATTAGATTCAACACGACACCTGAAAGGTGATGTTGTGTTCATTCCGGTCTATCAGATCTGAAGTCCGTATTGTTGATGTTAGGCTTGACTAGGTGGTTAAGGTAATAACCACCATATATCTCCAATATAAATGCACATAATCTCTTTATGATTAATACACTTAATAAACTATAAGGTGATCCTCTGAGACAGTATGAGTGTCCTTTTCCCCAGCTTTTAACCCAGTAGATTTAGGATACATGGATAATCCTTTCCTAAATCAGTAATTGCATTGGGAGTTTACAAATGGGGTTTTCTAACTTTGTCATTCTGTCCATACTAGCCAGCATTTTTAGGTAAAGGAGCTCCTCTGACTTTGTCTCTTTTAATGGACTCACAGATTTTTTTTAATCCAGTAGTCATAATTCATTACCATTTTCATTCTTCTTGATTCCACATTGTCCCATATTTGGCCAGTGGGAATTCTTTCAAGCTGGCTTCTGTGTTTTTTGAAATTACCCTATTAGTCTTTGAGCATTTCCTTGCATTCTGGCACAGTTAGATGTTCCAGGCTCGCTTCATACATTCTCAGCCTCAGACCTGGAACCAGCCATTTCCCCAGGGAAATCTAGTTCTTTTTATTGGTGATAGATATTTAGAGACCAAAAGCTGGGTGCTGAGTATGCTCATTGCCACTGAAGGTCATTGTTTCTAAGACTTTTCAGTGGAAAAAAGATAGTACATGTATTCAAAGAATTACGAATTTGTAATGACAGGTCAGATTCAAATGTAACAGTACAGCTTTTTATCATAAATTCTTTGAGTTTATATTTGTACCTCTTAGACTAAAGATTTCCATTTATTTTAATTTATTAAGATTGCAGCTGTTTGAGTTAATCTAGTGTGAGGTTCTGAAATATGGGGAAACAAAGTGAGTGAAACACAGTCTGTGACTTCCATAATTTGTTTTAATGGGTAGGAAAGAATCTGATTATAGTAATTATATGTTTTTTGTTTTCGAGACGGAATCTCACTCTGTCGCCCAGGCTGGAGTGCAGTGGCGCAATCTCAGCTAACTGCAACCCCCACCTCCCAGGTTCAAGCAATTCTTCTGCCTCAGCCTTCCGAGCAGCTGGGATTACAGGCACGTGGCACCATGCCAGACTAATTCGTGTATTTTTAGTAAAGACGGGCTTTCGCTATGTTGGCCAGGCTGGTCTCGAACTCCTGACCTCAAGTGATCCACCCGCCTCAGCCTCCCAAAGTGCTGGGATTACACACGTGAGCCACTGTGCCCAGCCAATAATTATAATATGTTTTGGTGTGGATTAAATGATCTTAGTGCACAACATACAGCAGGAACTTTGAGAGACATTTATTAGGACTAAGGAATGGAAAAATCTTCACAGGTCTTGGGATGGGTAGGATTTCTACATGGGAAGACTGGGAAGTAAGGACATTTCTGATTGAAGAGCAGATTGACAAGTCAGTGGAAGGGGGCATAAGGTAGAAGGAAATAAGTGTTCTATTTATGCCTGACTATAATACTCATTATTTTCTTTATGTAACTTTTTCCTTGTACTTGTGACAAACATCTCACCCTGAAATTTGGAATCCCCTCTCATTTTCATCAGACAGCTTCCTTAAGATCCATGGAAAACCTTATTTTGGATTATTATCTTATTTTTCTGTCTCCAACTTTGTTAATGGAGTAATCACTGTTGTTAAGGGAGTAATCACTGTTGTTAAGGGAGTAATCACTGTTGTGCACCTTACCATAGCTCCCACATCATCTCATTCAATCATATAAATTGTTGCTTCTATTCTACGCCAGTGACTTGGAAATCAGATATGCAGTTTGTTAAGTTTTAGTGTAAGGTAAGAGTAAGTGAACCTGGTATGAGATCTCACGTGATCTTCTAGTGAGTTGAATGCCCAGGCTCCAGTAGTATGTATTTTGGGCATGTGAAACTCTGCCTAAACCTTTTCAGCTGAATGGAGCTTTTCTTCTCAGTGGAATTGAGTTCCGCATTCAGTATCAAAAGGTGCCAGTGAATATTAGTTAGAGAATGAGTGACTATCTAAAACATCTCCAGGATCTCTTACCCTTGTCTTAGAATTAAATAAATTTAAAATATCTTTGCTTTCTTTCCCCTGCAGAGCTTCAGTGAAGATGTGTTCCAGTCTGTAAAGTCTTTATTGCAGAGTCAGAAGGAACTATGCAGTGTAACAGCAGAGGACTGTTTACAGCAGGATGAGCATGCCAATTTAACTGAGGTTTAACATACTACTTTCTAAACCCTTTCCTAATAATGCACAGCATATTTTCATACATCTTTGTAGGACTCTATGATCTATTTTTAAAATGCCTAAAATCTCTATTTGTTGTTACATGTATCAGAAGTACCTGTTTTGTGGGCGGGAGAGGGGAAAAAAAAAGAAGTACCTGTTTTAAATACTGGCTAAAATAATTTTCTTAATTGACAATGAACTCAAACAAATGAGCACATTTATTTTATGCAGAGTACTAATTGGATATATAGCATTACATTAGATGATGCCTACTATATTCAGCAACTGATACTTTAATATGAATTTTTCTACTCTGAAACATAGAACAAATGCATGATTCTTATGTTGATTTTTTGGGTTATTTTCTTGACTGTTTAAATTCAGTGCTTTGATTAAAAATGAAAAAGTAGTGATAAATTTATCTCTGAAATTAAGATACTTACTCTATTACTTGAGGATAAGATAATATACCTTGCTCACCTATTTCTCTGCTACATCCAGTGTTTCAAATCTTTGTTTGAATTTATTATTATAAAAAGAGTAAGATCCTTTTCTATAATATATCCATACTTCATCATCACATTTGTTACCAAATACGAGATGTATTAGGTCATTGCAGCTCACAACTGATGAATATTTGAAGTTAAAACGTTTTATTTTGAAATAAGCGTTCTAATAAAATCGTGGTTATAGATAGATGCTCCTGGACTTATGATCGAGTTACATCCTGATAGATCCATTTTTCATCAAAAATATTCTAAGTTGAAAATGCATTTAAGACCTCATAAATCCATTGTAAAGTTAAAAAGTCAAAAGTCCAACCATCATAAGTTGGGGACTGTATGTATTCTCTTTCGGGTGGATGATTTTCTTAATATTCCTTGAGAAATTCTCTATTTGACGTCATTTCACAGGAAGATGAGCATATGTTTTAGGCCTGTAGTGTTCTGCTGCCTCATCCTCTTTTTGTGTCAGCTTAATTTCACTATTATTTTCTTTGCTAACCTTTTTCATTTTACTTTAGCAAAACCAAGCCACTCTTAATTTACTTGGTTGTTTCCAAATAAACAGTGGCAGAACATAACAGGCCTAATACATATGCTCATCTTCTATGAAATGATGTCCTGTGTCCTGTCCTCCAGTGGTTTTCCAGCTCGGATAGGTCGCAGTGCTTTTCCAAGCCCACATTCCTTGGTGAGGCCTTTCTTGACCAATGGGAAATATAAAACTCCCCCGGCACCTTCAAAACCCTATGCCAGCTTATTTTCTCTCTTGTATTCAGTAAAGCAAACTTGAAAGAATAGTTGGAATTTCTATTCCATTTTAGGGTGTGCAAATCTCTGAGTATCTTTTCAAATAAAGGAAGGAAATTAGTTATTTGCCTATCTGTTATTGAGTGCCTGTAATGTGCTAGGCACTTTCCTCTACATTATCCAGTTAACCTCACAACTATGAGAGGGAAGTTGTATTGCTTTAAGTTTTACAGATAAGGAGACAGGCTCCTAGAGGTTAGCAATTCACCTAGATGCCTAGAAGTTAACTGTATGTAACACTTACATGAAGTAATAGCCATAATTAATCAGAATAAAGATCTCAGAGTAATATAAGATTCTGACTTGCTTCTGAATCATCAGAAATAGATCGAAAATATATTCAGTGTTGCTATATTCTGACTATACTATTGTCCCCACATTCTTGAGAATCGATTATTAATATTGCCGTCATTTAAGTATTGCATATTTTTTAGCCACAGTGGTTGCTTAGTGGACAGTTTACTACACTGTCTTCAAATGGAAAAAGTGTCTTACTATGATGCCAAATACATAGAGAATATAAATGTAAAAAGTAACACTTTTTCAGGTTATAAAAGTAGTATATATATTTTTTTTTCTTTTCTTTTTTTTTGAGACATAGTCTTGCCCTGCTGCCCAGGCTGGAGTGCAGTGGCGTGATTTCAGCTCATTGCAACCCCCACCTCCAGGGTTCAAGTGATTCTCCTGTCTTAGCCTCCCGAGTAGCTGGGACTATAGGCATGCACCACCATGCCTGGCTAATTTTTTGTATTTTTAGTAGAGACAAGGTTTCACCATGTTGGCCAGGCTGGTCTTGAACTGGCCTCAAGTGATCCATCCACCTCAGCCTCCCAAAGTGCTGGGATTACAGACATGAGCCACTGCACCTGGCCAGTATATATTCTTTGTAGAAAAATAAGAAATACTCAAAGTAGAACAAAGAAAATGACTATCATTGATCTTATGACTTAGGGAAAAAATGCAGAGGGGAAAAGAGTGGGAAAAAAATAGCTCCATCATCCAGAGTTAATCACTGCTTATAGTTTGGTGTATTGCCTTCCAGTATTATTTTCCATGCATATGTTTTTAAAAATAAGGTTGAAATTGTATGCAGGCTGTAAGTCATTTTTCTATGACTTGTCCTTTTTACTTAATAATGTGACAGTTCTTCGTGCATTAGGTATTCTTTAGAAAGTCTGTTTATATAAAGTTCTGCAGAGTAATCTCTACATAAGGATATTGAAGGAAATAAATGGTGGTATCACAGAGTCAATGAAGAAGTAGCCTCAGGAGTCTACCCAGGGGGAAGGCCTCTCTGAGGAGGTGACACTTGCATCGAAACTTGAAGAATGAGAAGCCAGGCATGTAACCATCCAAGGAAGAGAGATCCAGATTGAGGGCGCAACTGTGAAGTCCTTAGGCAGGAATGTACAGGGCGTGTTCCAGACCCAGAAAGGGGGCTCGTGTGTAAGTGAAAATGGTAGAAGGTTGAAAGCATTAGGTAACCTCACTTAGGATTTTGCCATGGGAAGCATGGAGGAGTTTGAATAGGGAGGTGGCATGGT
Source organism: Pan paniscus (assembly GCF_029289425.2). Classification (NCBI taxonomy): domain Eukaryota; kingdom Metazoa; phylum Chordata; class Mammalia; order Primates; family Hominidae; genus Pan; species Pan paniscus. Next base: position 41,792,540 of record NC_073263.2, read on the forward strand.
AATAGGACCAGGTGGGAGAGGATTGTACTAGTGTAGGTGAGAAGGGTGGCTGGGGAATGGAGAGAAGTGGATGTATTTGAAATATGTTTTGGGGTTAGAATTGATTGAACTTGCTAGTGAGGGAGAATGGATGAGGTTTAAGAACTGCGTTTTGGAGCCCAATCTTTGGTGAAAAATATTTTTGGGTCATCTTTGAAAAAAATCCTTTTCAAGGCAGACAGCATTTTAATGCTTTGTCTGTTTTTTCCTGTTTGTCAGCTCTGTCACCAGCCTGAAAGATTTAAAAATTCAAATTAATGGAGGTTTATTTGTTCTTTATTCAGGTCACATTTCTGGGTTTTAATGAAGAGACAGATGCTGCTCATATACAGGTATGGTGAATTTTAGCATTTTTACTGAACATTTTTACTGAGTATTCTTGTCATGGAAATCAGCTTTAGGTTTGACCACAAAAGTCATTTATCTGAGAAGGTTGCAAACCGCAGACTGACTTTTTCTCCATTCTGTGTATAATATAGAATGTATGACTTGTTTGTTTATTTTGATGGCTTTAATAATTTTGACCTTAACAGTAAAAATTCTTATGTTTTTAGTTAAGATTGAGTTAAATTTAAAAGGTAAGATTTGTAAAAATTAACAATTAGCCAATGCAAAAATTTAGCCTGTTTGATTTAGGCAGTTATTGACAGAGGGACTGATGTTTGAGATTGGGATCAGCAAAGGAAAGCTTCACAATTACATAAACAGTGGTTGAAGTTCCTGTACATATGATAGGCATACTTTTCTTTTTCCCTCGTGCTGCTTCTTAAAAATTTGTGATTCCTACATATTTCCTTTTGTGGCAGTAAAGTGTCTCCTCATAGAGGAGGAAATAACATTTTTAGGTCTTTCTGAATAATGCATATCAGGTGATTATGGACAAAAACTCTGCTGTATATTTTGATTGTGGCCTTGCTTGAAGGAAATAATTTGGACAGAAGGAACAAGAGAGGATATATTCTTGAGAACATACATAGCTGGAAAGGGAAGTATTCCAAGATATTTCTTTAATGTTCTTCTTCTCCTTTAAGAGTTACTGATAAAACCATGTTTATAAAGGAAAGTACTCTACAAAGGGTTAAAGACTTTAATAATTCTTTAGCTGGGTAAAATATTTGTGTATAAAGGGCAAACAAGAAGAAGAAATAAAAGCGATTTTCTTTTCCTTTAATCTTCATTAAAATTATCAGTTAAAGTCTAATACAATACCTTGGAGAGGAAAGATAGAAAAACGGATTATATTGTACAGAGTTAAAAAAAAAAAGTTTTTAGGATGTACATTCTCTAGCAAAAAATTTTGTATGAAAAAAATTTCATAAAGTTAAGTAAGACCTATATGTTGACATTGCTAAAAACTATTAAATGCTTAATTGTCATGGATGTGTTAGGTACCCTGTAAAATTTTTTTATAGCTTGATATCAGTACATTTTAAAGGCTACGGGGATAGCCAGTATTTAATAATTTTAGTATATTTTATTTTTGAATTTTTGAAAAATTATCTGTGAATAATAAACTGTATATGTTAACTATTATGAACCAGGAAATTCCCTAGCCAGTAGACCTTAAAATTTTTGGATAGGGTCCACATTATAGGAACCTTAACAAAAGTGTTACTCTACAGTGTTACTTATTGTTATTTTAAATCAGGATTTAGCTGCAGTTTCTTTGGAACTTCCAGATATTCTGAATTCACTCCACTTCTGCAGTCTAAATGAAAATGAAATTATTTGTATGAAGAATATAAATAAACCATCAGGTATAAGCAGTGATCCTCTAAATCAGGTAACTTTTGTAGATAATTTCTAATGAGATTTTTAGGGCAAATTTTACTATATTTGATAAAGATGATTAAACTTTTAAATGCTTGGATGACATTTGTTTTTTTTAAATGGTATCTCAAGGAAATATGATTCATAAGAAATATAACTCATGAAGCATTGACATCCCTAAAGGATATAATAATTTTGGTCATATCTTATAAATTATATTTTTTAACTGTGAAGTTCCGTAGATGGTATGCAAGTACATGTTAATTTTTTCTGAAAATTTATTATTTCTGGATTTCTTGAACTACTTATACCTTTGTATAAGCTACAGTGACTTTTCCCTATTATGGCCAATTTCAAATTTATATAAATGTTACGCTATATGTTTTAGAGAATGTACTTCAGTTCATTTTCTGGCTTAAAAAAATTCCATGTAAAGTGGACATCTGATGTGTTCTTTATAAATAAAAATGTTACCATTTCTTATAGGTGGTTAGTTTTATAATATTCAGCATTTAGTTCTTTACCAAGTATGATTTTGTTGATAATGCATCAGAGAAAATGCTTTGCATTCTAAGAGATAAGACATATACAATTGAACCAGAAAATTTAAAATTTGGATTATTTTAGTTTTAAAAAAACTGCTATGTTGTTCTTTATAAGGTCTGCCAATAGAACTAGAACTGCTTGCTTCATTTCCTTAATTATGTTCTTTATTCGTATTTACTTTGCTTTATTTGCTAGGATATAAGAGGTGATAAGCTATTATATTTGATTTCTAGTTTTTTGAATAAATAATTTCATCAGTATTTACTTGAAAAAAGTAGTATGAGGGGGAAAATCTGGTTACTTGTATTTTTAAAGCTATAAACATTGTAAGTTGTAATGCTAGGGAAATTTAAGTAAAAGGAGTAGACTTTTAACAATTGTGATAGGAAGGAAGATGGCATCATACTTGAAACTACGGGAAAATGGGATTAAAAATAAAAGAAAATAGAACTTGGTTGCTGCCCCCAAACAATTTATAATAGTTAGTGAGATAGGTGAATGATTAAGGAAAATCATAGGGCTGTACAGTAATACAGGAAAACATAATTGCTCAAAGGAATGGATAGTAAGTTTCATAACATTTCAGGAGACTAGGTAGAATTTGAATACCTGGATAAAAGAAGATGGGAGAAAAAAGGACTGGAAAGTGAAAAATGTAGAGAAAGAATAAAGAAGTAAACATTACAAAACCAAGGAGCTTCTCAGGATGCATGAATTTCTTGTTTGTTTTTTTCTCTGAGATTGTCTTATATCTTGGCTTTACTTCATGTTGTTTTGTATTTGAAATTAAAATTGTTTTTATTATCTTCTATCTTTCCCAAGAGTCATCCTTCTGGAATGCTTTGTGTCATGAGAGTGTCACCTACATCACCAAGACTTAGGATTGATTTTATCTTTAGTCTCCTAAGTAAATATGCTACTGGTATAAGGTACACCTTGGACACATTCTTGCATCAGAAGCACCAACTTGAGACCACTGATGAAGATGATGATGATACTAACCAGTCTGTGTCATCCATAGAGGATGACTTTGTCACTGCTTTTGAGCACTTAGAAGAGGAAGAGACTTCAAAGCCATACAATGATGGTTTGTTTTTCATTAGACTTTTTCCTAAAATAGGGAATTAAAATTTTTCAGTTTTGAAAATTTTAAGGCAGGCTTGTTCAGTTGAAATTTATGTTGAGATTTGATTCAATTTAAACCTTTTAACTTTTTTTCTGATTACCTGAGGAAATTCCTTATGATTTTTAAGTTCATTGTAATCTGGTTTTCAGTTTTGCTTATTTCAGGTTTTCATATTTAGTTGGTGCTATTCACGCACTGGTTACATCATTAAGTGTCTGGAACATTCCTAGGTTCCAATTTTGGAAGAGTTAGCTGGCAGAGTCTCCACGGTAATTTTTCTAACATGTGTGACAGCATGCAAAACATCCCATAGACCAGGTATCCTTAGACATAGAGTAAACTGAAATTATTTTATAAACAGTATATTTACTTTCAAATGTTACTTGGGTGAATCTTTCTGTTAAACATAGTTTAGAAGATACACATAAATATTATATGTTTAAAGTCAGTTTATTCCATGGATTTAAGTTAATTTCCAAAAAGTTTTGTTCAAAAATAATTTCACCATTTCATTCTTTTCCTATAGGAATGAACATTACTGTGCTAAGGAGCCAGTGTGATGCTGCTTCCCAGACGGTTACTGGTCATCATTTAGAAACCCATGATTTAAAGATTCTCATTAGCTCTGGACAGCAGAAGTCATTGGCTAAACCCTCAACTTCCTCAGTGAATGTCCTGGGACATAAAGAACTACCTTCTGTGAAAACTTCAGTCACAACATCAATTTCAGAGCCTTGGACCCAAAGGAGTTTCTATAGGTCATCTAATGCTTCAGATAAAGATAGTGATTTACAGAAAACATTTTTTTCGTCTTCTCCTGCCTACTCATCTGAATCAGAATGTTCAAGTCCAAGTCCTGTTATTTTCTTGGATGAAGAGGGATATCAAAAAAGCTTAAAAGCAAAACTTGAGCTGCCTAAAATTCCTGTGATGAAAGATGATATAGAGGATTCAGACTCAGAAGTAAGTGAATTTTTTGATAGTTTTGATCAGTTTGATGAACTAGAACAAACTTTAGAGACTTGCCTGTTTAACAAAGATCCCGTCATAGGGAAGTCATCGCAGAGGAAAGGGCACAAACATGGAAAGTCATGTATGAATCCTCAAAAATTCAAGTTTGATCGTCCAGCTCTCCCAGCTAATGTTAGAAAGCCAACTCCTCGTAAACCAGAATCTCCATATGGTAACCTGTGTGATGCTCCGGATTCTCCTCGCCCAGTGAAGGCATCAAGGGAAGATAGTGGTTTATTTAGTCCTATTCGATCCTCTGCTTTTAGTCCTCTTGGAGGCTGTACTCCAGCTGAATGTTTTTGCCAAACAGATACTGGTGGAGATAGGATTCATGAAAATGATGATTCTGTTTATTACACCTATGAAGACTATGCAAAAAGCATTTCATGTGAAGTACTAGGCTCAGTTCTTCGTACCCACCATACTAATACCCTATCAAATATTAACAGTATTAAACATGGAGAAAATAAAACTGTAACTTTTAAGCATGGAAACCTTGATCAAAAAAATAAATCTAAAAATAAATCCTTAATGATTAAAGATAGCATTCAAAAATTTGCAGCAGATCTTGTGGAAAAAAGTTTTGGCAGTGCATTTAAAGACTTACAGAAAGGAGTCTCTTCATGTACCAATGCTTTGTGCCACTTAGCCATCAAATTGACATCATCTGTTTTGCAGATGGCATTTGATGAGCTGAGAAGGCAGCGTGCATTTTCACTAAAAGAACGTGCCATTAGTGGCCTGGCTAACTTTTTGGTGAGTGAAGCTTTATCAAATGCCTTAAAAGATTTACAGTATGTAAAGAAGCAGATATTCACAAACACAGTTGCTAGGTTTGCTGCAGATCTTGCTGAAGAGCTTGTTTTTGAAGGCATCATGGAGGTGTGTCAGTTTTCATATCCTCAAACGCCTGCATCTCCACAGTGTGGGTCGTTTGACTTTGAAGACAAAGTAGTGAAGTCGTATGCAAAAGATTTGTCTGAATCTGTAATACAGGAAGCGTTCATTGAGCTATCACAAGTTGATGTGACCTTTACAACAAAGGCAGCAGTTAGTGTCTCTACGGATAATATCAAGTATGTGAGTGCAGAAAGTGTAGTGCCATCGACACAGGCTGTCACATTTTCCCCTTCTTTTCACAATCAAGCAATTATGGTGACAAAACCAGTGCAGGAATATAAAAAGGAATACACAGTGCAGCAGGCCTTGTTTTGTACTTCTGGAATTGTTACTTCTATACCGGTGCCCTTGGCAGGAAGTGCCCTTCTCCCATATCATATTTCATCTACTGCATGTCAGGCCGAGGCTCATCTGTCATCTGATGATAGTAATTCAAATGGTGATTCTGCCCAAGTGCATATTGTCACAAAAAACAGAGAAGAAAAAGCAGCTTGTCTCAGAAATATTTGTTTACCTTCAGAACACAATCCAGGTAATCAGAATGATTTTAAACCAACTAATGACGATATTGAAATGCAGAGTTCCTCAAAATTACCAAATGATCCTGCAATTATTAGCAACTTTTCTGCAGCAGTGGTGCATACGATAGTAAATGAAACTTTAGAGTCAATGACATCATTGGAAGTTACAAAAATGGTTGATGAACATACAGATTATTTAACTAAATCTTTAAAGGAGAAAACCCCTCCATTTTCCCACTGTGATCAGGCAGTGCTGCAATGCAGTGAAGCTAGTAGCAATAAGGACATGTTTGCTGACCGGTTATCTAAATCTATTATTAAACATTCCATAGATAAGAGCAAATCAGTGATCCTAAATATAGATAAAAATGCAGTATACAAGGAAAGCTTGCCTGTTTCTGGAGAAGAATCACAGTTGACACCAGAAAAGTCTCCCAAATTTCCTGACTCTCAGAATCACTTAACTCACTGCTCACTTTCAGCTGCAAAGGATTGTGTTCCAGAATGTAAAGTTTCTATGGTTCATGGATCCTCCCTAGAGACACTGCCATCTTGTCCAGCTGTGACAGGTCAGAAATCTGACTTGAAGGAATCTGCTAAGGATCAACCACTGAAAAAGCATAACTTGAATAATACATCGCTTGAGGCCTTGTCTTTTGGACAGGAAAACCCCTTTCCTCATTCACATACTTTCTCATCTACAGCACTTACCTGTGTAGATGGTTTGCATGTGGAAGATAAACAGAAAGTCAGAGACAGAAATGTAATACCTGATACTCCTCCATCAACTCCTCTAGTACCATCCCAGGCTAGTTCTGAATGGGATATCAAGAAGTTAACTAAAAAGCTCAAGGGAGAATTAGCCAAAGAGTTTGCACCTGCTACACCACCTTCTACTCCACACAACTCATCTGTTGGTAGTTTGTCTGAGAATGAACAAAATACTATAGAAAAAGAAGAGTTCATGTTGAAACTCATGCGATCTCTTTCTGAAGAAGTTGAGAGTAGTGAAAGTGGAGAGCTCCCAGAAGTGGATGTGAAGTCGGAGCACTCAGGGAAGAAGGTTCAGTTTGCAGAAGCATTAGCTACACACATCCTTTCTCTTGCAACTGAAATGGCAGCTTCCCATTTAGATAATAAAATAATTCAAGAACCCAAGGTTAAAAACCCTTGCTTAAATGTGCAAAGTCAAAGAAGTGTGTCGCCTACTTTTTTAAACCCCTCAGACGAAAATTTGAAAACATTATGCAATTTTGCAGGTGGTCTGGCAGCAGAAGTCATTACAGAAGCTGAGAAAATAGCAAAAGTCCGAAATTGTATGCTTTTCAAGCAAAAGAAGAACAGTTGTTATGTTGATGGTGACCAAGATTATAAAGTAGAAGAGAAGTTGGATATAGAGGCTGTAGTGCACCCAAGAGAAGTGGATCCGTTTATTCTTTCATTACCATCAAGTTCTTGTATGTCAGGTCTGATGTATAAGTATCCCAGCTGTGAAAGTGTGACAGATGAATATGCAGGTCACATTATTCAGATACTAAAACAGGAAGGTGGTAATAGTGAGTTGATAATGGATCAGTATGCCAATAGGCTTGCCTACCGATCTGTTAAATCAGGATTACAGGAAGCAGCTAAGACAACCAAAGTGCAGTGCAACTCAAGAATGTTCCCTGTGCCAAGTACACAAGTGAAAACAAACAGGGAACTGTTAATGTTTTCAAACAAAGAGCACCACCAAGAAGCAGACAAAAAGAGACAAAGTAAAAGAAATGAAGGTTACTTTTGTAAAAATCAAACTTGTGAAAGGACCCTGGATCCATATAGAAATGAGGTCTCCGAACTGTATAGTTTTTCAACCTCTCTCGTTCACAGCATAACAAAAGATGCTAAGGAAGAGCTGACAGCCTCTCTAGTTGGCCTACCAAAATCCTTAACAGATTCTTGCTTGTTTGAAAAATCTGGATGTGAAGAAGATAATGAGTGTCACGTTACACCTAAGTCTCTTCAGCCTTCCTCACAAAATCACAGGTTTTACCACAGCACTGGCAGTTTAAATGGATATGGTTGTGGAGACAATGTTGTTCAAGCTGTAGAACAGTATGCCAAAAAAGTAGTGGATGACACTCTAGAGCTAACTCTAGGATCTACAGTGTTCCGAGTGTCTGAGACCACAAAATCAGCAGACAGGGTCACTTATGCAGAAAAGTTGTCACCTCTTACAGGTCAAGCTTGCAGATACTGTGACCTTAAAGAACTCCACAATTGCACTGGAAATTCATCTCAGCACTTTTTCAGACAGGGTTCTCTTGCCAGTAGTAAGCCAGCTTCTAATCCAAAATTTAGCAGCCGCTATCAGAAATCTAGGATTTTTCATCTCAGTGTCCCTCAGATTCATGTTAATCTTGATAAGAAGGCAGTGCTTGCTGAGAAGATAGTTGCTGAAGCCATTGAAAAAGCTGAGCGAGAGCTGAGCAGTACCAGCCTGGCAGCCGACAGTGGGATCGGACAGGAGGGTGCCAGCTTTGCTGAAAGCCTTGCCACAGAAATCATGACAGCAGCTGTCACAAATGTTGGGCATGCTGTTAGCAGGTAAGTTTCACGTTTCTTTTGGTGGTTAATGATAAATGAAAAAGATAAATGTGATCCTATATGTCTTAGGTCCTGTTCATAAAGGAATGATTATTTTTAACCCTACATAAACAAAAGTTTTCCCTGTTGCATTTATGTATTGTTTCATATCCTACACATGACTTTAATATATTTTGGTCTCCTGATCCCTTTTGAGGGAAGGTGTTATCCATTTACAGAGCTGGAAAATGAGGGTTGGAGAAAATAATCACCTTATCCAAGTTCATAGAGCTATGAAGTAGGTAAAGTTGAATTAAATAAATAGCTAGGGAATTTTATATAGTAGTCCCCCCTTATTCTCAATTTTGCTTTCCTCAATCTGAAAATGTTAAATGGAAAATTCCAGAAATAAGCGATTCGTAAGTTTTAAGTTGCATGTTCTGAGTAGCATGATGAAGTCTCACACCATCTCACTCAGGATGTGAATTACCCCTTTATCCAGTTTATCCATACTACATGTGCTGTTCACCTGTTAGTCACTTAGAAGGTATCTCAGTTATCAGGTCCACAAACCTGGTATGTACAGGGCTTGATGCTATCTGCAGTTTCAGACATCCACTGGGTGTCTTAGATCATATCCCCCATGGATAAGGGGGGACTATTCTATAGTAAATGTAGAATATTACTATATTAATTTACTATTCTGAGATTAAATTTTTGTACACCTTTCTTCATTCACAAGGGTAAGTTTTCTTATAAAGACCATGGTTAAACTACTCTGAAGAAGAAAGTGAAAATTCTTTACATACTTACACCATTTCTCTTGATTGGTTCACAATCTAAGAGGACAGTTCTTTCTGGTAGTCCTACAGTGTCCTGTTTTTCAGTAGCTATCTCTTGTGCTCAGTGATTCTTTTTTTTTTTTTTTTTTTTTTTTTGAGATGGAGTCTCGCACTGTTGTCCAGGCTGGAGTGCAGTGGCACAATCTCAGCTCACTGCAACCTTTGCCTCCCGGGTTCAAGCGATTCCTGTGCCTCAGCCTCCCTAGTAGCTGGGATTACAGGCACCCACCACCACGCCCAGCTAATTTTTGTATTTTTAGTAGAGACAGGGTTTCACCAAGTTGGCCAGGCTGGTCTCGAACTCCTGACCTCAGGTGATCTGCCCACCTCAGCTTCCCAAAGTGCTGGGATCACAGGCGTGAGCCACCGCAACCAGCCATGCTCAGTGATTCTTTAATAACAACTTAGTTACAGTTTTTCACTTTAAACCTTCTTTGTCCCTGAGAAGATATCAGGACCAACTTGTGTTATTAGTTGATAGGATGATATTTGTAAGTCCTGCTTGAAAGAGAAAATGCTTTAAGTTGAGGTGGAATTTAATTGAGTCACATGATATTCCAGATTTTTGAGTAGCTTCTGTTAAAGCCATGACATGGTCTGCCTCTTTTCTTATCCATCTTAAAATAGGGAGATATAGCTTGGCCAGGATTCTTGAATCCAATTGCTCCATAGCGTCTACTTGAGATGAGAGATGATGTAGGTTTCTGGTGAACTAGGAGAGGTCTCTATTTGCCCTAATCAGGCAGCCTTCTTTCTCCTAGACCAGGGGTTGGCAAACTACAGTCTGTGGGCCAATGTGGCCTACTGGTTGTTTTTGTATGGACTGCAGGCTAAGAACAGATTTCATGTTTTTTTTTAATGGTTGAAAAAAATCAAATGATATTTTGTGATGTGGAAATTATATGAAATTCAAATTTCAGTATTTATAAATAAAGTTTTATTGGGACACAACCATGCTCATTCAATTACACATTTCTGTGGCTGCCTTTGTGCTATAATGGCAGAGTTGAGTAGTTGGGACAGAGGCTGTATGACCAGCAGTGCCTATGTACTTCCTGTTTGGCCTGTATTAGTTCATTTTCACACTGCTATAAAGATACCACCTGAGACTGAGTAATTTATAAACAAAGGAGGTTTAATTGACTCACAGTTCTGCATGGCTGGGAAAGCCTCAGGAGACTTACAGTCATGGCACAAGGCAAAGGGGAAGCAAGTGTTTTCTTCACAAGGCAGCAGGAGAGAGAGAGAAGGGGGAGCTGCCAGACACTTTTAAAACCATCAGCTCTCATGAGAACTCCCTCACTGTCATGAGAACAGCATGGAGGAAGCCGCCCTCATGATCCAATCACCTCCCACCAGGTCCCTCCCTGGGGGTTACAATTTGAGATGAGATTTGGGTAGGGACATAGAGCCAAACCATATCATGACCTCTTATAGAAAACAATTGCGAACCTCTGTCCTAGATCCACATTTTCTTTTTCACTACATACCAGTTCCTAGTATGATAATAAACATAATAAATGGTTAATAAATATTCTCATGAATAGGTAATAAATTAGGCCTTTTTACAATTGAAATAATTTTCCTCATACAGGTTGCTTCAGGCTATTTTACTTTTTACTCCTCCTCAGTTCAGTCCTGTCTGCCCTACGGACCCATCCGTCCCCCTTTCCTCCCACCCTCATGGGAAGAAAAGAGACTGTCCTCTAAAGTTTTTAAGACATCACTCTCAGGGGCTAGCAAATGCCTTTGTTATTGATTTTCTCAGTAATTTCCACTTTTCCTTCTTAGAGTTGGGTGAGTAGATAGCCCCTAAAGTTCTTCCTGTAAGCCAGTGCTGTCCAATTTCAGCTTTTTATTAAGGCTGGAGTAATTCTTTTCCTGCTTCTCTTCTTAATAATTGTGCTAGGGTTCTGTAAATACTGACTAAGGAAAGCTGACTCTAGTGTGTAGAGTTTACGTTTAACATTTTTTATTTCTAAAGTTAAATTTGTCTTTCAAGCTTGAAAGGAGATTCATTCAGATGGATTATTCTTTAAGGTATTATTTCACCTGATGTCCCTTTTTGTTTGATTCATGAACATGACCATAAATATTTCACAAACTATAATGAACAGAGAGGTGGCATATGAATGCAATTGGGAAATTATGTGATAGTACATTTTTATTCATTTTTGTTTGTTGTTGTTTGTTTGTAGAGATGAGATCTCACTATGTTGCTCAGGCTGATCTTGAATTCCTGAGCTCAAGCAATCCTCCTGCCCTAGCCTCCCAAAGTGCTGAGATTGCAAGCATGAGCCACCGTGCCTGGCTGATAGTGCATTTTTAGCCAACAAAACGATTATATTCTGAGCTATCATTCCGAGCCAAAATAACCTCACAGTCATTATAAACTCTTCTCTGGACCTCATCCTTTGGGTCATTTCAGCCAAAAACCATGAGAATGTGGCACATATTAGGAAAAGTATTCAAAAAAACAAAGTAGTAATCTATCAATGGTTCAGAACTATAATGTGCCTATGCTTGGAATGCTCAGTATCATTCTGTATCTTACAAAATTAGAATAGCTGAAAAAATGGGGGGCAATTCAGGGGCTATTCTCAGGATAGCACTAGGGATACGGAAGTAAGTAAAACAGGCAAAAATCTGCATTCTCTTGGAGCTTATGTTATAGTGGAATAAGACAATAGGTAAGTAAAATATATAGTATGTCACATAGTGATAAGTGCTTTGGGGGAAAAATAAAGCAAGGTAGGGAGTTAGGGAGTTAGAGAGTGCTGGTGGTGACAGTGGCGGTGGCCATTAGGGCTGGTTTACAGTTTTGGATAGGTAGCAGGGGAAACAATACTGGCAAAGTGATACTTGAGCCAAAAACCAAAGGTGAAATGAGAATAAGTCATGTGGGAGTCACCGAGAACAGATTTCCAGGCCTAGGGGTGGGACTGTGCATGTTTGGGAAACAACAGAGAGGCTTGTGTTGCTGAAGTGGGAGGAGTGGGCCAGGGAGAACATAGGAGGAGTGGGCCAGGGAGAACAGTAGGAGTTCAGATGGATGTTATAAGAGGGGACAGGCAGTATGTTTTAAGGATTTGGGCTCTTCGGCTTGGTGGGAAGCCATTGGAAGGTTTTGATCAGAAGACTGACATTTTTTCTTTTTATGAAAACATCACTTTGAACTACTTTGTTGAACATAAAATGTAGTGGGACAATTAAAATAGTTGAGCAGTGAATGGACTTTCTTGTGATGATGGAATAAAAGTATAAATGCCTCTTATTGAGAAAAATGAAAGGGGTTATGATCTATGTTCAAAATCTTGAAGAGATTTGGTTAGTTTGAATACAGGCTTGATCGACAATACTAGAATTTCTTGAACGACTTTTTTGTTCTTAAAGCCAGAAAGAGACTCCTTTAACATAAATAAAAGTACTGTTTTACAAAGCAGATGATAACTTAGGAACTTGTACTGCCCCATGGTATCTCAGTTGAAAAATGAACTGCTTTAAGTAGAATTTAGAGAAATAATGCCCTAGGGATAGATCCATTGTAGATTAACAAAGTAAGTTATGGCTGTTGGTGGGTACCTCAGTTAACTTTGAAATTAATACGCTATCCTACAGTCTGTTTGTTGGCAGACTCAAATAAAGGATTACATGAGCCACTGGTCTGATTCCGAATACCATTTCTTGTTTTTATCATCTTTGTCATCAAATTGATAGTCTTGTAAGTTCGGAATCTGGGATGCTTTCAATTTGATTTTTTTTCTTTTTTTCTTCTTTTTAGTTCAAAAGAAATAGAAGACTTTCAGTCAACCGAGTCTGTCGGTAGCCAGCAGATGAACCTCAGTATTGGTGATGACAGCACTGGTAGCTGGTCCAATTTAAGTTTTGAAGATGAACACCAAGATGAAAGCAGCAGTTTTCATCATCTAAGTGAAAGGTAACTACACTTTTGCGTATAATTGTGTAGTTTAGGTCCTCAGATCTTAGAAGTGAGCTATAAATTTACATTATTATTTAAAAATTCTAAATTTGAAAATATGCTATTACTTTCAAAATGTATTTTATTATTCACAATGTATTTCTAATTGTTTTTAACACTTACTTAATACAGTAAGTAGCCCAGCTAATTTTATTGGGGTGTGCCAATAGTTGATTTGAAAAATACTGCATACATTTAATTTTATGCCTTTTAAGCTTCTCCCAAACTTTTTATGAACTTCTGAGGAGAATTTTTTTTTTTCACTTTAAAAAGGGTCCTTTTTTTTCTTTAAAGAACAAGAAAAAGGACAGGTATCTGTAAAAGGCATCAAAGTAGCCCTGTACTTTTCCTGACATTAGTTAAAATAGTATCTTTTTGGTGGGGCGAGGGTCCCTGCTTGTCCTGCTGTTAGGAACAAAATGACCTGGAAGACTTATGCTTGAATGATTGAAAATACGTAAGTCAAAGCCATTATAAAAATGTGATTTTGTATAGCACAAGGCACTTACCTCATATATAACTTTTCTTAGTTAACTTTGTTCATAACAGTGGTGTTTGAAATATTTTATTAATTTTGAGACAGTTGTTTCTTATAGTCTTAACCTCTACCTAAAGGCATTTCTGACTAACCTATAAAATTCTATAAACTCTTTATCCACATTAACTGATAACTGGAAATAATAGATACCATTTGTAGCAGAGTCTTGAGGGAGGAAAGGGTTCTTAGCATATTGCTGGTTTCAGGCATGTGTGGAAAGGACCTGTGAACCATCAGTTGAACTTAGCCCCTGGAAATGGCAAACTAGGTGTGGGAGGGAAGGCAACTCTTGGAAAAGGGAATGAGGTAGCATAAGGAAAGGAAATGGCTTTTCACCTGATAGAACACTTCATCTCGGAGAGTTTTGTTTGATGCTTGGATTAACCTGGAAATATTAATATTTTTGTAAAGTATATTTTGTCATAGTTTATTATGGTGCTATATAAACCACCAATATTTCTTAAAATCTAGGTTCAAAAAGACAGTGTTTAAAACTGGTAGAAGCAAGTGGGGGCAATGTCACAAATCATGATTTGGCCCTTTTCTATAACTTTATCTAGAAAAGGATACTAACATTTAGTTTCTTCTCTCATTTTGAGAAACACAGGCTTCTAGGATTTCAGTGGGGTTGACAGTGTTGCCTAGGAAATCCTGGTGTTAAAATGGGAGATTGAGGTGTGGGTAGAGGCTTTAAGCATTAAGAGGACTTGTAGTCAGTTGAACAACTCTGTGCTGAATAGTATCTAATTTGATGAGAAAAAGGAGTCGTCTTACCGGTTTCTGTCCTTGGTTCTGTCCTCCTTAGCATTATTTATTAATGATGTGGAATACTCATTTGTGGATGATTCAACACAGGCTGAAAAAATCTCATTAACAGAACAAAGGTTAAAAAGACCAAATCAGGCTGAGGTTAAAATAATTATGTTTAACATGGATAAATGCATTTAGGCTCAGAAAATTAATGATTAATATTTGAACTTAAGTGGGGAGCAAACCTGGCTTGATGGCATTTTGTCAGAAAAAGACCTGTGTTTCCATTGACCAAAGTTGTAATGTGACTTAATGTAATGCTGCGTGGCATTAAGGTTCTGGCACAGAGAAAAAGCGGGGCTCATCCAGGATTGGTGGTGTGCTCGTTGCATATACAGTGTCCAGGGTCTCACCTCCAGAGATGAAGATTTATGAAGTCAGTGAAGGGTCCTGAGAATCTGCATGCTTGATAAGCATCGCAGATGATTTCAGTGCAGGTGATTCAGAGACCTCACTTGAAAATATATTGATTTACAAGATATGTTGCATCTGTTGATGACAATTGATATCTATACTGTTCTTTTCTGCTACAGAGATCAAGGTAGGAGATAAAGACTTCGGCGATTTGGGCTGGGCGCGGTGATTCACGCCTGTAATCCCAGAACTCTGGGAAGCCAATGGGGGTGGGGGGTGGATCACTTGAGGTCAGGAGTTCAAGACCAGCCTGGGCAACATGGTGAAACCCCGTCTCTACCAAAAATACAAAAATTAGCCAGGCGTGGTGGCAGGCACCTGTAATCCCAGCTACTTGGGAGGCTGAGGCAGGAGAATTGCTTGAACCTGGGAGGCGGAGATTGCAGTGAGCTGAGATTGTGCCACTGTACTCCATCCTGGGCAACAGAGACAGACTCTGTCAAAAAAAAAAAAAAAAAAAGACTTTGACAATTTGAAAACACCTTGCCAGTTTCATTATAAGCAGGAAGTTCAGTGGAGGGCAACAACTAAAAAACACACTAATTTCAGATTTTCAAAAGTGTTTAGGAGGATTATATAATTATTTGATCAGAAAAGAACTGGTCTCTGTCTGTGACTGTCTTAAATATTTAGGTAGTTTGTTATTCTCTTAGGAATTATGAATTAGATTAGGTTAAGGGATGGGGCCAGATTTGCAGAATGTTTCAGATAATTTTTGTGAGATGTATCACAATCAAGACCAGTCTTGATATGGCTAAAAGCTGCAATAAAGCATTGCAGTACTGGACCACTGTAGTACTTATACCACTGGTTGGAGTACTCCTGTGCTAGACATAGGAAATATGAAAAGACATAAAAGAAAGTGATGGAAGCAGGGTAGTGTTTCAAGAGTGAAGTAGGAAAACTCTTAAGTAAAGAAATTAAGTTTTTTAAATGTTGGGTTAATACAGGGTGATCATACTTCCCACTTAGGATAGTTTGGCTGATTTCTGCTGTTCTGTTGTAATTATTAACGGTGAGGTCTTTAAAAAAGTGTCCTGGTTAGATGAAAAATGTATACAGTCACCTAGTTAGAAGTGGCATTTTATGAAGAATGACTTCAAATACCCATTTGGAGGCACAAAGAGGGAGGGGTGATAAGGTTAGAGGGAATTTGAATTTTTAGTCTTTACTTCATTTAGCTGTTTTTTTTTTTAATGTTTATGTAATAGGTAGGTGATGGATTTTATTAAGTGGAAGAATCTGTGTGATGGGTAGAAAAATTTTATATTTTTTGTTATAATCATTCTATTAATAGAAGTAAATAGAGTGTTTGAGATGATTAATTTTCTTTTTCTCCTTTGCTCACAGCTGTCTGTCCATTCTTTATTTGTATATTTTCTTATTTTTAGTTTATCTGACAATGAACTACATGGGTTTTAACAGTTTTATAATAGAGCTATATTTGTTTGAACATACGTTAAAAAGACCCTGCTCAGTTTTAACTTTTACTCTCTAATACATGATGATTTGTGACAGTTTGATCATGTTAGAGTGAATATAACTATGCAAATTATTTGAGATTGCTTGGAAGTTTTTTAGAACTTGAAGTAATCACCTTTTTTTGGTAACCATACCAACATTTACTGATGTATATAAAATGATTTTATGTTTATTTTTTTAGAACCCAAATTTTGGTTTGTATAAATATTACTTTTTATAATTGCCTAGCCTAATATTGGGAAAAAATAGCTGCTTATCACTGCAAACTAATGTGCTTACTAATGTTTAATAATTAGAAATGATTAGAATTTTTAAATTGCATGCTGAGGGTTTTAATCTGAAAATTTGAATTTAATTTTATTTCTGAACATGGTTGCTTTTTTAAAAAATTGCTTTGCTGCAGTTTTAGAAAGTAGTTGCTTTCTTCTTCAGTTGATTAGGTAGTGTAAGACATTATCTGTATGTGGCATTTGTGACTGGCCAACTAGACAAGTGTAATGCTTGATTAAGCCTTGGCTATTCTAGCTGTATTCTGAAGAAAATGTTTGTTATTTGCCATCTACTGAATTATACATAATATATGAAATGAAGATAATTGACATAATAGTATTTTAAAATCTGAGAACATGTTTTGCCCAAATAGTTAGAAAAGGTCTGTTTGGGACTATGTCTTTATAGAGTCTTCCATCCCATCTCCCCCCAACATCCCCTCACCCATACCTGTCACTGTTTTGCACTATCTAAAGATCTGAGAGAATGTTAACCTGTTTTTTTTAACTTTATCCAAATAGAAAGGTATTGGCATTTCACAAATTATAGTTCAAGATTGGTCCTAAGACATTAATTTTCCTGTGAAACTTATTACTTCATGCATTCATTTGCTGTCCTAAAAGTCATTCTGTTAATCTGTAAAATATAAGTTTAGATAATTTTCATGATCTATTGAGAAGAAAGAAAAAACTCCCGAATCTCTGAACTTGTCAGGCACCTTTTAGCATAGGAGTGATGGTCAGTCTCCTCTCTGGATGTTCCCTTTCACTGTGGCAGCTTCAGAACATCTGCAGTTATCAAGGACAGAAGCTGTTCCAAGGAAACAAAGGTCTTTTCTACTATTCATTTTCTAGTTCAGCTCTGTTCTTTTCTTCCTCTGGCAGTAATGGTAACAGCAGTAGCTGGAGCAGTCTTGGTTTAGAAGGAGATTTGTATGAGGACAATTTATCCTTTCCAACATCAGACAGGTTGGTCCAGTCTAGAAACTTAAAAACTGATGAGTCTGTCACCACTAATGCATGATATCATATTCTTCAAAGAATGTGGGTTACAGTGCCAGTATGTATCAACCTGCTTTTCTCCTATATTTTGACATGATTCTGCTTGATGAATTCACATCTAATGAAAAACTTCAACTGTGCTAAGATATGACTGACATCTAATTGCAAAATGTGTCACTGTTATGCATGTGTTGCTCTGCTTGCTATTTTTCGTTCCACCAATTATTTCATTCAAAAGAGCTTGCTTCCTACAGGATTTCTGTTGGGTTTTTTTGTTATGTTTTATTTTTGTATGTGATTTTATTTTATATATAAGAAAAGTATAGGTAAAAAGTGTTTTTACTGTATTAAAAATATATATAAATTGCATCAGCTAAACCATTAACAAATTATTCCTGGCATTTTGTAATATTCAAATGCTACATTAAATTAGTAGACTATTTCAACTTTAAATGATTTTAAATTGAATATTATGAAATTACATGGCACTATATATCATGGTAAGGTAGGATTTCTTGGTTTTGATAACTTTAGGGATCATTTGCAATTCAGATTTTAACATGAAATGATGTGAGAAGCAAAGCTTCCTTTTTTAATTGTCATTTCTCCCCTTTCTAAATGTCATATGTCATATTGTAACATTCATTCATTACCACATTTTTAAGAATTTGTTTTGATACCATTATTAATTAAATTTTTTTTGTAACTGCTTCTACTATTTTATTCATAAGTGATGGACCAGATGATAAAGATGAAGAGCATGAGGACGAAGTAGAAGGTAATTTGATTTGTTTTTCAAAGTGTTGGCATGTCTTTTGTATAAGGTTTCCTAGAAGAGTCTTTATGCATTTTCATCAGATAGGCTCTAGGTTATCAGTGTAAAACACTATAAATCAGGGTATTCTTGAGCTAATTTTGTTTGTCCACTTTTAGATCCTTTGTTGAGTAGTTTTATTTGATTGCTACACTAATGAAATTGTCATTGGTATAAAGAAATACTGGGCAGGCACGGTGGCTTACGCCTATAATCCCAGCATTTTGGGTGGCTGAGGTGGGTGGATCACATGAGGCCAGGAATTTGAGACCAGCCTGGCCAACATGGTGAAACCCCATCTCTACTGAAAATGCAAAAATTAGCTGGGCGTGGTGGCGGGCACCTGTAGTCCCAGCTATTTGAGAGGCTGAGGTGCAGGATTCACTTGAACCTGGGAGGCAGAGGTTGCAGTGAGCCGAGATCATGCCACTGCACTCCAGCCTGGGTAACAGAGCCAGAGACTCTGACTTAAAAAAAAAAAAAAAAAAAAAAAGGAATACTTTATGAGAATTATTTGACTATTTGAGAGACATTAATTACAGTCTCTCTACATAATTATTTTCAAAATACAAAAGCTAAAATTCTTACTCATGTTATAAGATAATTTATTATAACTATGGCATATTATTTTCATAATATTTTCCTTCCAAACTGGTAACTTGTAGAGCCAGGGTTTCATGTCAAACTTACGTGAGTCAGTAAGTAATATTTTTACTTACCTTGTTTTCTAAAAGATATTTCTAAATTAATTCTTCTTGCTTCCCCCAGTTCCAGTGCTTCACTCACGCATACACATATTTGAAGAAAATACTCAGATCCTTCCTTAATGAACATAGTTCCAAGTATGTCAATACTAGATATCATTGGCCACAGAGTTTTGGACCATAGTTTGTAATCCTTAATTCATGTTAGAGTATCTGAGTTTATTCATCTGAGTGAATTTAGAAACTTTACTTTGAAGCTGAGTTTTCATTATATTCAGGTGGTTGTTGAATTTTTTTCTGAAAGTCTAATTTTTTTCTTAATTTTGAAAATACCAATAATGTCTTCTATAAAGTGCACTTATAAAAGTATTTGTACTCTTTGAGATATTTGTTTTTGAACTAGTGATGTTTTAAAAATTGCTTCTCTAGAAGCAGGCAAACAGAAAATAGCTAAAAAGAATTTCTCGAAATTTACTTTATGACACCTGAATTTTCAGTTAGTTTAACACCTTGTTTAGGGAAGTCACATCCCAGTTTTTAAGCTGTAATCTTCAGACTTAAGATTATTATTTTTTAGTTTTAATGCCTCTGTAAGTAGACATTCTTTATATAAGGCTTCTAGAAGTCAGTTTTTCTCATCAGATATAAAGTCGAGATGGGGCAATATTTTTAGTGTTATTGATATTTGATATTGATATTCCCCACTGCAATATTTGTTTCATTCTTGTTCACTAAAAAAGTGTTGACTTTGTTTATAAAAGTTATGCCTTTTCTCAAGTAACATCTGTGAACAGTTATTCTAAAGGCTATACATCGTATAAATGCATGTGGTTACGTATTCTCTAATGAACTAGCGATTGTTTAACTAGCTTTACTGAGGAATGATTAAGAAAAAAGAAGATACAAGTTAATGTAAATATGAAATTTGTCTTGAAAAAGATTACTTTTGGCACTAACCAGGCTGTTAAGGATTTCTTTTGTAGTTGGTAGAAATCAGGAGATTAATTAGATGTTGATATGTCATTACTGAGTTTTTGAGATTATAGGTATTTCTCATTATATAGAAAGTTACAGCCAACTTTAAATTTGTTAGAGATTGGTAAATTAGGAGCTAGATTGGTCTGGATTTATAGAAAGATTCAAAATTATGGAAATCCCAAGGCAACAAACTTATTTTTTTAAAAAAATAATTTTGTAGTTGCAGGATGTCAGTCCCTCCCCTTTTCACTAACGGTTAGAGACTTCTTTAAAGAGAGATCCGTTTGGAGGTTCTTGTAGGCCAGGCAACCAGGAGTCCTGAACTGAGAAAACACCAGCAGTGCAAAGAAGCAGTGGGGTGATTAGCTTCTAGCCCTCTGAACTCCTCAGGATTGCAGAAAGGCCCAGAGACCATGCCTTGTACCATGGTATGCCAAACCTATTTTTGATTGAGAGTGTTGGAGAGAGGGGAGGGAAAAGACAATACATTTATTTTTAGAGAGTAATGTGGACCAAATCTTTTTAATTAAAAATTAGGGACCAACACAACTCCTAAAAATAATTAATAGTGGTCTAGAATGGCCTGCAAGCTGTAGCAGAGAATCAGAGACATCTGTCAACAACCTTCCATTACTGGTACATATTGGCATGATGTCTGCCAGCATGCCCTGGTGCTCACCTCTTGTGGTGTGTGTTAAGGGGTGGAGGGGTCCTGGTCTCAGCACTCCTTATTGCTCAGGTATCATTAAGCAGCAGGAATGTTAAACGCATGATATTGGCCCATAAGTCATTATTTCCATCAACAGAGATGGCTCCCTCTTTGTGATGAAAACATAATTATCATAAAAAAAAGAAAATAAATTTGAGATAATCTTGAGACTAGAAGTATACCAGAAAATTCCCTGGTCTGGCTTTTGGGTGTAAGTGGTTGCATATGGCATTTCCCCCCACTTTTGTCTGAAGAATGAGAGATTAAGAGCATGGAGCCAGACTGCCTGTGTAAATGTCCTGGCTCAGCCACTTCCCCACTGGAAGACTCTGGGGCTCTCTTTGCCTCAGATCTCTCACCTGTAGAATGGAGACAATAATAGTTTCTACCTCATAGAGTGGTTGTGAGGATTAAAGGAGTTTGTACATATAAAGAGCTTAGAACAATACTTAGGATGGAATATGTGCTGCACAAATGTTGCTGCTCTTCTTTATTTGAGATTTCTGTTTTTTTGTGGGGTTTTGTTTTTTGGGACAGAGTCTTGCTCTGTTGCCCAGGCTGGGTGGTGCAATCTCAGATCACTGCAACCCCTGCCTCCTGGGTTCCAGCGATTCTTGTGCCACAGCCTCCTGAGTAGCTGGGACTACAGGCATGTGCCACCACGCCTGGCCGGATTTTGTATTTTTAATAGTGCTGGGGTTTCACCATGTTGGGCAGGCTGGTCTCGAACTCTTGGCCTCAAGCGATCTGCCCACGTCGGCCTCCCAGAGTGCTGGGATTACAGGCCTGAGCCACCATGCCCAGCCTCATTTTTATTTTTATTGTAATGATAGCTTTATAGTTTTATTTTCTCTCTAACCCACTGGTCATAATTTATATCAAATTATGGCATTTATAGAACTTGAATTCAGTATGTTAAAATGGTGTTTTATATTTTTGCAATCAATAAATGATCAAAGTTATTCCTTTGTTTTACATTATTTTGCCCTTTAGAAGTTTTAGTTGAGGTTATGGTGTGGTTAGAAAAAGATGGATATTTTTTTCACCATTCATTAGAATCCTAAGAACCAGAAAATATTTGTATCTACTTGACAACCAGAGTATTGAGAGTTAAATTGATGAGTTTTACTTTATATTGTTTACATTTAAATATTAGGTTTGGGGCAAGATGGAAAGACACTGCTAATTACGAATATTGACATGGAGCCATGCACGGTAGACCCCCAGCTAAGGATTATTCTTCAATGGCTCATTGCCTCTGAGGCTGAAGTTGCAGAACTTTATTTTCATGACTCTGCAAATAAGGAGTTTATGCTAGTAAGTACCTACCTTACAGAGTGTGAGGATACATTTAACAGTATATGATGTTCTTGTCATGTGGTTGGTCTAACAAGATGCCTGGTGATGGTTAAATTCTTAGGCTGTAGTGTCCAACAGTTTGGGTTCAGACATCAGCTCTGCCACTTTCTAGCAGTATAACCAGAGGCAGGTTCACCAGTCTGTCTCATTGCCCCTAACTGCACTATGCAAATGAATATAGAATCTACCTTACAGGGGTTTATGAGGATTAAATATAATGTTAAAAAAAATGCTTGGTCTAATGCCTGGCATAACACTAAGCTCTCAAAGGTAGATGCTATTAATAAGCATTATGTGTGTTCCTATGAAAAAATTGAATTATTCTCTGTATTTAATTGATTCGTAATTGTACCTAATGATTAATATATCTGTTTCTCTGATAATCCAGTTTCATTTGTATGAGCAGCTGTCATAATTAAAAGCCGATAAAAGTTTAAACAAGATGCTTACTATGTGCCAAGTACCTTATTAGTCAAGATTTTCAGTTTACAGTCTTAAGGTTTTTGTTCCATAATTTTCTTTATCAGAACTTTCCTTTTGGAGTGGTAGAAATATTCGAATTGTGGTGTTGGTTGCATTCAACTTGGAGAACATACTAAAAACCATTGACTAGGACACTTTGGGTGAATTGTATGTTATGTGAGTTTTATCTCAATAAAGCTGTTTTTAAAAAGGTTAAGCATATATATGTTACACAAAATTAAAGTAGTTTTTCAGAATTTAACTTACAGATCTTTCAAAACTTAAGAGCTTTTACAGAACTTAGTAGAAAAAGAAATGAACAAAGGCATGTCGTGAGTGGTGACAACAGGATTTATTTAAACCTGTATTTATTTATTTATTTATTTATTTGTTGTTTTGTTGTTGAAACATTAACATTCTTTAACTTAGAAAGCCATGTTTCCATTGAGGCTAGAGTGCGTATTCCAGAAAAATGCCACACTATATGTTGTGGAAGGAAAATCCACATCCTTTTATTGAGTTTGACGTTGTCTTTATTATTTTATGTCCTAATTGAGGGTGTGGCAGTTGTATTTAGTTAGGTGAAGAATTTCCTGTAGAAAGTCAGCCTCTGCATGTCCACGCAGACTATTTGCTTGGTGAGGTTTGTGGAGCTCTGTCTCCAGCGATCCCAAAGTGTCATTCTCTGAAGGAGATGTGTTTATAAAGGGGAAGAAGGGAAAATGTTTAATTTGGGTAAAGGGGTAGCGGTTTAGAGGGGAAGACCTTGTTATAACTAGGAAACGGTATTTAATTGTAAACAGCAGGATTCTTAAGTTTCAGCTAATATTGAAAATAAAAATAAAAGCTTTGTTATAAAATTGTTTTTGGTTAATGTTTGACACATCTTTCTTTCTTAGCTTTCAAAACAATTACAAGAGAAAGGATGGAAAGTGGGAGACCTCCTGCAGGCTGTGCTTCAATACTATGAAGTGATGGAAAAAGCTTCCAGTGAGGAGAGATGCAAGTCGCTGTTTGATTGGCTCTTGGAAAATGCATAGAGCAAACCCCAAACCAGTATATTTTAGTATTTGTTTGGGGAGGGGAACAAGCCAATAAAGATGTTTAGGATAAAATTTGAATAGTGAATATTAACATCGTAAGTCAGTTGGGAGGCAAGTAAATATAGCTTTCTGAGCGCTTTGTGTTATCACTCGGTGTATATAGTTCATACTTTTGTAATCTGTCAAAATACTACCTTCATTTATTCTTCTATACACGTGTGTAGTGTGTTAAGACCCTAAGAACATGTATTTGAAGGAAGGTCTAACCAGGGGGTTTTCAGGGGCATTGTCTGACCACATTCTTTTTGTATCCAAATAGTGCTGCTAGAAACTGCACTGAAGTGGCTGAGAATAGGTTCCAGTGATAGAGTTATAATTTTGCTCCTTTGCAAACAAATGGTATCTAATTAATAACTAGTCTGACATCAGAAAATAAAATTGAGGCTGATTTTTAAAAATTTCTAGTAGATTTTTGGCCTTTCTTTCCTGTTTTTAAAAATCAGTTTCATTTTCATATTTCATAGATCAGCTATTGGTAGCTTTTTGATTTCCCCAAACTATTTAATTTCTTAGCAGAAACATTAGTATTTTAGGTTTCTATAAACACTATAAGTGATAGTTTCCCCCATCCTTTCATTGACATTATTTGCCAATGCTGCCAGTCATTTCTGGCATGAAAGGTGTGTGTGTGTGTGTGTGTGTGTGTGTGTGTGTGTGTGTAAGGGAGTACTTTAACCTTGCCAGTTTGTTCCCTCTTTTATTTTACTGTTTTCTTTTTAGAAACCCACTGTTAAAATTTAAAAAGGTGCTTTAAAATAAAACGCCTATAAAGATTGTGCAGTAAGAATTTTTATTGACAATTAAAATTTTTTTTGACAATTTTGGGTTCCCAACTTATCTTACAAGTGAAAACTTAAATTGTAAAACATGTTGAAATTTTAAAAATTAATGTTAATATGGAAATGCATTTAGAGAAGCCAGTAGTTTTTATTGTTGGATTTTTGAAACTACCAAGAATATGGTGTTTTTTTTGTTTGTTTGTTTTAGAAAAATTGGGATTTCCCCCCACCCCGCCCCACCCAGATAAACTATATCTACACTGTCTCGTCAAGTTCTCTGACATGATCTTTCTGGGCTCTACATTTCCTACTAGTTTGTGTCCAGAAACTGCAAGTTGACATGAATAGAGGACCAAGGTTGTGTCTTGCTTTTGTCTCTCTCTTCCCTCCCTGCAACTCTCTCTCCCCTCCTCCCACTCTCTTCCCCCTCCCCCTCCTCCCACTGTCTCTCACCTCCCCCACCCCCCACTCTGTCTCATCTCTCGCTGTGTCCTGCGTATGTGTGGGTGTGTGTGTATTTGGGTGTGTAAATGTTGGTTCTTCCACTACTGGATTTTGTAATCTAGGATAAATCACTTTTTTTGGGGACTTTGATTTTGCTCCATTACGTTTTCATTTTTTCTGAGCACTGACTGTTCTGAAAGCTGCACAAAACATAGAAAGAAGACATAGCGCCTGCCAGGGAATAGGAAATGAGGGCACTTACACATTAATGTGAATTAGTAATTGTGGTATAGAAATATTTTATAGTGAAAGATTCAAATTTGCTTTTCAAGAAAAATGCCAAAAGCTATTTAAATAATTCGAGGTTACATTGTAGGTTTTGATTTTTCTCAATTTAAGATACAGAAATACAGCAAGCCTTAATATAAAGTTTCCTAAAGTTTCTTCAAGTATTTTTTAAGGTGGAGAAATGCAGGAATTGTATAACCAGAATTGTTTCTGCCTTTAGCTTTTCAGAACTTGAGATGTGGCAGCACTGGACTGGGTTTTTTTAAATGTTAGGACTAGGAATGTTTGCTCTTGTTAATTATGAATTAATTGATTATTAAGTTTAGAATGCATTTTTACAAGTATCTAACTATCAAATTGTGTTTAGTAACTTGAGTGTATGCACAAGTTTGATCAACAGCAAAATAGAGTTCTGAATTTCTTTTAAAGTGATGATATATTATTTTGTGAAACTTTGTGTTTGAAAATGTTTATTTCTGTTTATGGTGTAATCATTCTGAGGTGAGGCTTTTCTTATTTCCTTTGCATTTTGCTAGAGCTGTGCTGAGTTCAGCATTTGCTTATTTAACCACTACATAATGACAGACCAGTTATTAGGTATTAGCATGTGTGGTAATAATAATAGTGGAACTTCACACTTACATCAATTCAGTGCAGGGGCATAGAATAAAATATTAAATATTGGCAGATGTGTGAAAAGAAGTGTGAGTTAAAAATATTGAATATTGGCAGGTGTGAAAACAAGTGTCAAAATTCCTCATATAGAGAAAATAATTTTGAGTTTAGAGCATTATCTTTTAATTAAGTGTAGTCTAAACTTAACTTTCTGTAAAGGCACTTTGTGGTTTTTCCAAAGATGTTCTAGATCTATTTGGTTGCTCTATAGTCAAACAGCTCTTTTGAAGACAACTGTCTTATTTTATTACAAATTGGCTTGACATATTTATACTGTAACATTGTAATATTGCTGTGCTGTACATTTTGGCCCTTACGAAATATGTCTTTTTCAGAACTGTTAAAGTTTTGATGTACATCGAGCTGAATTCTGTTTTTACCAGTTTCAAAACCTTCAAGTGATATGTGGAAAAAAGTGAATGAGACCTCCGATAGGGGGTTTTCAGAACCTTGTTCACACCGAAATGTGACAGTTCTTTCATGTTTTCCTAAACCAAGTTAAAATTACATGTATATTTTGGTGTTAAGGTTGATTTTTAAGATACTTCTGATTTATACAAAAGGAATGTTTCCTTTATAAATCACAGAAGAAAATGACAATATCTGTTGGATATTTGATATAATTTAATGGTGTTATAAAACCTTTAAGAGGATTCATAGTGAATATATGTGATAACATCTTTATACTTTGAAAAATGTTCCACTTACCCTTCAGATATTTGTTGTAAGTTAATTCAATTCTTAATACTTTAATTTTGCTCCAACAAGGGCTTTATGTTGCTGGTAAGAGAATTTATTTACTAAATGCACTATGTATAAAGTGAAAGATAGTTTACTTATCTGACTTTGATATTAGATGGCTGACATTAGTGCACATAATGCAGAGTTTAACCTTGATTCTTCAACAGAGTCCAGATTTAAATGTCTACTTAATTAGTTAGCTGATATTCTTCCACAATTAATATATTCAATTTCCCATCAGTATATCACTTTAAATTTTATGTTTTTCTAAGGAAACTTTCCACAGAATTTTAAACAACTGATGCATCCATACTCAGGGTGTAGGGAGAATACTTTGCATTTAAAAACCCTGTCCACCTGTCACCAGCACAAGAGAATTAGAGCTTCAGTGAGAATTTAGAAAAATTATACTAAAGTGAGATGCATTTTTTCTCATTTTCAGCAAAACTCCTCTAAGCATTTACTCATTTACTGTATTCCTGCTCTGAAGATGTGGATACAGAATTAGTCACTCTTGTCACTTTATTTATTTATTGTTTTTTTTTTTAACCATCTGTGTACATTCCTTTCATAGGGTAGAGTTCTAGTTCTAGAGGTTCTTATTTTGTTTTTGTTGTAATGTTTGAATACTATTTAATATCCGGTTTTAATATTGCTGGATTTGCTACCTTTGGTTACTTGTGCAGTGTTAAAAGTAATCCACTTTCTTGTTTAATATACCAGATACATAGCAAAAGCAGCTTGGAATAATTATAGCTGTTTATTTGGCTGTGCTCAGTTACTATATTAAGATCTTGTACTGTGTAACAGTAACTCTTTTTTGCTTTTCAGTAATTTAATATGTTCACTTAACAAAATACGAACTTTGAGATGCACTAAAATTTTGTTTCAGCAGTGGCTCAAAAAATTTCAGAAATTACTTTTGTAATTATTTGCAATTAATTGTTCTTTTATCTTACAATTGTTTAAGCCTGTGATCTTTCTTCTCCCAGCTAAGAGTTCTTCAATAAATTTAAGAAATACCTGGTCTTGGTTTTCATTCTGTAATATCTCATTAACTGCTCTGTACTGAGTGGGACTGCTATGACAGAAGACCACATAAGAGGACTGAAGTGCTAGATCATGGTTTTGAGAACAAGAGAAGTTAGAAATATTTCCAATTGGACACTAGATTCTACCTACTTATAGATACCCCAAATGCAGACATAGTGACTTAAAAGGCTGGTTGCCCAACCTGTTTTTGCAAAGTAGAATATTATGGTTGCCTTGAATATGAACATGGCTATGAAATTCTTCTGGCCTGGTTTGAACATTCTTTCCATAGTAAGACCATACCTCTGTTAAACCATGTACACAAGATAACTTAAAAGTTGCTGGGTTTTTTTTTTAATTACTAATGGATCTGACTTTGTCTTAAGAATTTTTTTTTCCTTTTAAGTAGACCATTTTTAGAGCACTTTTAGATGCACAGCAAAATTGAGCAGAAAATACAGAGCTCCCGTATACCCTCTTTCCCCAGCCTCCTTCAGTGTCAACACCCCACAACAGAGTGGGACATTTGTTACAATCTGTGGTCCTGCGTTGACACACACACCATTATCATCCAGAATCCATAGTTGACATTAGAGTTCACTCTTGTGCATTTGTAGGTTTGGACAAATGCATAATTATATGTACATAACTGTAATATCATACAAATAGTTTTACTGTGCCCTATCTTAATGTAATTTAAGCCCAGAAATTAGGAAATTGGTTTAAAATTTTTTTCATGTTTTAAAATGCTAGGAAATAATAGCAAACAATGAGAAGGTTTGGTTGTAAGTGCACCCCAGTTACTAAGCAAACCAAAAGTGCTGAGAAGAAGTAAGCAAGATTCCATAGATTATAATGCCAAAAAGGAAGTATGGCTCAAAAAGAATGGGAAATGTGGCAAAGGACATTTGACAGTTTTACACAGAGGGATCATATGTGATTTGTATCTTAGCTAGGACAGAGAGGAAGGTGAGGGACAGGGCTTGAATTACCTCAGATTTTTTAAAGTGTGAGATGGAGAGGTCATTTATCTAAGGATGAATGTACTGTTGTTCCTATAATACAAAGAGTAAAAATCAGTGTTTTTGCGTCATTGAGTTTACAGCAAGAACAATAAAGAGTATATTTTGCACTTTTTTCTCTATCCTTTGTAATTTTATAGTCACCTCTCATTTTAACTTTTGGTCAAGGAGGGTAATACTTTAGACTGGAGAGAGTGAAAAACAGTTTCAAGAGGGGGTTGAAGCCCCAATTTTGACTTTAACTCATCCCTCTGCACCCCTACCCCCTTTTAAACAGACACCTAAATGAATTTGTTAAAGCACGGGATTAAAACCAGACTTCTGTGTACTGAATTCTGCCCGTCTGTATGTTTTGGTCTGGTGTAGAATCTTTTAAAAATAGTTACCAAACTTAAAAAAGATTTCACATTTAAATAAGTTTTGTATTTTCATCTTCTTGAAACAATTGAAAGCTCTGAAGCAGTGACTGGGCTCTTATATGGCAACAATTTAGCAGGAGCTGAATAGTGATTGCCCCTTTGATCCCACAGTAAGTTCTCTTTTTGCCTCTGGCATGACTTACTCCAATTCCCTCATTTCTGTTGCCTGCTGGGGCCTTGTAGACAGTTGAGATGCACCCACTGACTTAAAGCAGATAAGATAATGTGCTTAGAAAATCTGAACAACATTCTAGTGACTCTTTCATTCTCCAGGGTTGCTCAAAGAGGGGAGGAACATTCTAGAAATTATAAACTTGCTGAGTTTATTGCTCCTGAGTAGAAAACAAATAGTAATTGTTAAAAGCATAGTTTTATTTTTTTTTAAGTATGTGGAGAAGGGAGAGCCAGCATAGGTTTACCAAGAGCAGAGTCTATCAGATTTACACTTTATTTTCAGTAGGGTTATTTTGACATATTAGAGGATGAGAGATACAGTATCTAGATTTTATTGAGGCATTTTTATATGGAGAGAAGGAATGAATAACTGTGGCTTCCTAACGTTTTGAGAAATGTGTTCCCAAAGGCTTGTGGTTAATAGATCATTGTCTACCTGGAGGTCAGTGCTATGTGTCTATATTAGTTCTTGCATTGCTATAAATACCTGAGACTGAGTATAAGAAAAGAAGTTTAATTGGCTCACAGTTCTGCAGGCTCTGCAGAAGCATGGTAGCATCTGCTTCTGGGGAGGCCTCAGGAAGCTTCCAGTCATGGTAGAAGGCAAAGGGGGAGCAGGCACATCACATGGTGGGAGCAGGAGCAAGAGAGAAGGATGGGGGAGGTGCTACACACTTTTAAATGATCAGATCTTGTGAGAACTCACTATTGTGAGGACAATACCAAGAGGATGATACTAAACCATTCATGAGAAACTGTCCCTATGATCCAATCAACTCCTACCAGGCCCTACCTTCAACACTGAGGATTACAATTCAACATGAGATCTGGGTGAGGACACATCCTGATCATATCAGTGTCATAGGCCATTTCATGTATGGCCTTTTTATCCAGCCGTGGAGTGAAGATTTTGTTGGAGTAAGCTCCTCAAGGATGTCAAAAAGCATTAGAGTTATTACATAGTAATTATACTGAGGGATAATATTCAAACAGTTGAAATGAACTGGGAGAGCGGATAAGAGACTTTTGAGTCTATTTCTTCCCTTTGTCCTTTGACCAGCCACAGATTTGACATTCTCCTCCAAAGGTGGGGAGGTTCTGTGTTTACATACTGCCATTTTATAACTAGGACTTGAATATTTTCCTTCAAATACTATATTTTTATGGCTAAGTTTATATTGATATAAACTTAGTTATTTCCCTGTTACTTAGTAAATTATATGAACCCGGGACTTCTAAATATATGGGAACTGATGCTAAGGAATCCTATAAGAGCTTAAATCCTATAAGAGCTTAAAATGCTATGGACTTTTGAGGAGTCACAAGGCTATCAGAAAAAAAAAAGGCCACCAGAACCACTAATAATCTACAATTAACCTCTTAACCTCTTTTCTGTTTATAACGGGATGTGGGTGGCTGTGGCAGGTGAAGGTGGATTCCAGGAGATCGTGATGTTACAATAGCGTTTCCAACCTATAAATCTTTGAGTCAACTTTAGATGGCTTGTGACAAACGCTGGGAGGTTAATTAAGCTGCTTAATCTGAAACCCAGTGGACTTCACTGTCCTTGAACCCTGAGAAGCCATGGCTTCCAGAAGGAGGGGGCCCTTGGTTGAGTGACAAAGTCTGCAGTGATACAGAGCTGGCGAGACATAGTATGTGGGAAGACAGATCCAATTAGGCCTTCATAGACCCAAATGGCTAAGTGCTCTAATAAGGTGGGGTAAATACTAGGTCTTGCATAAGTACAGAGTGGTAGGAGATGAAAATAGTCCGTGCCTTTATGGAGCTTCCTGTTTAGTGAAGCAGAGAGTCATTAAATGAGTGACTGTATACAGTGAAGTCCTCGCTTACATCATTGAGAGGATCTTAGAAACTGCAACTTTAAGCAAAATGCCATATAATGAAATCATTATTTTCTCATCAACCTTATAATGAAGTGAGGTAAATATTTAATTACTGTTGTTCAAAGGTGTCGGAAGCTAAAGACGGGAATCTAGTCAAAGCTTCCCTAAAGCCGTTCTGAGGCTTAAGCTAGGTTTGAGCTGAGTAGGAACCAACCAGACAAGGGGAGTTGGAGGGTGGAGGTGAGAAGGGCAGGTGGGGAGAAGAGGTTTCCACTAGAGAAAAACCATGCACAAATGCCCGGGAGTATAGGACTTCTTTGGAAAACCAAAGACCAGTTTGGCTGGAGCATGAAGAGAAGTGACACATCCTGAGAAACACACATCTAGCTGGCTGTCAGCCAGGTGGTCCAAGAAAGTGTTTGTAGTTTGTTACACCACAAGTCACTGGTTTTAAGTCCAAGGCATGGCGGATGATCGTCTTCACTTGACACTGTGCTTTCCAGACCATGCCTAGAGTATTGTGTTTAGTTCCCGATACCATTTTACAAAGGACAGAGATACATGGAACCATACACATCCATGACTGTCTAATGAGGCCAAGGAGCTAAAAATGTATTAAATGAGTTCAGTGAAAGACAAAAAGGCTGTTTGGCCTAAAGAAGGAGAGATGTAGGAGTAACCTCAAAACTGCCTTTAAATATATGAAGTGCTTTTAGTGGAGACAGATTAAAACCTGTGGCCCTAGTGGAGGGGATGAGGTCCCATGAGGAGAAATTAGCAGTGGATTTCAGCTTGTGCTCTAAAAATTGGAGCTTTGCAATATGGGCGAGACCCCCTTAATGAAAAGGAACATTTCTGGCCCTTGGAGAGGTTTCCGCAGTGCTGGCTGATCACTCCTGCAAGTTTTGATAAGAAATCCAAACAGCTTATAACTTTGGATTAGGTGACCTTTGTGTTCCAACACGTCCTTTCCCACACACTACTTAATTTTTTCCACAGTCGTTTAGTGAAGTTGTTAAGAACCTGGGCTCTGGGGTCAAAAGAACTTGATTTAAAATCCCAGAGCAAAGGCCCAGGATGATGGTATCTTGGGGGATTTTCATTTTCTTCTGGCAGGTGCCTGGGGGCACAGCTAGTCTTGGAGCACCTTGATTTAAATTCAAGCTTTGAGGGTTTTGGATCCCTCTGGTGGCTTGATGTGCTGCATGTCCAGGTCAGGGCCTGTGTCTGGAAGGTGTAGCAGCCCTTTGGGGTTACAAGTAGAGAGGGGATGGTTTATAAGAATCTCTTTGTTGGAGGGGGTGGGGAGAACTGACTTTTGCCTTTCTGGCCTTGTGAGTCTGCCAAAATACTATCCTGTATCACAGTCTTTTTTCCTTCAGGTTTGACAAATATTCTTAGGATGAAAGAGTGGCTTTGAATGCTCAGTGGTTTACTTCTTGGGGTTCTTTGCTTTTGCTAGATATTTGACCCATTGCATCCTCAATATCTTACTAGCTGTTTAAATGCTTTCAAGAAGGTGTTTCTTTTTTTTCTGAGACGGAGTTTCACTCTTGTCGCCCAGGCTGGAGTGCAGTGGTGCAATCTACATTCACTGCAGCCTCTGCGTCCCAGGTTCAAGCAATTCTCCTGCCTCAGCCCCCGGAGTAGTTGGGATTACAGGTGCCCGCCACCACGCCTGGCTAATTTTTTGTATTTTTAGTAGAGACGGGGTTTCACCATCTTGGCCATTCTGGTCTCAAACTCCTGACCTCAGGTGATCCACGCACCTTGGCCTCCCAAAGTGCTGGGATTACAGGTGTGAGCCACCGGGCCTCCAGATGTTTCATATTTTATCCAACTTAATTACTTCTAATATTTTAATTTACATGAAGGACTTTTATTATTATTATTTTTTTTTGCTTAGCTCCATGTGATTAACTGTTAATATCCTTTTAATTTTCTTTTACATTTTAATTTATCTTCTTGAAAGGGTTATATATGCATATGGTATTAAATTCCAAAAGGTATAAGAATGTATAGTGACAAGTATCCCTCTCACCACTCTCTAGCCACCAAGTACCCCCACCACCCCCAGAGATAACCACTGTTACCAGTTTCTGTTCCATCAGCACTGTGCTATACAGGACCTTTCAAAACTTAGATTGGCTTTTGTAACTTGTAGTTGGATACAAATCTGAAAGTTTCAAAAAACAGGAAATGACCAAATCATTTAGTAAGGATAGTGGTTACTTCTAGGGGAGAAGGAGGTACAGGAGCCTCCCATGGTGCCAACAATATTCTGTTTTCTTGACTTTGGATTGTGGTTAAACTGCCCAGATAGATTCTAAGCAATTCTGTGTATATATTTCACATCATGCATGTGTATGCACATGCACACACATCTAAAAAAAATCTGCAAAACTGATCATCTTGAGGACAACCAGAGAGAACAAATGGGTTACCTGCAAAACAAAATTGATTCATAGTAGTGTACTCAAAGATGATGATAGAAGCCAAAAGGAAATAATGTCTTCAAAGTGCTGATTTTAAAAAAGTCAGTCTAGAATTTCATATCCTTCAAAACTGTTTTTCAAGAGTGAATGTAAATTTAAAGTAATTTCTAATAGATTGAAAGAGTTTACAATGAGCTGTGCTGAAAAAAACTACTGAAGGATATATTACTTTTGTAAGAAGGAAATTGAGCGTATAAGGAAATAGCACTGTTTAAAATAAGAATTAAAATAGAAAATGAAAGAGAAAGAGTGAGCACCTAAAATGTAATGCAGGTTCATATAATAATTCCTGTTTACTCTCTATGGCAAGCATTTCCTATCATTGAATCCAGTATCAACCCTGTCATCATTATTTCTGTTTTTCATGTGAGAAGCTGAGGCTCAGAGGGGTTAAGTTTCTTACCCAATGAGCATAGTGGTAATGAATGCCCAGGTCTGGCAGGCTCCAATGCCCAGGTTCTGTCCATTGCACTACAATCTATCACCATATTTAGAAACAGAAATATAAAAAGATGACAAAATCACTTGTAATAACACATAGTGTATTAGTCTGTTCTAACACTGCTAATAAAGACATACCTGAGACTGGGTAATTTATAAAGGAAAGAGGTTTAATTGACTCACAGTTCAGCATGGCTGGGGAGGCCTCAGGAAACTTAAAATCTTGGTGGGAGGGGAAGCAAACATGTCCTTCTTCTCATGGTGGCATCAAGGAGAAGTGCAGAGCGAAGTGGAGGAAAAGCCCCTTACAAAACCATCAGATCTCGTGACAACTCACTATCACGAGAACAGCATGAGGGTAACCACCCCCATGATTCAATGACCTCCCCCCAGGTCCCTCCCATGACACGTGGGGATTATGGGAACTAGAATTCAAGATGAGATTTAGGTGGGGACACAGCCAAACCATATCACATAGAGATAACAATTATTGATATAGTAGTATATTTCTTTCCCGTTTTTTACTCCCACATACATATTTTAAACAAGTGAAATTTCCCTTATTTCATAAATATTTGTCAAAAACATTTTAAAACCCCCAAAACTGACCTTTGGCCTTTTCAAGTTTGGCAATGATGAATCTGGCCATTGTCAAGGCTGGAAATATCTTGGTTGGGGCTCTTTGTTCTGACTGTTACATAGTCGGATTCTCTTTGTCTTCTTATGTGGTATTGCTTTGAGCTTCAGATTGATACAGCTGACAATCTTTACAAAGTAAGGATTTTAAGTAGATAAATTTTGAGAAGGACAACATGTAAAAAGGATCTCTGGATGCCTTCCAGAAACCAGGCACAAGTTTTTATTATCTCAGCTTAACTATATGGTTTTCTTCTTTCTTTGCCTTCATTCTTTTGCTGCCTGTCAGAGCTGACAGCAATAGAGGCCATTTCATGCATGGTTTCCATGTCTCACAAAACATGATCTGAAGAAAAAATTACCGAAAGAACAAATGCCCTTTTCAAGCTCTTGGTCCCTTTTTTCAGTTATTGGGTGGTCTTTTCCCATTGCCCTCTGTCTTTAGAGTCCAGTATGTCTAAAATCAAGCTCATCTTGCCCCAGCACCGATTCCAGGTATCCTACCTACATTATGCTGGCCATTCAGGTGTAACACCTTCCAGTGATCTCTGAGTATTATCTACCTCTTCCTCTCCATCTCGCCTCCTCTCTCCAAGAGACAAGAGAAAGCGGGGTGATAACATGAGAGGAAGGAGAGATGGCAGGTGTTGGGGAGCAAACAGTCCTCCATCCAGGGGGGATGGGAGAGAAAGTGAAATGTTAAAAGATGTTCGTAATGTGATGCAATGTAACCCCACACTCCATAGCCATCAGATAACTTTAGCAAGGAAGTATTTACCTTGCTTCTTGGTGATTTTGAATCAGATTTATATAGTTATAATCATTACTATTATTATTTATTTGATGCAGTAAGTTGAGTATTGCAAAAAGAAGATGACTCAGCAATGCCCAGATGAAAGAGGTCACCAAGGGATGAGCCACATTTCATGATGAAATGGTTTGCAAGGTAAGTTAAGGAAAAGCACAATAAAACAGCTCATTTACTGACTTCATCTGTACTCATATGGCAGAATGAGCCACTCTGACCAACCCACCCATGGGAAACAATTAAACATTTTGGATAAAATATAAAAAAATTCCTAAAAGCATTGTTGGGCTGGCATGAAGGCATGATTTATGCAGGCCAAAAACCCAATGAAGGTAGAAATGTGCAACTGTAAGCAGGCAGTAAAACCAACTTTGGCTTTGAAGGCATTTGCTGAGCCCAGTGAACTTGAGCTTCAGGTTTGATTGACTGATGCGGCATGGGAGAGAGAAGCTGCATGTATTAGGTTCTCCAGAGAAACAGAAACAATAGGATATTTGTGTGTGTGTGTGTGTATCTTTGTCTATAGACTTATAGATATATATATAGAGAGAGAGAGAGAGAGGGAGAGATTGACTTATTTAAGGAATTAGCTCATGCAATTGCAAAGGCTGGCAAGTTCAAAATTCGCAGGGCAGGCAGGAAAGTTGGAGACCCAGAGAAGAGCTGATGTTGCAGCTTGAGTCTGAAGAGAGTCTGGAGGCAGAATTTCATCTTCCTTGCAGGACCTCAGTCTGTTTTCCTTAAAGCCTTCAACTGATTGAATGAGGCCCACCCACATCATGGAGGGTCATCTACTTGCTGAAAGTATACTGATTTAAAAAATAATCTTTTTTTTTTTTTTTTTTTTTTTTTTGAGATGGAGTTTCCCTCTTGTCGTCCAGGCTGGAATGCAATGGCCTAATCTTGTGTCACTGCAACCTCCGCCTCCTGGGTTCAAGTGATTCTCCTGCCTCAGCATCCCGAGTAGCTGGGATTACAGGTGCCCACCACCATGCCCGGCTAATTTTTATATTTTTAGTAGACACGGGGTTTCACCATGTTGGTCAGGCTGGTCTCGAACTCCTGACCTCAAGTGATCTGCCTGCCTTGACCTCCCAAAGTGCTGAGATTATAGGCGTGAGCCACTGCACCTGGCCCAAACTTTCAAAAATCAAAACTAAGATAATTGAAATAAAACACTCAACAACTGAGTTTACCAGCAGATTAGACATAGCTGAGAGAGAATTAGTGAATTAGAAAACCTTATCCAGAATGCGGCACAGAAAGACAAAAATGCGATATATGAAAAAAGTTTAAGTGACCTTGAGGGAAAGGAGATTTAACTCATGCCTAAAAAGTATAGAAGGAGAAGAAGGAGGGAATCGGGGCAGAATTAATATTTGAAAAGACGATGGCTGGAAAATTCCCGGAAATGAAAGATGATAATCCACAGATTCAAAAAAACCTAACAATTTCCAAGCAAAAACAGAATACATATTAAATTTCTTAGGGAGGGCTATACATGTATTTGTCTATTTTTCTGGACTATTCAAAAAACAAGCTAAAATTCTATGGTAAAAGAGTAGAAATAAATTGTATATAAAATTCAGGATAGTGATTTCCTGATAGTGACAGCGACCTTTAAAGGTGGGGGGAGAGAGGAGGATGTGACACAGGCTTCTAAGGTACTAGTAATATTCTGTTTATGAATTCTATGCCCCTGGATTTTTAATTTATGATCTTTCTTCAGATTGCACACATCCTCTATATACTATTTTAAATGTATATTGTATTTCATGGTGGAAAATTAATTTAAAATATATTATTCAACAAGATTTGATCAAAGAGGTTGTGGGTGTATTAACAAGGTGGCTTCTGGAATTTTTGCAAAAACAAGAGAGAAAACTTTGAAGAGAAATAATGTTTAGGCTAGGTGTGGTGGTTCACCTATAATCCCAGCACTTTGGGAGGCCGAGGTGGGTGGATCACTTGAGGCCAGGAGTTCAAGACCAGCCTGGTCAACATGGCAAAACCTCATCTCTACTAAAAAAAAATACAAAAACTATCTGGGCTTGGTGGCGCATGCCTGTAGTTCCAGCTACTCGGGAGGCTGAGAGGCAAGAGAATCACTTGAACCTGGGAGGCAGAGGTTGCAGTGAGCCGAGATCATGCCACTGCACTCCAGCCTGAGCAACAGAGCAAGACTCTGTCTCAAAAAAAAAAAAAAGAAATAGTATGCAGGTTAATATGTTTAGGCACAAATGAAAGTAGTTTATTAAAAAGAAGAAAAAAAAGCCAGAAAACTTTTCTGTGTCCCGAATTGCCTCCTGAAAAGCACACATTACTTGGGTTTTCTTTTTTGCCTCTTAAAATTGGGGTGGGTTAGGGTGAGGGGAAGACTGCTCTCCACCGAGGAAGGCAGAGAGAAGCTGCTGCAGTTGCCTGTCTTATCTCTGCCTTGGTCTTGCACCCCACTCCGCCAGTCCCTATTCCCACGTCTGGACCCCCCGCCCCGTCTCCTGACACAGAGGCTTGGCTATCCAAATCCCAACCCCGAGTCTGTAACTAGGAAGTGCCTGCTGTCCTGCCAAGGGACTGGATTGGAGGAGGAGAGTGCAGGGGTGGGATGAGGGAAGAGATGGAGGAGGGGGCTTTGAGCCAGAGTTTCTAGCCGGAGCAAATACCGGCACAGGGAAGGACACCATTGGCCAGGGTATGCAGAGGAAGGCAAAGTTGCTGAATGGCCACTGTGGTCCTCAGCCATGAGTAGGGACGTCTGATGGCCTCAGAAGCTGCCTTGTGATTGAGCGTGAAGGGACAGGATCTGAGATGCTGGAGCTCGGGGTAGGCTAAGATGGCCATCTTGGCAGTTTGCCCTAGACAGTGGTGCCCATGCACCTCCCAGCCAGGCTGGGCTGGTCTTAGCGTCACAGGGCTGAGTGGCAGCCATTGAGTTCGCTACTCTCCCGAAAACAGCCCTGCAGTCTCTCCCGTGGGGTTCACTACAGGGCGGTGCTTGCCACCAATCCAGGGGTACATAGAATTTTATCACAGTGAGAAGGAGGCTTTGGGCAGAGACCACAGAAGTCCAGCGGCATTGATGACCAACTCTGCTTTCTTAAAGCTGCAGTGTTACTTGGAGCCTCAAGGTGGTACAGCAGCACAGTCTATGGTTTAAAAAAGCCTGAATTACACTTTGTGAAAAGCTTCCTTGGGCACAATTAGCTTGACGATTTGAACTGTTTCTCAGTCGCTTGCCTTCCTTGTTTCAAATAGCCTGGCTTCTAATCTGGCCTGACCTTTGAGGTCCTTTCTTGCTGGCTCATCCACCTCCATCCCCACTCGGAATCGGGAGGGTTTTCTTAGTTCTTTGGTTACTGAAAAGGAAATCCTTTTCTGCCCAGGTTCCCTCCTCAGATTCAGGCCAGAACTGCTCCCCTGTGGTCATGGGGCCTGTCTTCATAGGCGCCACCTGGACCTGTGCCAGGCAGACAGCAGAGGTGAGTTCCAGGGGGTTCCTCTGAGGTCACACCTGCTTAGGTGCATGGAGGCTCAGGTGAGCAGACTGCAGACTGCCACCACCAGCGTCCCTTCTCTGTTTAAGCCACCTGCTTCCTTATTTCACTGATTCCCACTGGCCTCCCCTTCATATACATCCTCACTATCCTTTTTGGAATTTTCTATTAACATTTCATGATATCCATGCTGTTTAGAATTCGCTTCTATTCTAAACATACTCTAAATTTTACTCCAAATTTACTCTCTACTCAAATGTCACCTTATCCATATGGTATTCCCTGACCACCTGTGAACAGCAGCAACCTTCCATCACTAGTGAGCCCCTTATGTTGCTTTATGTTCCTTCTTAGCCCTTTCAGCACCTGGCATAAGTATGTATTTGTTATCTCTTCACCCCCAAGGTCAGAAGGCCCCCAGTTTTGTTCTCTGCTGCATCTCCAGCCCTGGAACAGCGTTTGCATGTGGTGGGCACTCAGCAAATGCTGGTTGAATGGATGGATGGATGGATGGATGAATGAGTGGCTAGGGAGAATTTCACCCCTTCCCAACAGGTCAAAAGCATTGTTCTGACAGTTTGTAGTCTAGGGTCTGGCTTTGGCTGAGCCACTAGTTACTTGTAAGACTTTGAGCAAGTCACTTGGCCTCCCCAGTGGCCTATTTTTGAATCTGCACAATGAGTGGACTGGACTGCATTGTCTGCGGTTCCTTCCCGCCCCAACAGTTTTTGGTTTTATGATTATCCTCCAAAAGGGGCTAAAGCCATAAGCCAGGTGACAGACAATATGCATTATTGGCAGGACACTTGCAAGTAATAAGCTAGCATCAAAAGATGCATTGATATATGTAAATAAACATACTTACTTCACAATCTTTAAGTCTTTAAAAATTATGTCCCTAAGAAAGTCTCAAATGTATTGGCCTTATGTTTCTATTTTGATCTCTGGCTCCATGTGTTAATGACTCTGATATTTTTCTGACAAATAAAAGGTTTTAAAAATTGCTATTGCTTATTTGGGTTCTTCCTAGGTTATTTCTTCTCATTAGTAACATTTCTGGGGAAAGATGTCATGCTCTTAGTGTGCATCCAACATGAAAAAATATTTCAAAATAAAACAATAGTAATTTTTTAAAAACCCTCTTACCTTTGAAAAGGACCATCGCCTTATGCCATAATCTTCCTCTTGCTATTTGGCTGTGGTTATTTTTTAGGATTGGTATATGTCTGGCATCTAGAAGACATTAAAATATTTTTAATGAAGAGTCAGTGTCATGTGGGAGGAAAAAATTCGTATCCTGGGATATGGGTGGAACTTATGAAAGTGATTGTGTCTTTCTTATCCAAGGGAAGAAGTTTTTGTTCTTTCTGAATGAACTTGAGGGAAAAAGGCAATCAATGTTTTTCCAGTGTAACCTGATAGATTCTCCAAGTCCTCAAGTTCAAATATTTATTCTTTTGTCTTTGTAATGAAAACAAAACCAAACTTGTAGTAGGCATACTCATGATCTCCCAAATATGTCCAGGTCCCTATCCCTGGAAACTGTGAATGTGTTACTTTACATGGCAAAAGGGACTTTGCAGATGGGATAAAAGGAGGGATCTTGAGATGGGGAGATTATCATGGATTATTCAGGTGGATCCGATCTAATCTCCTTAAACTGAGCAAAGATTTCCCAGCTATGGTCAGAGGACAACACGATCAGAGGGAGCGTCTGAGATGCATCCTTGACGGCTTTGAAGAGGGAGGAAGGGGGTCAAGGACCAATGAGTACAGGTGGCTTCTAGAAGCTGGAAAAGGCAGGACATAGATTCTTCCTCAGAGCCTCCAGAAGGAAAGATAGTCCTGATGAGACTTTTATTTTAGCCCAGTGAGACCTATGTCAGACGGAACTCCAGAACTGTATGATAATAAAATGTGTATGGTAAGGCACTAAGTTTGTGGAATTTGTTACAGCAGCAATAGCAATACATTACCTTCTTATTTGAACAGAGGCTTTGAGCTCTGCAGTGTAAAAGAAAAGAAGCCAGGCTAGGGTCTAGAGTTGTGCCCTTCAGTTTGGTAGCTGCTGGTCACATGTGGCTACTGGAGCCCTTGAAATGAGTGCTGAGGTGAGCCGAAGTGTAGAATAGATGTCGATTTCACAAAGATTGAGTGTGAAAAGGAAAATATCTCCTAATTTAATAATTTATTCATGTCTATTACATGTTGAAATGACATTACTTTGGATATGCTGGTTTAAGTGAAATATACTATTAACATTTATTTCACATATTTTTTGAACTTTTGTTTTTAATGCGACTACTAGAAAATTTAAATCATTTGTGGTCCACGTTATACTTCTATTGGACAGGGCTGTTCTAGAGAACCCCTAAAGATAGGAGGTGGTCATTTCAACAGTAGACAGGTCTCCAACCAAGTGGTGAGTGATGAAAAAGTCCAGGCATAGAATTCCAGGAGGAGAGGTCAGGCTTTCTTACATCTTCCTGTACTGGACCATAAGAGAAGGTGTTGTATGGGTCTTTATATCCTCAGGGCCTGGCACATACTCAGAAATTGTTTGCAGAGCATCCATTTGATGTTGCTGACCCTAGAAAGTTCTTTGACAAGGCACCAAAGGGTGGAAAATTAGTGTTGAAACAATTGCCCTGAAGGAACTTGAAACTGTGGTCTAACAGAAAACAGGATGCAACAACTGGGTCTTTTCCCGTTTGACCAGTATTTGTTGCCCCACCTTACACCTCATGGACACGGGCATTTACCATTTCCAGGAAAGAAAGATCTCAAAAAGAATTACAAACCAAAAGGCAGCCTTGGGTATCAGAGCCCAAATACCAAGAAGCATTCATGTAATGATTTCAGTTTGGCCTCTTTCTTATCTCGGTGCCAATTTCTCAGCAATGCAGAGAAAAATGACTTGAGCTCAGAATTAGGAGATGAACTTTCCATTTGAAATGCGCGTTCTCCTCTGATTTGCTCCATGAACAAGTTAGCTTCCCTGCAGTCCCCTTCATCATGCCTGCTAAGAGCCAAGAGTTTACATTTATCAGGACTGAGCGCTACGTGGTGAGGATTAATTAGTGACTCTACTTAGAATTATTTTTAAAATATCAGGAATAATTTGCTTCCATAACAAATTATCCTGGCTTGGGATTCTGGGACAGGATTTGGGATTCTGATCAGTTGCTTCCCTAACAGCCTGACACTGACATTTGCAGAATCTGTTGTGGTTTAACAGGTATTATAAGTTCAAATATCATATTTCAGAGTGTCTGCTATGGTTACAGGTAACTAAAGGTTACAGTTTTCCCCCCACATGATGTCATTTGCTTAACTCAAATGAACTTTGTGCCATTAAAAATGGGGAAACACAATTTATTTCAATGCCATTTGAGTCTGTTTTGAGGTATTGCGGACGGAAATATCCTGGTTACTGGGTTTGGATGATTCATGTAGTAGAGCAGTCTGAGGAATAAACTTTATCTTGTCCTCATCTTTATTTTTGTTTTCTATATGGAAACTAATCATTTGAGGTTGGCAACAGGGATTTGGGCTAAATTTCTTCAATGAATTTTTTTCTACGTTTCCTTACTTCAGACCAAAAATCTCCAACCCTAGGCTGTTTTCCAAAAGCAAACCTGCTCATGAGCTCTCTGAAAGAGTGCTAGCCTGTCGGAAATTACAGTAAGTCTCCCTCTGAGGTTGGTTAGGCTGAGAATTCATTGTATTTTGGTTAAAAACAGAGAGTGTTACAATTTGATCCTGGGAGCAAGAAAGAATTAGTGATGAAAACATTGTTGGTGGAGACTGTTGCCTGGTACACAGGCTGAACTCATTTGTCTGGCCCCCGGTATGGGTGGCCCATGTGAAAATACACACACACACACACACACGCACACACACACACACAC
This sequence comes from Pan paniscus, assembly GCF_029289425.2. Lineage (NCBI taxonomy): Eukaryota > Metazoa > Chordata > Mammalia > Primates > Hominidae > Pan > Pan paniscus. The sequence goes on from NC_073263.2 coordinate 41,835,689, forward strand.
AGACACACACACCCCCCATCTGTTATGTTTTTCCTGATGCTTCAGGAAAGTCTGCAAATTAAGACAAATGATATTATCTGGGAGTAACTGATCATCTTTTCACTATGAAAATGTCATATTCACAGGAAATGAATAACACGCCTGCCAAAAATCAGGTCGCCTAAATGAAGGGATCGAAGGATTAAATACCCATGGAGAAAATAAGACAGACACAATCCAACTGTTCTATACTAGTTGACAGCAACCTATTCTAATGATATGGTTAAGATTTATAATGGCCATATAGGTTTACCTTCTCCAACCAAACTATTTAAATAATTCCACAAGTCTCCTATTTAATATTGAAGACCATCTCCTTAGCTAAAATTATGATGCTTTAATTGACCATATATAAATATCGGAGGGTTTTGGAGAGTTCCATTAGACCATGCACAACCAAGCACAGTTGGATTGAGCCTTGAAGATGTGCATGGTTCCTCCCGCCCGTGCTCTTCCTGGTGAATGAGTAGCTTTTTTCCCTGCACTAATCTGTTCAGTTTGAGGGCTGCTGGAAGCACTACCTTTTATTCTCTTTTCATTTTCTTTACTTCACTAGTTCACGGAGCTGGAGGCCACAGGACTGTTTGTTACATCATCACTGCTTTAAAAGCTTATTTTTGTGAATGTGATTGTACTTGGGGGTTGTCAAAACCTGTGGAAATGTGGCCTTTGGTGACCGGCCATGGCATAATATGACAACATTTCTGGAGTAGTCCAGCACTGGGAATGGTACCCTTGGGTCAGGCAAGTAGGAGGCAGTCATTTTTGTCTCTGGAGCTGCTGGCACTCAAGCGTAGAGGAGGTAGACATTTCAATGGCCAGTTGCTTTTGTATTTAAACAAATAGATCCTGGATTGTAGATTTTTAGAAGACTGTAGATGCAACCTGCAACAGAATCACCTGGTTAGCTTACTCCCCTACCAGCTGACGAGTCTTAGATCAGAGATACTGAAGCACAGCCTCTGGGGATGGGGCACTCAGGAATCCAAATTTCTTTAAATAAACTTTAAATTTTGGAATAGTTTCAGATTTGCAAAAAAGTTGTAAAAATAGTACAAAGAGTTCCCATATACCTCATACCCAGTTTTCCTTATTAATATCTTACATTAGGATACATATAATATACATTTGTACAAATGTGCAATGTAAGTAATATACAATGTACATTTGTACAATATACATTATCTGTATCATAATGTAATGTACAATGTAAATCCTAATGAAGGATACAGGTAATGTACTTTGTAATGTACAAATAACATCTTACATTAGGATGCAGATAATGTACATCTCCCCCACTCGTTTATTTATTTGATCATTTTTTTATGTCAGTATGGACTCATGAATACCAAGTTATACTTCAGTACCACATTATGAATGTACATTATCTGTATCTTAATGTAAGATATTAATAAGGAAAGCTGGGTGTGAGGTATATGGGAATGCTTTGTACTAGTTTTAAAATTTTTTTGCAAATCTGAACGTATGAATGTACATTAGGTGCATTTGTCACAATCTCATGATTAAGCAAAGTCAATACTCTATGACCTGATGTCCTTTTTCTGCAAGATTCCATCCAGGATGCCACGTTACATTTAATTGTTACGTCTCCATAGGCTCCTCTTGGCTGAGACAGTTTCTCAGACTTTCCTTGTTTTCAGTGACCTTTGATAGTTTTGAAGGGTCCTGGAGAGTATTTTGTAGAATGTTCCTTAGTTGAATTGTTTGATGTTTTTCTCATGTTTTAACTGAGGTTATGGGTTTCTGGAAGAAAGATCACAAAGGCAAAGTGCCCTTCTCATCATGTTGCATCAGTGGTACCCTCAACGCAACTCACGGTTGATGTTCACCTTGATGACCTGGCTGAGGTAGTCTTGACAGGTTTTTCTACTGTAAAGTGATTTTTTTTTCCACCTTTTCATACTTTACTCTTTGGAAGGGAGTCACTGTGGATAGCCCGCACTTAAGGAGTGGGAGTTGTACTCCACCTCCCTGAGGGGGAGTAGCTACATACATGATGGAATTCCTCTGTCTAGAGATTTGTCTATTCTCCCCCACTTGTTTATTTATACGTTCATTTATTTATGTCAGTATAGACTCATGAATATCAAGTTATACTCCAGTGTACTTTGTTAATCAGATTGTTCCAGCTTTGTCCATTGGGAACTCTTTCAGTGGGATCCCATGTCTCTTTGATGTATCCCCTTTCTTGTGATGTTTTTGGGAGCCCTTCCGGCACTTTCTGCCACTACAAGATGCTCCAGGAATTAACATTTTTGACCAGCTCTATCATACTGAAAAAAAACAAGATTTATCATTTTCGGCCATCAAGACCAGAAATTTTAAATGTCCCGCTTATTGTTGGATGTGGAACAAAGCTGTAAAAAGAAAAATCACACTAAAGAATGTGTACGTATCTTCAAAATCTCTCTGTTTATTTGGTAACATCTATAGCCCAGGCACGTACAGAGAGGCAGTTATTTAAATCCAATCAAGAGACTAAGAAGTTCAAGAGATCTATTGTATAACATGGTAGCTATAGTTAATAACAATGTATTGTACACTTGAAAATTGTTGAAAGAGCAGATTTTAGGTGTTCTCATCACAAAAATCATAATGAGAAGTACGTGAGGTGATGCATAAGTTAATTAGTTTGATCTAGCCATCCACATGTATATACATTTTAAAACATCAGGTTGTACACCATAGACACATATGCTTTTTGTCAATTTAAAAAAGTAGTGATTTTTTTTTAAAAGAGACTAAAAATTGAGGAGAATCATCTATGAAACATTTTCCTGGAAACCACAAGGCTTTTGGGCCACAGGCACCTCACTGGGTGTGGATAACAATTGTTGAGTTAGCCCAGCCCCTATCAAAGAGGATCTTAAGCCATATCAACCACTTCTTAGGATTTTCTGGTGACTTCTGAGAGAGGAAGAGTCAGAAACACCCATGGGCAGTAACACCGAGGGCTGGCTCTGGAGTGGGGATGAGGTCATTGAGGGGGAGGCCAGGGTTTGGGTGAGCCTGTGCTGTAGGGATGGAACTCTGGTTGGCATAGGGTACTGAGCGTGTCTCTGTATGTGCATCCATGCAGACTTGCACATGGGTAAAAATTCATTTAACCCACCTTGATAACTACCATCTACCTTTTGTAACTGGATTTGATTTAGAGTCAGCTGTAGCAGGGTGTGTGTGCTATGTTGACACAACAAATCATGGAGATGCATTTAGGACCCATTTCAGATCCTTGTTGAATACTCTATGGTGATGATGACAATACAGTCACGATGCACAAAACCATCCCAGCATGAAGGCAACTGGCTTTTGCTTTTCTTGGCTCTTCCTTGGCTTCTACATTTGCCTTGGCTTCTCTACCATCGTGGAACATCAGTTCACCTTTCCAGAATACATCTGGTGGTGTTTCTATTAAGTAATACCAGCAAATTACATATAATCCTTGGCATTAGGACATTTAAAAACTGGTGAATGTGGCTGGGTGTGGTGGCTCATGCCTATAATCCCAGCACTCCGGAAGGCCAAGGCAGGCAGATAACTTGAGGCCAGGAGTTTGAGACCAGCCTGGCCAACATGGTGAAACCCTGTCTCTACTAAAAGTACAAAAATTAGCCGGGTGTGGTGATGGGCACCTGTAATCTCAGCTACTCGGGAGGCCGAGGCAGGAGAATCGCTTGAACCTGGGAGACGGAGGTTGCAATGAGCCGAGATCGTGCCACTGCACTCCAGCCTGGGCGACTGAGCAAGACACTGTCTCACAAAGGAAACAAAACAAAATAAGACAAAAACAGAAAACCCCAAAAAACCCTGCTGAGTTTCTGGTCTCATGCACGCCAGGAATCATTTGTCAGTGATTATGATGTATACTCCCATGTGTCCATTTTGACTGTTTTTCCTCCTCTCTACCCCAGGCCGTACCATTCCTCCTGCCGTCCTCACATATTCTCCTACGGTTCTGCAGACGAAATGTAAGAACTTCCTCCAGGTAATCTTCCACTGGCAGGCTGCATTGTCAACAGCAGCTGTCCTCCAGGTAGGATTCTTGGCATACCCTGAAGCATTCTGGAAGCACTTGTGTTTTTTAGCACTTTAGCCAGTATTGATTATTTTTATTGGGGATTGAGTGTGTTGTGTTTTGTCTCACAGGACTTTTTCACATCTGTTGCTGTGCTTAAGTTTATGGCAGAGATTCATTTGAAATGGGATTTTTTTGTCTTTTTTTTCCATTTGAGGCAAGAGTGCAGATGGGCTGTGCTTTTAATTTTCTTGCTGCCACCTGGGAAGAATTTGTCATTTCATTCCTAAAGACAAAAAGGAACACATCTGATATAATCTAACACAAGTGTATGCTAAACAACTCCAACAACTCTGGTAGAGTAATTCCAGCAATTTGTGTTGATTATCTATGTTTCTTAAGGATATCTCAGTGGGAAGACTTCCAAGTAACCCTTTTGAGTTTCCACTCAAGGCATTTTTTTTCTTCTTCATATTCATAAAGCTCCTAAAGGTATAGATTGATAATTTGACTGGAAAAGCTAGGTAAATAGAACCAAGCAACTGACTTACAAGAGACCTAGCATAAAATGGATGGAGACACAAGGAAGAAAGAGCTTTGTGTATCTTCGCAGATATGAACAAAGCACTAGGCGGAGCTGGTGGCCTTGTAGGATGGTGACCCAGGGTTTCTGCCCAGGGTCTGCCTCCCTGCTTGTCACCCCTGGGTCCTCTCTCTGGCTACACTGCTGTGTTTTCCCTGGCCACTTCCTCTCCAGGGCTGCCTCACACTGAGGGGTACTTTCCTCTGCCTTCCCCAAGGATGCTCCTCTGGGCTTCAAGCCACCCAGCTTTGACCTTGCAGTCACCTCCTTCATTTTCTTCCTTTGGAAGGTCTCAGTGAGATTCCACCCTAACCCCTCACCCATTTCTTCTTTCCAAACTGTCAGAGAGCATCTAGAGTGCTACCCAATGATGAAAGCATATTCCAGTTTTGGGGGAAGCCTGTCTTCTTTGAGCATTCAAATGTTGCAAACTGGCTCTTGGGTCCTACCCTGTAATCGCTGCAAAGGCCCATGGGCTGGCTTGGTCCATCAGCAAAAGGTCTCTTCTTCCTTATGCCAATTGGAACACACCCAGAGGCCAGAGTGTGGTGCAGGCATTTTTTCTGGGAGAGGGGAATCCTCTAGTGTTTCCTCTGGGCAGGACACCTACCTGGCACAGGTGCCCAGACTCCCCTTTTGGTCTTTCTCCTGCTTTCCTTTTCTCTCTCGTTCAGGGGTTCCATTTAATTCAGCAAGGACAGTTTCTCTTCCTGTTGACATGTGGATCAACTGTGTTAACCCTGGATCCTTAATGTTCTTCAGAGCCACAGCCCACAAGATCAAACCCTCTCCAACAAAATAAAATGAAACAAAACAAAGAAAACCTCTTGCTAATATAAAACTTCGATGTATAATATGCCAAACCTTCCCACCCTAAACACACGCACAACACAGACCAGGGGTGAGGGTTGGGAGGATAAGGTAAATACAAGCTCATCTTTTGCCATTAGCAATTCTCTAGTAGCCCTGGGAGCTCCCAGGTCCATTGAGTTTTGGAGGTTGGTGGCCTCTCGCAGGTCCCACTATGGAAGGAAATATGTTACCCAACAGTTTTTGTTTCTTTCAAAACACCTGCTTCCTTTGGCAGCAAACTCCTGCTTCTTGTGTGAGAGGCATCTTCATCTCACAGCTTGGAGCGAGCAAAGATGCCTCACGTCCCAGAGCAGAGCAGTGGCTGCTTGCACTTCCTGCTCTTCCATCTGCCCCAGGTTTCTTAAGAACTCACACCATTCCCTGTATTCCATTTCTTGCAATCTTTTTTGAACAGTTATTCAAATATTGTGCCAGACAGTGTGAGGGTGGTGGGGCAAATAATGGAAAGATAGTGTTCTTGTTCCCCTGGGACCTACATTTCGAGGGAGAGGTAGATAGGCATTTTCATAATCTTCATTTTCTTTGCATTCTTTATTTGTGTTTACCTTTCTATTGAGTGGACTGTTAAGGAAGCACCAGAGGAGGGAGAGAAGAGCTTTGACATAGATGACCAGGAGAGTGTTCTTGTGGAAGGTGGAATTTGGTCATGACCTCGAAGGACATCTAGGACTGTGATTGGCAGGAATGCATGGTGGAAAGAACAGTTCTAGCACAACAGAGCACAGGAGTGGGACATGTCAGGGCCGGACCTCAGGGTCCCTTGAGTAGTTCCATGGGAGAGCTGTGGCACCCGTGGCGAGGTGTGGAAATAGAAATGGGAAGGGACCTTGGGGTGATGCTGTTGGAGGCTTCTGCAGTAGAGGAGTGTTTTTCCAGTTATTACAGTGTTAACTATATAAAAACTACTTTGTCTATATACATTAAAAATACCCAGCATAATTCTTTTTCCAGTATAGCTGTCACTTGCCACTATACTGTTGCTTTCAATTTTAAGCTTTAAAGATGATGTGAGAGAAAAATAGTATCCTAGTACCTGTGTGGATTTTTTTCCTTCCTAAAATCAATAATTCTTTCATTTTTAAAGTCAATTTTGCCTTTGTAAATGGCTTCATGCCTTTTGTTTTTGTTTTGTGCTTGTAGCTTGTATGTTTTGGAGCTTTAAAAACAAACTCTGGGGCCAATCCACCTAGGTTTAAATCTCAGCTCTGTTGCTTCCCAGAAGTGCAATTTGGGCAAGTTACTTAACTTGCCTGTTTTTTAGTTTCTTTATCCATAGAATGGAGATAATATTTGTATGTATCCTTCACAGAAAATAATCTGTGAGGATGAAGTGGAATACATGTTACAAGCTCTCACTGCCTCGCATGGAGTAAACAATAAGGGTTTACTATTGTTATTATTCTTTTAAAAATTAAATGAATTCATGTTGGTGTTGAAAGAGGGTGATACGTGCACATGGGGATGTGACAATCACAGTTACAGCCCTCTATTAATAGCCAAGGGTGAATCATAAATGAAACTCCCACCCGAAGCCTCCCAAGGCCTCCCCAGGCTGAGGCAGTCACTGTTCGGTTTCTTGTGTATCCTTCCAGAATCACTTTGAGTTTCTAGGGTGTATGTATGTGTATGCCTTCCTGTCTCTGAATCTGAAATGTGTGTGTGTGTCAATCTGTGTGTGTGTATATATATATCTGCACACATATACATGTGTACATGTATATGTATAGTTTCACACCTTGTATTTTCCTATCTTAATGTATCATAGTGATTATTTCATATCTGCAATATAGATCTATATAATTCTTTTAAATGGCAACATAGTATCTCATTTCATAGATATATAAAACCAGTCCCTTATAAATGGGCTATTAAGATGCTTCTAGCCTTTGTCTTACAATGTTGCAATGATCCTTTTAGTACATTTTTATTTCGATGGATATTATTCAATTGTAAATTATGAAGTAAATTCTTCCCTGTCTTTCCATAAAATCAATGCAGTCTACATTTTTCCCTCATGCTTTATGAAATGGATTTACTTTGAGATGTGTATGCTGCTTCAAGGTGGTATCGAAAAATCAGAGGTTACTTACATGCGAGTTATAGGGAGAACTATTTAAGTGAAGAAAATTCCTCTGTAGGAATGCTACATTGCCCTTTAGATGTTTCTTTTGAAGAAAAAAATGTTTACCACCTTAAGCACAAAAAGCAGAATACACATCACTATTTATGACTGCAGATATTGCTTTCTCAGTATATTTTAAAACAAATTCATGAGTTAAAAAAAGACAAAGGTGGAATATCTGTGTATGAGTAGGTGAATATTCTTAAATTTTCCATATTTTTCCAGTCTTAGGGAATGGGCATGTGTTGTTTTCATAATTGAAAATAAAAAGGAAGAAGACACTTTTAAGAGTATCAAATTAAAAGAGAGAAATGACTGCTGGAGGAAGACCTGTGGACAATTTTAAGAAAAAGGGACAAAAGGGGAAAGGGACATATAAGAATCAAGAAACCCCGATAGTGGGGTCTACAGCTAAAATCCTAGGGACTCCAGGCAACTCTTGGATAATACTACAGCTAACACGATAGATATTAATATTTGGGGATCTTGAGTCATTGCAAGAAAGGCTTAGCAAAAACATATTGGCTCAAGTAAGCTAGCAAGGACGCATGTAGTACATCTTAATCTCCATCAAGATAATTTTGAAGTGTTGTCGTTTAAAGGGTAAATCAGCTGCTATCTGGACAATGCACGTGTATGGACAACCTCATTGCTTAACAATGCTGGATAAATGAGGCCTTTACCGCATTTCTTTTTCTTAAAAGTATAGTTACTTTTAAAAATGCTATCTTCAGACAAATCGGTTTGCTGATTATTTGGTTAGCTATCTTTGATTATACTAGTCCCTCCTTGTTCAAGTTGTTTAAGAAAGTGTCACTATAAAATATTGAAAGTGGCCGTGGCATGACTTGGAAAAATGACCCACAGGTCTAATTCCATTCCAAAGAATTCAAGGGACTTTCCAGATAAATTCATTTGGAGTCTACATGGAATTTGCAGTTAGGAAAGGAGCTGATAGAAGCTTATACTTTAACCATCTATAAAGACAGGGTTTACAAAGCAGATAACATGTTTAACTTTCAGGAAACAAACTCCTTAAGTATCATCAGGTTTTGTTGCAGATGTCTGCTCACAAACAAATGGTGTGTGGTATATGACATTCCTGATCAACCTCATTTTAAAATTTAACTTCCAAGAGATTTACTCGACAGCAATCTATTAATCTACTTGTAACAATGATACATTTCATTTTGGTTTTTTTGAGTCAGATTTCCCTCCCTAGCCCTCTGTCATTCCTTAAATGGCTTTGAATTACGAGGTTAATGTCTCATTTTACTAACCTATTTTGTAAATTTATTGTATTGAATATTCTTGAAATTATGGGCCTTGAATTTCCATTTTTTTCAACTTTTATTTTAGAATTAGGGGGAACATGGACAGGTTTGTTGCATGGACATATTGCATCATGCTGAGATTTGAAGAACAAATGAATCCATTACCCAGCTAGTGAGCATATACCCCAAAGGTAGCTTTTCAGCCCTTGCCCTTCTCCCTCTCCCCTCATCTAATAGTCTCCAGTACCTACTGTTCCCATCGTTATGTCCATGAGTACCTAATATTTAGCTCACACTTATTAGGGAGAACATGCGGTATTTTGTTTTGTTTCTGTGTTAGTTTGCTTAGGATAATGGCCTCCAGCTGCAGCCATGTTGCTGCAAAGGACACGATTTCATTCTTTTTTATGGCTGCTTAGTATTCTATAGTATACAGGTACTACATTTTCTTTATCCATTCTGCAGTTGATGGGCACCTTGATTGATTCCATGTCGTTGCTATTGTGACTAGCACTATGATGAAGATATTGGTACATGTATCTTTCAGCAGAACAATTTATTTTCATTCGGGTACATACCCAGTAATGAGATTGCTGGGTCAAATGGTAGCTCAACTCCTGGTTCTTTGAGAAGTCTCCCAACTGCTCTCCACAGTGGCTGGACTTTTTTTTTTAATGTGGAGATTTTGTCACAATGATTTCTACTTTGATCTATAAGGAGAATGTCATCCTTTTCTCCTTATTGCCAATTTGTTTTTATCCCCAGTCTTAATGAAGGTTCTGTTAGCCTTCCCCTACCCTACCATTTGTCCCCATATTCCTAAAACCAGATACATAAGCTACTGAAGGAAAGAAAACCATAGAAATACATTTTATCTCTCATAGAAATACATTTCTTACAATCTGCCAGTGAATGCCAAACAACTTCTTGAGGCTCTGATTCTTGTGATTCAAGTGATCCCTCCCAGGTGTTGATGCCTTTGACATCAGGGCAGGTGATTCTTGCCTGAGTTGATGGGCCAGCCCAGCTGAGCAGTCAGTTGAGCCCTCTGTACTGGATGACTACGGTCCTCACTGAGACACAGCTGAGCTTAATGAGCCATAGACTGGAGGCTGGGACTCCTGGATTTTTTGCCAACTCTTGACCTTAGGAAATACCTCACCTCTCTGGTCTTCAATTCCACCATCTTTGATATAGGAGTGCGAAAATTTTAGAAAGTCGTTTCTGGATCTGAAGTTCTTGATTCTAATGGAAGGAAAAGAAAAGCAATCACACGTTCCTAGCTATAGCTTAAATCAGGAGGTATTGTTCTCACTTACCAAGACTTTCTCTCTTTTCCCTCCCCCATGCTCTGGGGTTCATCATTCCTTCCACTGGGTTCCCACTGTGGTTTGCCCTTGAAGACTCCACCCGAGAGTTTATGACTTGATATTATAATTATCTGTTTATATTTTCTGTTCCTTTATGGGACCAAGACCTGCTAGAAGGCAGGAACTGTATCTCACTCCTCTTCCCATCTCCAGTCCCACACCCAGGATCTCTCACATCACAGGTATCCAAGAATGACTGTTGAACAATAGAATTAGAACAGTAGAGATAAAAAGCAACAACTCTGAGATCCCGAGAGAGATTTTTTCCTTATCAGAGCACTGGACTGGCAGTCAAGAGACACTGGTTTGGCACCTGATGGGCCCTTGGACAGCTCATTTAACCTGCAGTTTGCCAAAATCACCTTGAAGAATAGAGTCACTAATTGTCACAATTTCTTGAACCCATACTAAACCTATTATTACCATCCCCATTTTACTGATGAGGAAATCAAGTCCCAGAGAGTATTAGATGACTTGTTCAAGGCATGCCAGTTAACAAGTGGATGGGCTGGCATTCAAAGCTTATGCTTTTCTGACTACACCGCACTGCCTCCTATTATGCAGTGTATATTGCTAGATTGATATGTCAGCACTTCATGAATTCATAATATGTACAGGGTGCAGTGTATGTGCTTGGTGGTAGTGAGGAAGTTGTAAAAAACAATACTTAGATGCTACATTTGTACCCAATGTGTAGTTTTTAGCCCTTATGCGATTTAATCTGTTCCCACTGTTTGATCCTATTGGCCACTTCCTCCTTGAAACACATTTTTCTCTTGGCTTTTGTGTCACATCCTTCTGTTTGTGGCTACTCTTTTTCAGTCTCTTTTGAAGATTCTTCTTTCAAAGCCATTAAGAATTGATGTTTCTTAAAGCTCGGCCCTAGACTCCCTGCTCTGTTCATTCCTTCTCCCTCCCAAGCATCAACATCTGAGGCAAGGGCTTTGGTGACTACCTCTGTACTGATGATTCCTAAGTCATATCCCTGAGCTCCAGACTAGTATGCCTGCTAGACATCTCCACTTGAATGTCTCTAGGGCACTGAAAATTGAGGTCCAATTAAATTCATGCTGTCCATCCTCTTTCCAATGCCCCCTTCTGGTTTTCTTCCAGTTTTTCTGAATGCCCCATCATTTATGTAAGCCAGAACCCAGGAGCTATCCTTTGGACTGCTTTCTCCTTCACTTTTCTCCAGAAGCAAATTCATTACCAACCCCTGTCAGTGCTACCAATAATGAGTTCTCATATCTGTCTCCTTCTATTTCCACTGCCACCACTGTAGTTCAAGCCACCACAACCTCTCACTGAGATGCCTGCATTAGCAGCCTAATCTGGTCTTCCTCTATCCTCAATGACTCTCCTCCTTCTGTTTCTTTTTCACTCTGCAGAGTGACCTTTTAAAAATGCAAATGCATCCCTTTTCCCCTTCCCAATAGATTTGCATTTCTCTTCAGGAAAAGACCCAAATCTCTCACATGGCATTGGCTGAGTGCTCGGGTTCTCACTCAGTCCTCTGGCCCCATCTCATCCACCCCTCTGAGCTCTCTATGCTTCAGTCTCAGTAGCCTTGCAGCTCTGGGGGGTGCCTTCTCCAACCGGCAGTTGAGCCATAACAGGCTGTTCCCTCTGTTTGGAATGCTCATTCCACCCCAACGCCTCTGTGGTAGGCTGAATTATGGTCCCCAAAGATATCCAGGTCCTAATCTCTGAGACCTATGAATGTTACCTTAAATGATATCAGGGATTTTGCAGATAAGGATCAAGGGACTCTCCTGAAATGGGGAGACTGTGCTGGATTATCTGGGTAGGCCCTGAGTGTAATCACAAGCATCCTTATAAGAGGGAAGCAGAGGGACGTCTGACTCAGAAGGCAGAAGGCAATGTGACAATGGAAACAGAGAGATTTGAGGATGCCATGACATTGGCTTTGAAGATGGAGGAAGGGGCCATGGGCAAGGAATGTTCTCTAGAAGCTGGAAAAGGTAAAGAAACAGATTTTCCTCAGGAGCTGCTGAGTGGATGTGGCCCTGCCTATATCTTGCTTTCTGCCCGGTGAAACCCATTTTGGACTTCTGGCCTCCAGTAAGAGAGCAGGTTTCTGTTGTTTTAACCCACAAAGTTTGTGGTAATTTGTTATAGCCCCCAGCGGAAACTAGTAAAATGACTTCATGTTTGAGCAAATGCTTTGCACTCCCCAGAGTAAAAGAGCAGAGCCCTGACCAAGGGTCTAGAACAATACCACCCAATAAGGTAGCCATTGGCCACAGGGGACTGCTGAGCACTCGAAAGCTGCACTTTAACTAGGGCAACTGGGGTGAAGCTGTAAGAAATTTGGGTGATTTAAAAAAGAGTCATGTAAATCCATTGGGTCTAAGGCAGAGCAATGCATTTGCATTTGGTGGGCCCTCCCTTGCCGCAGCTTCAGTAATGGATGCATGATCCAGGTTCGGCCAATCATGATATCCTATCCTTAGGGCCACAGTAATTGGCCTGATGGTCTAGTCCTGAGCCGGACCAATCAGGGTCCTCTCCAGAGATTTGATATGACCGCTGGGATGGCGGGCTACCACTCTCTCCCCAAGACTTGCTGAGCTGGGGATTAGAAAGACTGGAACCCTCTGTGACCTGGTGCTCCCTTCTCCCTCTGCATAGGGGATGTGCGCCACAGCAGAGAGAGTAAGGCTGACACGCAGAGAGAAGACTGAGACTGGCAGGCATGGGTATAGAGAGAGACACTGCCCTGATTACATTCTGGGAGTTGCTGGTGTCCCTGAGGCCAGATTTACCCAAGATCACAAGGGTAAAGGATCACAAGACCCGGAGTTGTAGGAGCCCCTTTAGCCACTACATGGAGTGAGCTTGCCGGGAATGGAGCACGCAGAGTAAGGTGAGTCTGGAAGACCGGGAGAAAGAGCTGACATCCCGAAGACGGCTTTTGAAATTCCAGGATCCAGTGTGCCTGAGGCTAGCCTGACCTCTTTGCTGTCCCAATCATGGGAGCAAATAAGATCCCCCTTTTTTCTTACATATTTTGAGTTTGGCTTTTTCACTGGACCAGTTGAATTTTATTCATACAACTAGCAAAGCTACTGTGCATTATTTGAAATAAGATTTTTAAAAATTTACATTTGCACTAGGAAGAGAAAAAGAAATTATTTAGAGATTCTTGATTAGGCAGTAGGATAAACAACCTATTTTACAGCAGCCCTGTTAATTGCTGCAATAAATCCAGGCCCCAGAAAATCAATTGCCTCCTGTTAAGTTGCATTTCATCCATCCTCCCCACCCTCCCATTCCTAGGGTTCAGTTGTGGTGACAAAGAAGGCACAGGGTCTGTGATCTCAGTGACTTTTTCTCCATTATTATTTATTTTTAATTGACAAATAAAAATTGTATATATTTATTGTGAACACAGATTTTTTTTTTTTTTTTGACGGAGTCTTGTTTTTATTGCCCAGGCTGGGGAGCAGTGGTGCAATCTCAGCTCACTGCAACCTCTGCCTTCCAGCTTCAAGCTGTTCTCCTGCCTCACCCTCTCAAGTAGCTGTTATTATTACAGGCACCTGCCACCACGTCTGGCTAATTTTTTTGTATTTTTAGTAAAGATGGGGTTTCACCATGTTGGCCAGGCTGGTCTTGAACTCCTGACCGCAGGTGATCCGCCCACCTTGCCCTCCCAAAGTGTTGAGATTACAGGTGTGAGCCACTGCGCCCGGCCATAACATGATGTTTTGAAATATGTATACATTGTGGAATGACTCAATCCAGGTAATTAATATAATCATTATCTCACGTACTTAATTTTGTGATGAAAATACTTAAAATCTACTCAGCAATTTTCAAAAATACAATACATTGTTATTAACTATAATATCCTTGTTGTACAATAGACTATTGAACTTATCCCTCCTGTCTGCTTATATGTTGTATCCTTTGACCACCATCTACCCCTACCCCCAACCTCTCCAGTCTCTGGTAACTAGCATTCTACTCTCTACTTCTATGAGTTCAACCTTTTTAGATTTCACATGTAAGTGCACTCACATAGTATTTGTCTTCCTGTACCTGGCTTATTTCACTTAACATAATGTCCTCTAGGTTCAGCCATATTGTTGTGAATGACAGGATTTCCTTCTTTCTTAAAACTGAATAGTATTCTGTTGTGTATATATAGTACATTTCCTTTTTTTTTTGAGGTATATACATTTAAAATATATTTTTTATTACAATAGTAAAATATGCTCATTGAAAAAAAAATACCCAAACAACATAGGAGGAAATAAAGTGAAAAGTAAAAATATCCCCCTTCCCCAAGGCTTCTAAGCTTCTTTCAGAACTCAGGTCTATGCTTTTAGACTTTTGTATATAGCATGTTTTCTTTATCTATGTATTCATTGATGAAGGTTGATTGCATGTCTTGGCTATTGTGAATAATGCTGCAGTGAACGTGGGAGTATAGACAACTCTTTGACATGATGATTTTATTTCCTTTGGAAATATACCCAGAAAGGGGATTGCTGGATAATATGGTAGTTCTATTTTCAGTTTTTTAAGGAATCTCCACATTGTTTTTCATAGTGGCTGTCCTAATTTACACTCCCACCAACAGTGTGTAAGGATTCTCTTTTCTCCACATTCTCGCCAGCATCTGTTATCTTTTGTCTTTTGAATACTAGCCATTCCAACAGATGCAAGGTGATAGCTCATTGTGGTTTTGATTTGCATTTCCCTTATGATTAGTAATATTGAGCATTTTTTCATATACCTGTTGGCCATTTGTATGTCTTTATGTCTTCTTTTGAGAAAAGTCTATTCAGGAATCTCAGTGACTTTATTGCTTTTTATCTTTGTCCTGCTGATGATGACTTGGAAAGTTTTAAAATATAAAACCTATAAGGTGGGGATTTTTTTTTGTCTGTTTTGCTCCCTGTTATATATCTAGTGCCTAAAAGTGCCTGGCTTATAATAAGCACTCAAAAAATATTTTTGAATGAATGAATTAATGCATAGCAGCAACATTTACTTTGCACCTGTTGTGTTAAGTTATGTTAAGAGATGCAAGGGAATTGAAGAAGCTAGGAATGGTTCCTGGGCCCTCACAGAAAGTACGGATTAGTTTTCATTCAAATCCTTTATTTTTAAATTTATTAAAGACTGATAAACTGAACATCATTGAATTTGTTCTTTTATATTTGGAAAATATGCTTCCAAGAGCATCGGTGTTCGTAGAGATTCTCACATTATCTGGTTCAGGGATTTCCTTGGATACTGCGAATTTGTAAGGATTAAATGCTTTAAAATTATAGACTCCTTGGAAAGCCCCAAGCTGATCTTATAAAGTACAACCATCTTTTTGTTTTTAAGCATAGGAAGTACACGACTGAGAGAACAGGATGATTTAATTACACATCTGGGGTGAAAACATGGCAGTGTATTCTGTGTTATTCATGGAGCAAACATAATTCATTCAAGCAAGCCATGGAAATTGTGAATACAATTACCGTAATGACTTGGTGATGATGGTTTTCTGAATGCCACCAGTCAGTCCACCTTGGGAGACTGATTTGCCAGAGGCCTCTCCTTTCTATCTGTGCTTCTGAACTGGGCTTGAATCAAAGCCAACCTACTGCCACTGCTCTAACTTGACTGCATTGTTTATGGTAATCCACGTAGACCCTGAAACCTGGTCGTCTGATGCACTACATGCATGCACAGACCGAGGGCAGCCTTCTCAGCATCAGCACAACCTCTGCAGTGAGTACTGCTCATAAGATCAGTGCAGGAAGCAGCAGATGTTTGCTCCAACCTTCTGCAGTACATGTAGTAGCAATCGCAGGGCTGAGGCTCTGTGGGCAGAGCCCACGTGGGCAGTCTCCCAATTTCCTCCTAGGGAGAAATGCATACAGAGGCTTAGCACCACAGTTGGGTGCTGTTCACTTCTGTCTAGTTAAGGAGTCATTATTAGCCAGAAAGGAACTATGATGTCAGTTTGGTCTTTGTGGATTTCCTGACTCAGTGTTTATGAAGGAGACACACTAGTAATGGTCTAAGATATCTGGTCCAATTTGTATCAAACAATAGTCGTTTCTCATTTTCCATTGCTGTGGTAATTTTAATGCATTCTCCTCTGTGAGGCAGTGGAAATAAATACTATGGAGGAAGACTCAAGGAGATGGTGCTTTTTTAGTCTTTTTTCCCTTCTAGCAACAGGATGAGGGTGTAAAAAAGGTCATGGACCAAGGCAATTTGGAGAATCATTATTTTCAGAGTCTGTCCTGTAATGACAGAGCTGTGGCTTTGTGTGCTCTATCTTCCCCAAGGATCCAGTGTCCAGAGACAGGGGTGTTTCTGAGCCTGAGCACTCTGCAGCTCTCCGAGAGACCTGCACAGGAGTGCTGAGATCCTGCTGGCTTCCCTTTCTTATCTGTGAAGTGAAGATCTGAGAGCTGAGCCCTGCCTACGTTCAAGGGGTGGGAGAGTATCTGTGAGGCTTTTAGGCCTTTGAAGGCAGGTGCTGTAAGAGTGTGAGATAAAAGTTTCCGGAGATGAAACAGTGATCAGGAGGCCTCTGGAGGGCTGCCATCACTGCAGCTGATTTTCCCCTCTCTCTCACCAAGCCCTTGTCATTCAGTTTGTTGCCAGGTAAAGACTTAAGTTGAGGGGGGGAACATGGTACTGTAATGGCCTGTAAGGTCTCCTTCCTCATCCCTCCACTGGGGAAATGGGGAAGAAGAAAGGAGAGAAAGAAGGAAGGTTTGAGGGGGAGGGAAGGGGAGGACTTTGATGGCATCTGTTCCTAAGAGCTCAGGAGGAGAGAGGCATTAAAGCTGCCAAATGCTGGCTGCTTCCAGGATGTCTCATGCTCCTTCAAGCCCTTCTGCAGTTGTGGTCCTCTGAGCTAGGGCTGCCCTTGTCTCTGTCCTCACCTGGGGACTGGTGAAGCTCTCACTGGTATTGGCCTGGTGGGGAGTCAGGTGTCTTGGCCTTGGTGAGTACCCCGCTGTAGCACATGGGGTCATCCTGCACCACTCATTGTGTGTCTGACTCTCCCACTAGGCTGACCTCTCTAAGGATAGGCTGGGATTTATCCATCTTTACACCACCTCCACCAATTCTGAGTCCCAAGTGCCTAGCACAGAACCTGCCTAAGAACGGAGATTGGTGGTTCAAGAGGAACACCCCCATATCAAGCCCAAGAGAGCGCCTATGCTCCAGCAATGGAAGGTCGTCTCAGCACAGCCATGCTGCAGGGTAGAGTTGGAACATGACAACTGTGAATCTGGTTAATTTTATATTCACCCCACATCCTCTTCATCTCCATGTCTGTCGTTTGTACAGCTTCTGTACTATACATCTCTTTATAGGTGAAGCTACAGTCTCATTTATATTCACAGGCTGCGTTTGTACTTCCTAACATCCACTCCTCTCCCGCAGCCCAATACTCTGCACATAGTAGGTGCATCTGACATGTCTGTATACTCGAAGTTTCCTCAGCCTACATGAGCCTGGGTGGCTGTGATAGGCTGAATAATGGCTCCCAGATATGTTCACTTCCTGAAAACGTCATCTTTCTAAGGATCTTGAGATGGGGAGATTATCTTGGATGATCTGAGTGGGCCTGAGGTAATCATAGCAGTTCTTATAAGAGGAGTGAGTCAGAGGGGAAGGTGATGTGGCCACAGCTGCCTAGGTGGGAGTGATGAATAT
Organism: Pan paniscus; assembly: GCF_029289425.2. Lineage (NCBI taxonomy): Eukaryota > Metazoa > Chordata > Mammalia > Primates > Hominidae > Pan > Pan paniscus. The sequence continues at coordinate 41,853,693 of NC_073263.2, forward strand.
GGAGGAAGAGGCCACAAGCCAAAGAATATAGGTGGCCACTAGTAGCCGAAAAAGGCAAGCAAATGGATTCTCCTCTGGAGCCTCCAGAAGGAACTGGCCCTGCCAACACCTTGACTTGAGCCCAGTGAGACTGATTTTGGATTTCTGACCTCCAGACCCATAAGAGAATAAATGTTTTAAGCCACAAAGTTTGTGGTTAATTTGTTACAGTAGCAATAGGATGCCGTACAGTGGCACACCTGGTACCAGTGCTCTGGGGCAACTTCAGGATGGTACAAAAGTCATGCTGAACTGAGGAATGGAGGAAACAGGTACAGATGGATCTGCTGACTTGCAGCCTTCTTCTGGCTCTTAGGACGAGGGGTACTGTGGCCTTCCAGCTTTGTGCCTCTCTAGGACTTAAATGAACCACTCTGGCTGGAGTAGTTCCTTGGTGAGGATGCAGCTGCTGGGAGTAGCCAACAATGCTTCATGGTGCCTTGGGATCCCCACCTTGGGGCTCATCCCCCTCTTCCTTAAAATCACCTGCAGTGACACAGACCAGGGTCTAGCTTTTGGTTCTTCCCCAAAACACATTTCCAGAAAACAGGAACTAATACTCCTAGGGAAAATGAGCTTCCAGATAATAACTACCTTAAAAACAATAAATTGGACAGCTTTAGCATTCAAAACAGTCACTGAACATTAGAGCATGATTAATATACCCAGAGGGATAAGGGACAATATTAGTGATATGAAACAAGTTGAGAAGCAAAAAAGAACAAAATGGAAATATGTATGAGAAATTTAGAAATAAATAGTGTGGTGAAGTGATTAATACTCAGAAGAATACAGCTGAAAGTAAGCTTGTGAGTTAGAATATCAGATTGAGGCCAGGCATGGTGGCTTATGCCTGTAATCCTAGCATTTTGGGAGGCCAAGGTGGCAGGATCTCTTGAGCTCAGGAGTTAGAGACCATCCTGGTCAACATAGTGAGACCTTGTCTCTACAAAAATGTTAAAAAATTAGGTGTGCTGGTGTGAGCCTGTGGTCCCAGCAACTGGAGAGGCTGAGTTGGGAGGATCGCTTGAGCCCAGGAGGGTGAGCCTGCAGTGAGTCATGTTCATACTAGTGCTCTCCAACCTAAGTGACCGAGTAAAACTCTGTCTCAAAAAAAAAAAAAAAAAAAAAAGAAGAAAAACAAAGAAAGAAAAGGAAAGGATATCAGATTGAGGGACTCTCCTAGAAGTTTGCAGGAAAGGGTCAAGAGATAGGAAATTGAGAAGAAAAGCCAAAGCTAGGGACACAGATAGAATTAGTGGAAATATCTATTATTCATCTAATAGGAGTCCCAGAAAGAAAAATACAAAAAAAAAGAAAAGAAGAAATATTTGGAGAAATAATGGAGACTAACAGATGCAATTACAGATGCAAAAACATATTAAAAGACCCCTAGAAAGACAATGAGAACCCCACACCTAGATAGATTACAGTGAAATATGAGAACATCAAAGACAATGAAAATAGACTATTTATTAAGCCATAAAGGAAGTCACCATAAAGACCAAAGGATGAGTACGTAGAACATAGTATAGACTATGTTTTACAACTATAAAATAATATAGGCCTATTTCACTGTTGGATGTAGATGCATAATCCTTAAATAAAACATTAGCTAACTAAATCCAACAATGTTTTTATAAACCCATCATGATCTCATAGGAGTATATTGATAAATGCAAGAATAACATTAAATGGATCATAGCATTAAGAAGAGATTTTAAAGGTATAAACCTAGATAAAGTAAGAAATAGGTGAGATATTCACAAAATACATTTTACATAAGTCAAAAGCACATGCACACAAAACACCAATATACCTTTTGCAGGAACTTATACAAACAAAAAGAGGCATGATGAACAAGTCAGAGTGGTTGCCTAGGCATAGGGTGATAGAAATAGAAGTGGGGACTGGGGATAAAAAGATATAGAAAAGATTGAAAGGACAATCTGAGTGTAGCATGGAATACTGAAACTCAGTTATTCCTCCTATCCTCTCCCAAGATAGATCTCCTACATGGCCACAGCACTTTGCAATTCCTCTTATGAAGAGGTGGGGTCTACTTTCCAATTTTTTATATTTCACCTTATGACTGTCTTTGATCAGGTTTCTTTGTGGAAGTTCTGATACTAAGTCTCAAGATGCCACATGGCTTCTGCTAGTACTGCTGGGAACTCTGAAGCCATCAGATGATCATGCTTGAGCAGCCTTTGGATGTTGAATAACTATGCGGATAATCGTACATAAAACAATTCTCAGCAAATGCAATAGAACTGAAATTATACCAAACACACTCTGAGACCACAGCACAATAAAAATAGGAGTCAAGAATAAGAAAATCACTCAAAACCATGCAATTACATGGGAATTAAACAACATGCTTCTGAATGACTTATGGGTAAATAATGAAATTATTTTTCTAAAAATACAAATCAGATCCTAACTGGTTCTTGCTTAAAATCCTCTTTGCTAATAGGATAAAGTCAACTCTTTTACCGGGGCTCTCCAAGCCTCCTGTGATCTGGATCCTATCACCTTTCTGCCCTCACTCAGCTCCCGTGAAATCTTTTAACATCGTATGCCTCCGTCCCTTTATACACCTGCCTCACTTTGTGCTTCTTCTTCTGGTTCTCCCAGCAGATTCCTATTCACTCACCAGCAGTCAGCTCATGTTCATTCCTCTGGCAAGCCTTTCCCACCTCTCCTTACTGAACCATTCTGGGTGCCGCCTCGAATCTCACATCTGTCATAGTCTTTGTATGATGGTGCTTTTCAACTAGACCTAAGCATCAACATCGTCTGTGTGCAGCTTTTAACATTTAATGATCCCTGGACCTTATTGCTAGGGATTAGGTTCAGGAGTTTGTGGAGTAGAAAGTCCTCTGACATGGAATTGCTTTTCTATGTGTTGGTTTCTTTCAACAGTGGTGAAGAGCAAGGATTCTGGAGCAAGACTGCTTGAATTTGAATTCTGGCTCTGCTACCTGGCTGCTGAGTCATCTCTAGTTTTTTTCACATTATCTATAAAATGAGAATAATAACACTAATGTCTTAAATGTGGTGAGGATTAAGTTAGTAATACATGTAAATCCCTTAGAACAATGCCTGGTAACTATTCAATACATATGAACTATTGTTTGCTGTTACCAAAAGTGTTCAGAGCAGAAACTGGGTTGTCAATTCTTTGAATTCTAAGGCCTAGCACCTTGCCTGGCTCATGGGCTGGCATTTAGTAAAAGGTTGAGGAGCTGAATTAAAAATTATAATCAATGTGGGAAGAAAATTGGAAGATAAGATGGGGGTAATTTTAGGCCGGTAACTTCCTGCTTTATCAGAAGGTCTTAGCGCAATAAAAGTCAGTAGCCCATCTGATTTTTGTCCAAAGATGAGCACCAGCAGACTGATACGGAGTGAAAATAGCTCCAGCTAGATAAGATGCAGAAATATGGAGGAGAAGCTGGGCAGCCTCTGGAAGATTTGTTGGAAAAGCTTTTGTATTTTTCCAAATATATTGCTTGGTAAATGAAACACTGAATAAATATAATATATATTCATGTTAAGTAGTGGTTTTAAAAAATTACATGATTTTATCAGCTTTCATGTTAGTGCTGAATGCAGTCTTAGACATCTTGACTCTTCAGATCTCTGTTTTTCCTTATTTATAAATGAAGGAAAATTGCAGTGGTTTCTCTAAAGTCACGTGATCACTTGTGCCAAAATCAGGACTCGTGTCGGCGCTGGGCCCACTACAGCCTGCTGCCGCCGTTGTAATGAGCTGTGATTATTATACAATCCAATACATTCCCTTCTGTCAGGCCTGCTCCTCCTCTGGTTATGATCAATGACATCGCTCCTGTCCTAGCTGCCTTGGGTTGGTTAGTGTTGACTAGAGCGCAAATCTATCACGTGGGAAGAGGGGAACAGAGCCGTTTAGTAGAATGTGTAAGTCAGTGAATCAGGAAAACATACATAGATTAGCACATGAGTGTGGGAATGCAAGCACAAAACCATGGAAGGCTGGTACTCTCTTCAGAGTGAGATAAGCCAAGAGGACTTTTTTTTTTTTTTCTCTAGCCTGATAAGTAGGCTTAAATTCTTCACAAACAGTAGACTTCAGAAATAGTATTTCCAGGTGCCCTCAATTGTGGTAATTTAGTTCATCATAATATGTTGATGTATATTTTAATGAACTGTGTTCAGTTTTATTCTTTCCAAGATTATAAAGCACATTGCCTCATACATAGAAGCAGGCAATAAGTGATATGTTGAATTGAATTCAACTGCACTGCAGAGCTGTGGTCCAGCCCCATCAAAAATCAAAGAACTAGATAGTTTCTCTCAGTGGCCCTTTCACTCAAATTTATCTGTACAAGTCAGTTGATTTCATTAGTATTAAATTTCATGAAATGACTGGGGATAGGTGTGCATTTTGATTTTCTCCAGTTTTTGGGAAACTTCTAGGCCATCCCTAGCTGCGTGACCTTAGCCTGTGTTTTTTTGTTTGTTTAACTCTGGAAGCCTCATATTTCTCCTCTTTGAAACAAGGGTAACAAAATTGGTAGCACAAGAGGGTTGTATATGTATTTTTCTTCTTCTTTTTTTTTTTTTGAGATGGAGTCTTGCTCTGTCACCCAGGGTGGAGTGCAGTGGCATGATCTCAGCTCACTGCAACCTCTGCTTCCCGGGTTCAAGTGATTCTCCTACCTCAGCCTCCTGAGTAGCTGAGACTACAGATGCAAGCCACCATGCCGGCTAATTTTTGTATTTTTAGTAGGGACAGGGTTTCACCATGTTGGCCAGGCTGGTCTCGAACTCCTAACCTTAAGTGATCCGTCCATCTCAGCCTCCCAAATGTATATGTATTTCTGAGTGGCTGAATGCACCAGTAAAACATCTAGCACACAGAAAACACTCCAAATATTTTGCTCCCTACTGCTATTTCACCTTTTCCCTTACCTTTCTTTCTTCCTTTCAAGGATAGCAAATTATCCTTGCCTCGGACATTTAGATTATCTAAGGAATTATTATTTAATTTCCGGGGAAGTAGCTAATCCTGATTAATACTTCTCCCTCAGTTCCATCTCATCCTTCTTAATGCAAATGGTTACAGGAATGGAAAGAAACCTATAAGTGGTCGGTTGTTGCAGCCTCCAAATAGAAGATGGCTATTGTACGAGTAGAACGAGTGTGCCCTTAATGAAGCACTTTGACTGTAGGCATCACCTCCTACATATAAGATGAGATCTAGACCCGAGATAGAGCTCTGAAAAAAGGAAGTTAGAGTATGTAACAACTAATTTATTTCTGTAGATTTTCCCTCCACTGGCCTGTCTGACAAGGCAGCTGTTCAGAGGCTCCTGCTGCATAAACAAAAGCCAGAGCTTTCCAGAAAGGGGCTGCTGAACTGCACGCCATGACTTCCTGGATATATTCCTCAAATGACATAATATTAAAAAAAAAATGGCAAGAAATGATGGGGAATGGGAAGTGGAAACATGGCAATAAGGAGTTAAGCCACTGAATTCAGGCAATTCTTATTAGTATTTCTGGTGATTTTCTGTACTTAAATTTTGTCTCCAATTAACATATGTTAGGAGTAGAATCCTTTTTTTTTTTTTTTTTTTTCGAGACAGAGTCTTACTCTGTCACCCAGGCTGGAGTGCAAATTGTGTGGTTTCGGCTCAATGCAACCTCTACCTCCCGGGTTCAAGCAATTCTCCCGCTTCAGCCTCCTGAATAGCTAGGACTACAGGCACATGCCACCACACCCAGCTAATTTTTGTATTTTTAGTAGAGACGGGGTTTCACTATGTTGGCTAGGCTGACCTCGTGATCCGCCCGCCTCAGCCTCCCAAAGTGCTGGGATTACAGACGTGAGTCACCGCGCCCGGCCAGAATCACACTTTCATAAGTGATCCTAACAAAGGCCTCATCCAAGAAGGAGTTGAAGGGAGAAGTATCCTGTGCCTCTAGAGGGAAACAAGTTTGAGTGTGTTGGCAAGAGGAGTCTCCAAGAGACTGAGGAGGCAGTCCTGGAGATGGACGATTGTGGAGGTTAAAGAAATGCCTTTTTTTTTAAAAAAGTTCCAAGCTTAAATATTTTTACGTTATACATGCTTAAGGTAAAAATTTAATTCAGGATAGAGGGGAACTTGATATCCAAACCTTTAGGAGTAATGACTCTTAACAAATTGATAAACGTCCTTCCAGACATCTTTCTGTGCATTTATTTATTTAAAATATGTGCATATAATTTTATATAAATGGGATTATGCAACTTGCATTTTTCTCAACCATATATCTTAACAGATTTCTATGGTCAAATGATAAAGGTTTTCGTCATTATCGTTAATGGCCCCGTTATTATTTAAAGAGTCTCCTTTGATTGGCTATGGGAAGCAATGCTGTAATGAATATCCTTGGGCATATTCTTTTCCATTTGGGTGATAATCACTTTAGGTAAGTTTCTAAAAAGTTAGTTTATTGGGTCATTTAACATTTTGATACATATTATATAAATGTATGCTTTGATACATATTATATAAATTATACTTCCACAAGTGATAACATGAATGCCTGTGCCTCACACCCTAATAAGGGTTATAAATTCCTTGTCTTTTGTATATACTGCAAATATTTTCCTCTAGGTTAATTTTTTTTCAATTCTTTCTAATGATGTGGTGATGATTTAAACTTAAATTTATCAGTCTTAATTTCTGGTTTGGTGGTGGTGGTGGTGTGTGTGTGTGTGTGTGTGAGAGAGAGAGAGAGAGGGAGGGAGAGAAAGAGAGAGAGAGAGAGATAGAGAAAGAGATACTTACTTTTATTCCCTCAGCTATGGAAATATTCTACCATATCATTTTATGGTACTTACTTAATTTTATTTTTCAAGTCTTCAAATCTTTGAGATATCTGGAATTTATTTTAATACAGAGAAAGGGGTATGGATCTTTTTGTATTTCTCGCCCCCCTCCAAATATCTACCTAATTTTCCAACAACATCTTTTATTAAATGTGTCATATTTTCCCCATTGATATTAAAATTGATCTTTATTTTCTACATGTTTGAACCTATTATGAGATTGTTTATTGTTTCTATTCAGTTTATCATTTGACCTATTCCTGCACTAGTGACTCATTTATAAAATTATTATTGTTATGTATTTTAAATATATGATGGGCAAGTTTCCTATTGCTGACCCCACCTCCAATTTTTCTTGTTTCTAAGACGGATATTTTTTCATGTTTTTCTGCCAGCAATCTTTCAGAAGCATTTCTGATTGACTTTTGGATCATACCAAATTTACAGATTAATTAGGAGAGCGGAGATCTCCATAATATTAATTTTTTTATCGATCAATACCTTTCTTGTTTATTCATATTGTTTTTATGTCTATCAGTAATGTTTTATGTTTTATATGTTTTTTCCATAGAGTCCCATGCATTGCTGATGAAGTTTATTTTTAGTTATTCAGCAAAGTGTAATGTTTTGTACCATGTAATGACAGCTACTCAGGAACCACTTTTTCCAGAGGTTTTTCCCCTGTTGACCCAGGTTAGGGTTGGCTACAAGAGAAACTTGCATGGACTTTGGGAGTCAAAAATGAATCAGCAGTTGTCAGTCAGAGGTGGTGAAGGACAGATGCAGAGGTCCTGATGGGTTTCAGTTTGTCCTTGTTTCTCCCAATGCCATATCTTCCTTCTCTTTCCTCTGCTGACCCCACTGACAAGCAGTGACTCCAGGTGCCTCCAGTTCACCCCATTGGCAGTGACTCCAGGTGCACCCACAGATACTTCCCTGAAGCTCACACAGTGACAACCATGAGGAGGCACCAGCCTTCCATGGACTTCCACACCAGTCCCCCTTTGGGTTCCTCTGCAGCAGCTGCGTGTGCCTCACATCCTGCAAGCTCTGACTCATGTACCCACCTCAGGGATAGGGAGTGACTTTTCTCTGATCCCTTTCAGAGCTCCACTTTCCTAGTTTCTCTCACAATTTTCTAAGGCGCAATTCAGATAATAAATGTCTTATTCCTTAATATTTGCAGTAGTTCTGCTTCCCTGATCAAATTCTAACTGGTTCACAAAGGGTGGAAAAAATGACACACAGGACAGGCTGATGCAGATCTGTGAGGAAGGCTTCAGACTCAGGGCCAGCAGGAGGCATGGCATCATTCACTCAAGAACAGGATGCACTGGGGTTTTAACTCCAGGAGAGGAACCCTGGTATTTCTACTGCCTTCTGTGCTTGTAGAGGAGTTGGAAGGGGCAGAGTCGAAATCAAGTTAGCAGGACCTAGGTTTTGCAAGTGAAATCACAGCTTTGCTAGTGTGAGAAGTGATTGGTGCCCACCCACTAATTACTTGGGAAGTTGCCTGTAGGGGCTTAGAGCTTTCTGCTGAGCCAGAGTTGCTGACTCCCTGAGGGAGGGCAGCTGAAGGCATCTAGGAGCTAACTGGCTCTTCCCAAATAGCTATTTCATGATTTTGTTGCTATTGGACACAGGCATGTGCAGCTTGTACTAAAATTTTTAACTGTTATTTGTCTATAGGAAAGCAATTGATTTTCCACATATCGGTTTAGTAAGCTTCCACTTTACTAAGCTCTGATTATTTCAGCTGTAAATATAATTCTCCTACTTTCTTTCCAATATAGACTCATTGTGGCCTTCTGTGCAATTGCATTGATTAGATTGTTCAATGTTAAATGTAAATGGTGATTGAGGAAAACTTTCTGGTTCTTGATTAATTTGAAGCATGTTTGACTCTTGATTACAGGCACATAGATGCACACACAGACACACACACACACACACACACACACACACAGAGAGAGAGAGAGAGAGAGAGAGAAATAAGTATCATGATAAGGAGGTATCCATCCATTCCTATTTTACTGAATATTTTGATCAGTAGGAATATTTATCAAAAGCATTTTTGGAATTTACAGAGATGCTAATTTTTTTTTCTCTTGACCAATTTACATGGTAACTTTTATAAATGATTTTCTCAGTTTGAACAATCTTGGCATTCTTAAAATAAAACTCATAATTATATGCATTATCTCTTTATTGTATGAATAATACATGAATATTTGCTTTTTTATTTTTGGCTACTAAAATATTTGCCAATATTAAATTTTTCTCTTGGATAAATATTCAGGAACACAATTATAAGGCAGTTATTTCTGTTTGTTGTCATGATCGAGTTTTGGGATCAGAGCTATGTAAGTCTTAAAAAAATGGGAATGTTTCAGATTTTTTCTTTGTCTAAAACCCATAAATATCACAGAGATTATCTATGTCTTGAATGTTTGTTGTAACTTTTCTATAAAATTAATCAGGCCTTATCCACTTTCAGGGTGTAAATCTTTACCTGTGTTTTCAATTAAAAAATAGTTTTTCTATCTCTTCTTGAGCAAATTCTGTTAATTTTAATTTCCTACAATTATTATAGTCATAAGTTTTTTACACAGTATTCCTTTATGAAAAAATCTGATCTCTATGTAGGGTTATAAACTCTTTAAAAAATTCCCAATATTATGCAGTTGTGCTTTCTATTCTCACAGGTTAGTTTATTTTAACATCTATTCAATGGTACATCTTATACATTCTGATGCTTTCATTTTTTTCTAAATAATTTATTTCTGATTATTATTTACTCCTTTTTAATTTTGTTTTTTTAGCTTCTTAAGTTGAATGCTTTTTTGATTTAATTGAAATTTTTCTTATGTGATAACAATGTTAAAAGTAATGGATTTTCTATTGAAAGTGACACTGGCTATATTTTTTGAGTTTTCTATGGAGTATTCCTACTGCCATTAATTCTTAAAGAATGTATAATTCAAGTTTTACTTTCCTTTTGATGAAGGAATTATTTATAGATCAAATTTTTATTTCCAGGAAGATACTTTTTAAATTTTATTTTGTTGTCAGTTTCTAGTTTTATTGTATTGTGGTCAGAAAATTAATAAGTATCTCACTGGACTGTGAAAATAAGGTATATTATTTGGTTTGATGTATGTGGTATCAATATCTTGTTTATGCTACTGATATTTGTATTTCTACCCATGCCTTTTCCTGAAGTATAAGTATACCTCAATTTCAAACTTTCTTGTCAATGTCGATATGTTTTACATGTGTCTTATGAACTGTATACATCACATATATGAATTTTGCTTGTATCTATTTTTATTTATTTAAACAATCCTTTTACTTCAGAATAGTTTTAGATTTACAGAGAACTTGTTAGTACAGAGTTTCCCATATATCCTTACCTAGTTTGCACTATGATCAACATCTTTTATTGGTTTGGTACATTTGTCACAGGGAAATTGTGTGGTTTCTTGAAAAAGTCAATAAAGTTGATAAAACTGCTAGCCAGACAAATGAAGAAAAAGAGAGGAGATACAAATTCCTTATATCAAAAATGAAAAAAGTGTCATTACTACTTATCCCATGGACATTCAAATGGTGACAAAGGAATATTATAGATAATTCTTTGCCTCACCCCCCCAAATTTGACACTTAAATATAATGGACCAATTTCTTGAAAGACACACAGTACAAGGGGAAATATATGGAATATATGGGAAACTCACACAAAGGGAAATAGATATTGTGAATAGGCATATATCTATTACAGAAATTAAGTCAATAACTAATAACCTTCCAAAAAAAAAAAAAAAACACCAGCCCTGGATGGTTTTCCTGGTACATCTACCAAACATTTACCAAAGAAACAATAGCAATTTTCTATAATCTCTTGTAGATAATAGAAGCAAATGGAGCACTTTCTGGCTTATTCTTGAGTGCAGAATCACCCTAATACCAAAACCAGATAAAGACACAATGAGAAAGGAAACTATAGATCAATATCTCTCATGAAAATAGATAATAGATAAAAAATCCTCAAAAGATATTAGCAAATTGAATCCAACAATATATAAAAATTAGAATATGCCACAACCAAGTGGAATTTATTCCAGGCATGTGAGGTTGGTTTAACATTTGAAATATAGTTAATGTAATCCATCACATCAAGACACTAAAGAGACAGTAAAAAGATTAGTGGTTGCCAGGGGTTGGGAGGGTGGGGAGAAGAAGGATGAATACAGGTGAAACACAGGGGATTTGAGAGTGGTGAAACTGTTTTATACAATATTATAGGAGTAGATACATGACATTCTGCATTTATCAAAACCCATGGAACTGTATGACATAAGGAGTAAATCTTAATGTAAACCGTGAACTTTAGTTAATATAATACATCAATATTGAATCATTGATTGTAACAACTGTACCACATTAGTGCAAGATGTAATAATAGGAGGAGAAACTGCATGGGTGTGTGTGTGTGGGGGGGGTATGTGGAAACTCTCTAAGCTATCTGCTTAAATCATAAACTGTTTTTAAAAAGGAGGTGCATTTTTTTTAAAGGAGCTCACTCTTTTATGATGCGATGTTGCTTTTCTATAGATGTAACAAGGTGCAGGAAGATGCAGACTGGGATGAATAAGCACCAAGCTGAATGAACTCCTTTACCCTGAAGAGATCTTGGCCCCTTTCACAACCTACCATATCAACCTCTTAGCCTATATATATATTTTTTGTCAGATGTTTGTTTTTATAATGAAAATACTCAAGCTCTTTTGTTCCTATGCAATAAAACATTTAGCAGTAGAATGCACTTTTTTCCCCCATACACTATGCCTAAGAGCCCTTATTGTACTGGGTATATTTACAATATAAGGAAAAAGGCTATAGGGCTAAAAACCAAGTTAGAATCGCTTTCTGGCATTTTTTTCTGTAAATTGCTGATTCACTTTCTGACACTCTTGCTTTTAAATTAGTCTAAGGCAAGCACAGAAGCATACTTGATAAAAGGCTTTAAGAATCCTGACTGCTGGGGCTCCGGTCTTTCTGACCTTATTAAGTGGGGTTGGGGACATTTAAGCCTCTTCTCTTTCTTTGATCACCACTGCAGAGCTTGCTGAAATCTGAAAAGCTAACTTGTCCTGCTAGCCATCCATCAGGGGTAATTTAGAAGAAGAAGGCCAGAAAATGCTTTGCCTTTAAGAATAAAAGAGAATTGGTAATGGGGTTTTTATTTTATTCTGGTACCTAACAATATCTGTGGTGGCCAATTACAAACTACTGTGATTTTAATGGTACAGAAGCATTAATCTATAATCAGATGATGTTAAATACATTATTCTATACTTGAGTTAATAGTCACTGGTGCTGCTAATGAAGTCAAGGGACACTAAGAACCCTAAATCCTTAAATTATGATTAAATTAAATCCTTAAATTAGCGTGGTAGGTTCTTCTGCCTCAGCAGTTTTCAAAGTGGGGTCCTGAAACCTTTTCAGTTATACCTGAAAAGAGTTTTTGCTGTTTTCATAATAATTCAAAGACACAATTTGCCCATTTCACGAGGTTGACTTTGCACTGATATTGGACAATTTTTCTTTTTTTGGCCTTGGATCTGCTTTGTTGACCTCAGAGCACACTTTGAATGCCATTAAAAAGCAAACCGCATACACAACAGGAACTAGAACTGGATCTGAAGTCTTCTGAGGCACGTGACCTCAGAAGAATTCTTCAACAAGGTGGATTTATACAAAATGCAGGGGAAATAAATGAGGCAATGTGGTGCTGAGTCAAAGGGTAACAGAGGAACAGTCAGTGACAGCGCAGGCAGACGATACCTCTTTCTCATAAGTGCGAGTGTAAACCGCAGTGCCCTGGGTGAGTGTCAGGATGAGTTTCCCATCACTTAGCTCTGGCACAAGTGTCCTCTCTTGCCCGTTACACTTCTGCAGGTGAACAAGTTTGCTTCCATCCAGTGTCACAATGGACTTGACCTTTTTTGTCATCTGCTGTTGTCTCATCGAACCCCATCCCCAGCTTAAAGCTGATCTCTGTGTTCTTGAACATGCTCTGTGTTTTTAAGGTGATAATGTCCCCATTCTTTTTGATGATTGTGGTAGGCTTTGTCATGCTAGCCACCTGCCTGATAGCAAAACTTGCACCGATTAACTTCATGTAGTCATCAAAATTCTTGCTGTCTGAGAGCTTCCAGGTGCATAGGAAGGCATCTACCATGGTGATGCTGGCCTAGACTGAGAAAGAAGCTGTGAGAGAGCAGGTGTGCAAGGAGTTGGACTGCCAATATTGGATGCAATTTTTGGTGCCTTAGGACCAGTTGAGGCAGTGGCACTAAACTGTACTAATGATCATTGTATTTTTCCCCACCAGACAGTGGCAATATAATTTGTGAGTATCGTCTTGCTTCAACTCATCCGTCATGACTTTCTCACAGCTATTAAAACATGTTTTACAAGCAGAAACTTACATTTTAGATGAATAAATGCAGGATCCTGAGGAAAGCCGCTTTCATGATTGTTTGAACTGTGAGCTCAACTATCTGCTTTTCCATGGAACACCATATTTGTTTGAAAGGCCAACTGATAGACAGGCTGTGGCTATTCAGACTTGTATATTTGGCAGGCATTTTGTAAAAAATGAGAAATCTGAGTCTGACATCACAAGGAAAACAAATGACAGTATTTATAGCCAACGATAAAATTTGAGCTCTTAAGTGAAAATTAGAATTTTGGGATACTTGCATATGCCACCATGAGCTTGGCAGCTTTGCAATACTTAAAGGCTTTTCTAATGAGAACAGTGGTCATATGAATGGATGTAATGTTTTGATATTTATACTAGAAGTGTCACTGTTTCAAAGATCTGCTGATATTTTCCCAAAGACCAATGCATGATGTTGCAAAGTGACATGGTTTGGCTGTGACCTCACCCAAATCTCATCTTGAATTGTAACTCCCACAATTCTCATGTGTCGTGGGAGGAACCCAGTGGGAGGTGATTGAATTATGTGTGGGGGCGGGTCTTTAATGCACTGTTCTTGTGATAGTAAATGAGTCTCATGAGATCTGATGGTTTTAAAAATGGGAGTTTCGCTGCATAAGCTTTCTTCTCTTGTCTGCCACCATGTGAAACACGCCTTTCACCTTCCACCATGATTGTGAGGCCTCCTCAGCCACGTGGAACTGTAAGTTCAATAAACCTCTTTCTTTTGTAAATTGCCCAGTCTTGGGTCTGTCTTTATCAGCAGCATGAAAATGGGCTAATACACAAACAAAATTCAAAATGTAAGGAAGACTAATGGATTTTAATGTAATGGTTTTAGATTCCACGTTGCAGCCCATCTTTAAGAAACTACCACTTGTTCAGGTTTGGTGCACTATCAGAGAAGAATATCCCGATGATCTGAAATGGCTATTATACTGCTTACCCTCCTTTCAATTGCATATCTGTGTGAGGCTGAATTTTCTTCATATACTTCAACCAAAAGCATACCTTGTAACAGATTGAATGCACAAGTGGATTTGAGAGTCCAGCTGTCCTCTAGTAAGCCAGATATTAAGGAAATTTGCAAAAATATAAAACAATGCCAGTTTTCTCACTGATTTTTTAAATTAAAAATTTAAATTTGTGATACATGTAGATTTGCAGAAAATTGTAGAAAATAATACAGTGTGTTGAGCACTGCGGCTCATGCCTGTAATTCCAGCTATTCAGGAAGCTGTGGCAGGAAGATCAGTTGAGCCCAGGAGTTCAAGGCTGTAGTGAGCTATGATTGCACCACTGCATTCTAGCCTGGGGAGAGAGTGACTCTATCTTTTTGTATGCATGTGTATATTTAGTTTTGTGCAATTTTAATGCATGTGTGGTTTCATGTTTCTTCTGCCACAGTAAAGATATTGAGAAGTTCCTTCTCTACAAAGGTCCCTCCTGTTGTCCTTTCATGACCATATGCACCTCCCTCCTCCCAATCCTTCTCCCTATGATATGTTGTTTTTTCTGTTTATGATTGTTCCATTTTATTATTAGTTGATGTTAATCTCTTTTTAATTTTTAATTGACATATACTAATTGTACATCTCTGTGGGGTACAGTGTGATATTTCAATACCTTTATGCCATGTGTAATGATCAAATCAAAGTAATTAGCATATCCATCACCTCAAACATTGATCATTTCTTTGTGCTGAAACATTCTAGCTATTTGAACACATAGAACAAATTATTGTTAACTAGTCACCTTACAGCGCTAAAGAACACTAGAGCTCATTTCTCCTATCCAGCTGTAATCCTGTATCCACTAACCAATCTGTCATCTCCTCTCCCTCCTTCCTCCCCAGCCTCTCGATCCCCCTGTTCTATCCTCTACTTCCATGAGAGTAACTTATTGAGCTTCCACATCAGTCTCACTATTTTTTTTTGTTTTAAAAGATATAGTTCTTTTTTTATAAGAATATGTTATTTATGTTAACAGGCAATGGGTTCATTCTTATTTTGTTTTATTTTTTTGAGATGGAATCTTGCTCTGTTGCCCAGGTTGGAGTGCAGTGGTGCCATCTTGGCTCACTGCAACCTCCACCTCCTGGGTGCAAGTGATCCTCCTGCCTCAGCCTCCTGAGTAGCTGAGATCATACCCGGCTAATTTTTTGTGTGTTTTTAGTACACATGGCGTTTCACCATGTTGACCAGGCTGGTCTCGAACTCCTGACCTCAAGTGATCCACTTGCCTCGGCCTCCCAAAGTGCTGGGATTGCAGGTGTGAGCCACCACCCCTGGCTTATTCTTATTTTAAAATAAGTTACTACATATTAAAGAATCTTTTAGTTTTAATTTCTAACCGCTAAATATTGATAGATGTAACCACATAAATAGAGATCTTTGGAGTTCTCAGTAGCTTTTAAGAGTTTAAAAGGGTCCTAAGACTAGAAAGTTGGGAAACCACAAGAAACAAGTCCACAGACACCGTTATCTTTTGGGCTGACTCTCTTGAATTGTTAGTAATGTCTTCTTTATAGAGTCTCATTGAATTTTTTTTTTTTTGAGGTGAAGTCTCACTCTGTCACTCAGGCTGGAGTGCAGTGGTGGGATCTTGGCTCACTGCAACCTCCGACTCCTGGGTTCAAGCGATTCTTCTGCCTCAGCCTCCTGAGTAGCTGGGACTACAGGCACACACCACCACAACAGCTAATCTTTTGTATTTTTAGTAGACATAGGGTTTCACCATGTTGGCCAGGGTGGTCTTGAACTCCTGACCTCAGTGATCCGCCAGCCTTGGCCTCCCAAAGTGCTGGGATTACAGTCATGAGTCACTGCGCCTGGCTGAGTTTTTAATATTTCTCACAGTGCCCATAATAGTGCTGGGCCTAGTATGCACTCAATAAATATAAACAGAATTGATGTGAATGTCTTCATCAAGTTTATAAGCTTCATCACTGTGGTTGTGGCTTTTTTGGCAACAATGGACCCTGCATATATAGGCGTTGCTCGCCAATTCTAGATGTGACTTGGAAACTGTGTGTGACTGAAAATGTGAAGCATCTACCTATTTACCTCAGGATTTATCACTTTAAATCATCTTCAGTTTGCTTATCAACTGATGTGATGACTGACAGGTTCACTTTGGTCCCTCTTTCTTTTCATCAAAGTTAATGATCACTCATCAAACCTAGAGAAGAAACTTCATAGTCACTAAGGAAAAAAGGATACAAAATCCTTCCCCTTAAGGAATTTACAAATTAAGGTGATTATTCTTTTTAGAAAAACTTGTGGGAATTTACAGGGGCTGTGGTAAAGTGGGTTAAATACAACGAATCCTAAGACAGACAGAACCTACCCCGTGTCCCCTCGAGTGGGTGGCCAGGCAAGTATGATGACAGACACATGCTGAGACATACAGGTTTAGAGTTAGAAACTGTCAGAATCTCTATTATTTGGTTGAGCTTGTCACTGTGAGCTTCTGTGGAAAGAAGACAAAATTCTAATAGCCATTGCAACACTAAAAACTTCTCTGGGTTTAAAATTTTTTTTATTAAAGATATTAGATTCAAGTAAATATTAATACAACTGCTAATAGTAATAATGACATTAATAAAACTCAGGAAGTTTATTTTAAACTCACTTATATCCAAAGTAGTTAATAACAATTTTTGACTTTCATTATGCCTTCCTCCAGCCATTTGTCATGACTTTCTAAAAGCTATTAAAACATGTTTTACAAATGGAAGTTTACATTTTAGATGAGTGGATGCAGGTGCTTGCAAAAAAAAAAAAAACCACTTTGTCAACAAGAGGGTCCTTATTTCTATCTATTTAATGGAAGAAAATCAAAACGTAGAAATCTGCCATTTAATCATGCAAGGTAGCATCACCTCAATGTAATCAGCTAACCAAAATCTCCCTGTTCAATTTACTAGTCATAAACCCAATTATTTAAAATTCAGAAAACAGATAAAGTGACCTGCATAGTTAATTCAGTTTTTCCCCCTTAAAATACAATCACAATTATTTATTGAGCACTGACAATTGGAAAGGCACTGGGCTAGGTACTGGAAAGAATTATAAAATGACATGGAATCTCTTCCCGTGGCACTTGGTTCATGCTTCCTTTAATTTTTTTCCCCCACTTTAAAGTATTTGAGGTGTCTTAGTCCATTTTGTGCTGCTATAAGAAAATAACTGAGACTGGGTAATTTATATAGAATAGAAGTTTACTTCTCACAGTTCTGGAGGTTAGAGTTTCAAGATCAAGTTGACTGCAGGTTCAGGCATCTGATGAGGGCTGCTGTCTGCTTCCAAGGTAGCTCCTTGAAAACTGCATCCTTCAGAGGGAGGAGCACTGTGTCCTCACATGGAGGAAGGAGGAAGGCGGAAGGCAAAGAGGAACAAACTCCCTTTGTCAAGTTGTTTTGTAAGGGTGCCTGATCCCATTCTTGAGAGAGGTGCTCTCATGGCCTAATCACTTCTTAAAGGCCCCACCTTCTAATATTTTAAATTTTGGAGGGGACATGTTCAAACTATAGCAGTCGAGTATGGTATTCTGATCACCATTGTATTTATCTGCTTCAGACAAATTTGGAGAATTTGACTTAAAGCACAGCTGTTGATAGCCCCAAATTCCATTCCAGCACTTCTTTGCTATATAGTCTGGCCATCATCCATCCCCCTTAGACCAGATGTAATACATTGTAGGATGAAGTAGGTGTTTCATGTGATGGAATGGGTATTAACCATCCCATAGATTGGATTAATTTTAGAATGTCACATCACTTCAAGTCTTGTTGGCATGCTCAGAACTTATGCTTTCTGAGGCAACTTGAGTGGCTGCCTACAGCAGGATGAATCCTGTGGCTTGTGACAAACCTGGCTTCTGCCTGTGTCTATGAGGCACCACGGCAAAGATGCCATGGCTCTGAATCCCAGCTTCACTGTGCTTAGTACATGGTCTGGAACAGAGAATGCACTTCATGTACCTTCATTATCACCACTGCCACAACTACCAGATGAGCTTAGTCAACCTGTTCACTGAGGCTTCCTGAGAGTGATGCCTATTTTATTTACCTTGCAATATTATTGTGAAAATTATAAGAAAGTTTGCATAAAAAGTAATTTGCATAGTGTCCAATAAAGAGTAGAATTAAGGAAAATGTAACTACTACTATTATTGATGTTGTTGTTACTATTATTATCACTACTGAGGCTGGAAGAATATCTACTTCTGCTATGCCATCAGTACAATACATCATGACAATGGATTATAGCAATTATTGCTCTAAGGCACTGACATTTTCTAAACAGATAAAACATTGTATCAACTGCTGTTTTGATAATTTGGAACTGACATCATCATATATTTGTAGGCACACCATAAAAATCTCTTCATTAACACACTGATAGCATCTTTTATTTTCCTTCACTCAATCAGAGTTTTTTTTTCTGCCAACAATTAGTCATGCTTTCATCAAAAGCAATGACTACCTAAAGGAATATTGTCATTCTACAGAACTATGTCCTTCTTGCATTTTTGTAATTGTCATGGGAAATTAAGATCAGATCAGAGTCATAGCTTATAGTATAGGAAATATATGGTTCAAAAACAGCACAAGGTATTTGATGTGGTCACCAGATAACCTTGAACTGTAGACCCTTGCCAAACACTGCAGAAATGCTTTGGGCTGAAGTGTTCTTGCTTCACAGACTTCTTCATTTTATGATTGCCAGAGTCATTGAAAATAAATTTTGGATTGTGCTAAAGGGAAATAACAAAGATACTATCTGGCATCAGTCTCTCAGATTTGACAGACAATTTCATGCTTTTAATTGATTCCAATCTTTGCAAAAAAGTGGAAGGAAGTAATAGACAAAAATTAACAACAAAGATGCCAGAAGTGACTATCATTGCATGAAACTTTTGCTGTGTTGATTGTTTGCAAATTGCATTCCAGTACTATATTCTCATTTGTTGAAAGATATTAGAAAAGAATCCAATCCCCAAGCTTTGTAAAGATTTTGATGTTGTGGCATACAGTAATCGTATTCATTTCCCCCTTTATCCTTTTTGTATTATAATCTTCCAAGTTCTAATTGGGCACACAAACTCCTTTTCCTGGGGTAACTAAAGCTAGATATGTGATTTAATTCTGGCCAATGGGATGTGAGTTGCAACTTCTTGCTAATACCGTTTAAAAAGAAACTGATTGCTCTGTACTCTCTTTTACCCTTCCTTTGGGGCAGAATAAAGAGGAGGTGCTGCAGATGAGAGCAACATTCTAGGGAATGTTGCTAGGGCAACAAGTGGAAACACTTGGAAAAGTGTATTTGGCTCTATAGAAATTAGATTTAATTTTTTTAAAAAAAGAAGATGATCCTGGGTCCCTGGAGGACCTCAAGGAGCAGAGTCAGCTTCTTGGCCTTGCCTTACCCACAACCTATGTGCTCCTCTGTTAAAAGGAAATATGCTTCCATTCTGCTTGAGGCACTGTGTTTTGTGTAACTTTGCTACAGCAACTTGGGCTATGCCCTAATACTAGACGTGTTCTAAATTTTCCACACTTGCTGTTTTCCCATTGGATGAAGGGCTTGTGAGACACAGCATATGTTAAAAAAAAAAAAAAAAAAGACTTCTCTATTACTCTTTTTCAAGGTAGCAGACAAAGTTCAAATTCACATTATAGGCTCTTTTAGTATATTACATGTCCTCAGCACTGGTACTTGGTTCCCTCCCTCCCTCCCTTCCTTCCCTCCTTCCTTTTTTCCTTCCTTCCCCTCCTTCCTTCCTCCCCCTACCCCCTTTGTCTTTCTTTCTTGAGACAGGGTCTAGCTCTGTTGCCCAGGCTGGAATACAGTACGTCCATCCTTGCTCACTGCAGCCTCGAACATCTGTGCTCAATGAATACCCCTGCCTTAGTCTCCTGAGTAGCTAGGACTGTAGGTGCATGCCACCATGCCAAGCTAATTTTCTATTTTTGTAGAAATTGGGTCTTAATATGTTGCCCAAGCCGCTTTTGAACTCCCTGCTCTTGACCTCCCAAAGTGTTGGGATTACACACGTGAGTCACTGTGCCTAGCCAGTACTCAATTTCACTTTGAAAGTTGTATTTCTGTTTTATTTTTGTTAAATGGAATTAAAATGTCTGTGCAGTGTCTATCATAACCTAGTACAAAAGCAATAAAACTATTGTAAGCACTAAGCAATGTGGTCATTATTGACTTCTTTTTCTAGCAAAGGAAAGAGATAGGAAAATGGCTTTTGCATGGGGAATTTAATGTGTCACAGAAAATGATATAGAAGATAATGTAAATTGTGATGATGTGAACGCAGAGTAGTTTGTGTCGAGCATGATGGCCAATGGCAGCTAACTATGCCCTTCTGGAAACAGATGCACCCCTTTGCGTATATCAAATCTCCAAGCTGCACTGCACCAAAAGAACCCTGGGCACCATGTTACTTAGCTGGAAGGAAATGGGGAAGCTGTGGGAACCCCTATAAAACTCCCTCTGACATATTTAGCCTGTGGCTTGTGGGTATTCACTCAAACTCCAGGAGTGTGGGTTACCTTTAGTCAAATCCGAAGGAGTTTTGCATCTGTCACCCAATGCAGAGCTGAAGGAGAGGGAGCAGGTGTGAAATACAACCCAGACTTCCTTTTTAGTCCCAGTGGGGGTACATTTTTGTCTCACTGTTACCCTTGGTACCTCTGGGATGGTAAATAGTGAGATGAGTAATTCAGAAAGTGGAAACGGAAAGTGTTACTATATCTGCTACGAAGCTTTGCATCAGAAAAGTGCTTCCTTCGCTTCTAAAGAGACTTGAAGAGTATTGGGCTCCTTCTTCTTCTCTCTAGGTAGCTTTTTATTATCTCATGTTATAGTTACTTACATAAACGTATTGCTGGGAATTCTAGTAGCACAGGGATTATAAGAGTTTCCTGTGATTGAACTAAATCACTGGTGTCTTCAATACCATGTCCATGCTTCCCCCACAAACATCAGAGAAAATGACTTCTTGGCATGGGAAGTTTATGAGTCCAGAAATAATCTATATTTATTATTTTTGGCATGGAGCCCTCCATAATCTGGCTCCAGGCTGCCTTATTCCTAGGCTCTGCCTCTTCCCTCCGTGTGATATCATATCAGATGGCAGAGGCAATGGAACCATCAGACTAGATTGTGGTTTTGGGCCACAAAGCATGACCCATCAGTCTTTCAGATTCTTAGTAGATGGGATGACCCCATGAGCTTCACCACCATAATTTTATTTTTACACCCATGAAAGTCACGGGCACTAGTTGGTGAGATCCAGAGGCCAATCCTGAGGTCCTGAGATGGTTCTCCAGGAGGGAGGTGGGTAGGAAGTGAGAGGTCACACTGTCTTCTCACACTAACCTCAGCCTCAGGGTGTGAGGCCAGCTTCAGAGGGGAGACCACAGTTCTGGGGCCCAGCCGTTTCAGCCACTGCCTTCTTGCCTTCTTTACTAAGGTCGTTAACAAGCATACTCATTAGTGGCAATTTCCCTGGTGGTTTTTGTGATGTGGGATTTGTTTGCTATGAAATGGCTGAATCCGCAAATCATTTAAAATAGTCAATCCTACTGGAGATAGAAATAACTCCTTGCCTGTGTTGATCCTAGCTAGTGACCAGTGTCCAGGAGGTGAAATCTTGGGAAGAGAGGCCTGGGCTTCTGACTCAGCAGAAACCACCGTCTTGACATTTTTAGTCTTTTCTTTGGTCTTGTCCTACTATAGAGACTTCTTTCTACAGGCCAGATTTGACAAAATAGCCCTACCAAATCATAATCAGAGGCGCACCAGCCACCCTCCCCCAATAAATTTGGCCTTATTTCTTGTTACCCTGATGATGCTCAGGATTCATAATACATATCTCTAAGGAATCTCCAGATTTGTATAATACTTGAAACAGAATATCTAAGAAGAGGAGAAAAAGAAATGGCTACAATAGATCAGTTCTCCACCAGGAGTGGCTTGAATCTCAGGGGAGGTTTGACAATGTCTGGAGACATTTTTGGTTTTCACGACAATGGGAAGGGGGTTTGTACTACCGGCGTCTAGTGGGAGGTCCCAGGAAGCTGCTAAATGTCTTACAACATGCAGGACAGTCCTCTACAACAAAGAACTATTCAGTCCAAAATGTCAATAAGGCTGAAACCCTGAAATAGAGGAAGACAAAGAGGTCTTCATATATCCTGCAGTTTAAGAAATGGGTTTTAAATATTTACTGAGCATCTATTATGTATATAAATGGTGCTTTTTTTATGAGATGGTCCAAGGAATAAAAGTCACATTCACGAACATCAAAAAGTTTCCAGTTTACTTGGAGATGGTACATACACAATGAAATTGTGTGTTATTTATTACAGCAATACTTCACTTGCAATGGAGATTGATACTTATATTGGTTGGCTAGGGCTGCCATAATAAAGTTGGCTTAAATAACAGAAATTTATTTTCTTTCAATTCTGGAGGCTGTACGTCCAAGATCAAGGTGTCAGCTGAGTTGTTTTTTGCTGAGGCCTCCCTCCTTAGCTTGTAGGTGGCTGTCTTCTCTCTGTGATTTCACATGGTCTTCCTTCTGTCTTTGTCTGTGTCCTTATCTCTTCTTCTTATAAGGAGACCAGTTATTTTGGATTAGGGCCCACTCTATGTGCCCTCGTTTTAATGCAATGACCTTTTTAAATACCCTATCTCCAAATGCAATCACATTCTGAGGTACTGGCTGGTTAGGACTTCAACATATAAATTTGGGGAAGATGCACTGTAGCTCAGAACAGTACTCTCGGGTTATAACTTGGTAGCCAACGGTAGAAAGATAAAAAGCAGCACAGAAATTCATTTTAGAGTATTATGTAAGAGCTGTCACACTAAGAAAAATATTTAAATTTTTCTAAAACTAAAAGAAGGAATATGCTTAAGAGATCTGTTGTACAACATGGTAACTGCAAAAGTCACAGCAAGTTAGTAATGGAGCTACTTTATAATTTACTTTCATCCTACCCTCAATTAACTTACTGGAATTCAACTACTGGGTAAAAGAAAACAAACAGAGAGGGCTTAGGGCAGATATCATGGGTCCTGGACCATTAAGCCTCAAACAGTCCAGCCTTGCTGGAAAGTTTAGGGGAAGAATTATGTGTTTAAAATAAACCTTAAAAAATTGAAGTATTATGATCATACAGAAAAGCGCACAGTCACCAGTGTTCAGCTTGATGAATTATGACACAGTGAGCACACCTGTATTAACCACAGCCAAGGTCAAGAAACAGAACTTCATCATAACCCCAGAGGTTCCCTTGTCCCACTCACTGCCAGCCCTGGTTTCTCTTCTTCCGTCTTGTAAACGATTTTAATGATTTTCCAGCCTCCCTCAGAGAAGAGAAGCACTTTGTTCAGGAGGCCTGGCCGAGGCTGGTGGAAGAGTGGAGGAATCAACTGAAGAATTAATTGAAAGTCATAGAGAAACAATGACCAACAAAGAATTGGGAGAACAGACACAGAATTGTATACGTATAGCCTTTTATTCCAGGCAGTATTCTAGGAACAGTTTAAGACATTTTTAAGGGCATTTTCCACTCTTTACGATTTTCACTTGAGTACTGTTTAGGTTTTAACCAAACTTCGTGTCATCTTAAATCGCCCTGAGAACCGGCGGGGGTTCTCTGCTCAGCGGAGGCTGAGGCTCTCAGCTGGCTCACAGCTTTAGGGAAGCTGCTACTTCCTCCTACTCACCTGCCCGTGAGCGCAGGGTGCACAGAGGGGAGGGGGCAGAGAGCAAGACGACTGGGCCAGCTCAGAGCCAGACAGTCCTACCTCAGTTTACTCATTCTGTCTCAGGGATGAGAGATGAACAAGGTCCCTAGAAAGAGAGCGAGTTGATTCAGCTGCCCTAGAGAAACAGCTCCATTCTGCTTATGGCCTCAGCCAACTGGAGTCCACAGTGCCAGATAACCTCACCCCAGCGTGGGGCTGCGGACCACGCCCCCTCGTGAGAGGTGAAGCCAGCAGGACTTCCTGGGTCCAGTGGAACTTGGAGAACTTTTCTGTCTTACAAGAGGATTGTAAAATGCACCACTTCAGCACTCTGTAGCTAGGATTGTAAAATGCACCAATCAGCACTCTGTAGCTTCCTAGAGGTTTGTAAAATGCTCCAATCAGTGCTCTGTAAAAATGCACCAATGGACGGTCTGTAGCTAGCTAGAAGTTTGTAAAATGCACCAATCAGTGCTCTGTAAAAACGCACCACTCAGCACTCTATAGCTAGCTAGAGGTTTGTAAAATGGACCAATCAGCACCCTGTAAAATGGACCAATCAGCACACTGTAAAATGGACCAATCAGCAGGACATGGGAGGGAACAAATAAGGGAATAAAAGCTGGCCACCTTAGTCAGCAGCAGAAATTTGCTTGGGTCCGTTTCCACGCTTTGTTCTTTTGCTTTTCACAATAAATCTTGCTGCTGCTCACTCTTTGGGTTCCTGCCACTTTTAAGAGCTGTAACACTCACCGCAAAGGTGCGCGGCTTCATTCTTGAAGCCAGTGAGACCGGGAACCCACCGGAAGGAACAAACTCCTGGACACACTCGCTGGTGCATTGGTGATGCAGCCCAATCAGATTAGCAACCCCTCCTCTTGGGGCAGAGCTAAGAGGGGTGTGTCCCTGTTATAGGCAAGATTAGGAGCAATCATGGGAGAACCACTGCACATGCTAAGGAGGGTGTAATTGGGTTGGCTGGCTGTGGCTGAGCTGGGGAACAGGAGTGTGGGGTGCTGGAAGTTGGGTAGGGTGCTGAGTTCATGTTGAGAAGTGGCGGAAGTAGGAAAGGAGTGGCAGGCCAGTTGTTGAAGGTCTTGAATATTGGAAAACAGATTTTAACTGTGTTGTATCTTGTAGGTTACTGGGAAACGGTTGTTGGATCTTGAGCAGAACAGTGACAAGGTTGTATTTCACGAAAATTGTAAATCAGTGGGGGGTGGGGGCCAGGGAGTATTGCGGGGAGAGAACGGAGCTAAGAGAGGAAGGGAGACCGTTGAAGGACAGGTGATGCACATCTAGATTAGCATGTGGCCTCCGGGAATTGGATGAAGTTTAGAGAAGTACGGTCCTAGCATCAGGCTTCAGACAAGGGGCAGGCTGGGGAGCTTCTAACAAAGCCCCGAGAAACTTTTTTTCTTTTGGACCTGAGTGAGTAGCGGGTTGAGTTAATCATACTCTTCTGTGTATAATCACCGTCATCATTAGTTCACTGGGGCTCTCACTTAGTTTATGTATTCATTTGCTTAGTCATTCATTTTTCTAATCCCCATTCTGCACTGTTGTTATTCTCCCCCCTTATATGCAGCTTGTCTAATGTTTGTGCTTTTTTGTTTGTGAGTGTTCTTTCAAAGTGTTTGTTGTTTTCTTGTTTGTGTGTTATTTTAAAAACTTTTTATTGTGGAGGGGAATTTTGAACATATCCAAAAAGACATAGAAGAATATAATAAATCCCGTGTGCCCATCATTCATCCTTAACTACCATCAGGCCATGGCCAGTCCTACTTCATCTACATCCCATGCACTGCCTGCCTTCCACACATCAGATCATTTCTCCCATAAGTATTTGAGTGTGTTTTTCTGCAGAATAACACAACCACAAAATCCTCATCAACAGCTTTAAAAGAACAATGTTTTCTTAATATCAAAAAGCTAATCCTCAAATTTCCAATCTTCTAATGACTGTTATTTTTTCCACAGTTTGTTTATATGAATCCGGATTTAAATAAGGCCCAAACATAGTGATTAAACATAGTGATTGGTTTATATTTCTATAAGTCTCTTTTAATTAGTAGGTTTCTTACCGAATCTGTTTTTTTTTCCCCCTACAGTTTGTTTGTTGAGAAACTCAGGTGTTTTGTCCCGTAGAATTTAACAAAGTGTAGATCTTGCTGATTGCGTCCCTGTGGTGTAGTTTAACGAGTTCCTCCGTTCTTTTGTAGTTTCTTTGAGTTGGTAGCTGAATCTAGGGATCTCATCACATCTGTATTTAATTTTTTTAACAAGACTGTTTCATGGTTTGTCTTGTGTTCTTTCGTCAGGATGTGCATAACATGTGGTTGTCTCTTTTTTATGTGACATTAGCAGCCACTGATGATCAAAGCCTAGGACTGTTTATTTTTGTATTACTTATCTATTGCTGTGTAACACTATTGATGCAAACTTAGTGGTTTATAGCAAAACATATTAATTATCTCAGTGTTTGTGGATCAAAATCCAGGCATGAATCAGCTGATTCCTCTGCTTCCAGATGTCTCAGAAGTCTGCAAACAAGGTGTTGACCAGGGCTGGGGTGTCACCTGAGGCTTGACTAATGTAGGATCCCCTTTCAAGTTTATGTGGCTGTTGGCAGGATTTCATTCTTTGGGGGTTGTCTAACTAAGGGCCTCATTTCCTTGCTGGCTGTTGGTCAGAGGCCAAAGTTAGTTGCTTGCCCTGTGAGCCTCCCCATATAGCAGCTTAGTTCATCAACTTCAGCAGTACAGAGATCCATAGAGAAAGTCTGCTAGCAAGAGAGAGGCTACAATTGTATGTAACATAATCATGGAAGTGACACCCATAGCTTTTACATATTGTGTTGGTTGGAAGTAAATCACAGGTCCCATCCACACTCAAGGGGAGGGGATTGCACAATGGTGTAAGTATCAGGGATAATTGCAGGCTGTCTTAGAGTCTATTTGCCACAGTTGAGTTTGCAAACTGATGATATTGTAATTCTGGGATTTCTTGTTTGTTTACTAGCTGGAATATTTCTATAAGAAAAAACTTCTCCTTGTATTGTTTGACTATCCATGGTATATTTTAGAAAGGAATCAGAATAAATGCTTGATTCTTCCCTTTTACTTACCAGTTTTAAAAACTAATAAGTTGATTCCCTTGCTTTCTCCAATGGTGGTCAATTACATGGGCAGGTATTGTTAATTATGTAAATATTATTGTGCTAAATATTGTATTCTGTTTATTTCCTTTTCAGAAACTCAGTACTGTGTTTTAAAGATCTATTCATAATGATGTGCGTACATCTGGTTCTTAGCTTCTACTTGTTGAAGAGTCTTCATGGTGCGTGTAACCCCTTTCACCTATCTACTCAGCCAGTGGACACCAAGTCTCTGCCATGATGACCATTCTCATACAGCTTCCCTCATGGACTCACACACCTGCAGTGGAATTGGTAAGTCATACAGTGTAAACTAAGTAGTCAATTTGCTTAAGTAGTGCCAGATTGCTTTCCGGAATGGCTGCACAAAGCTGTTCTCTCATGAAAATGATTTATTACCATATGTAGCTTAGCTTAAGGTGGGAGGAAACACCTTAGTATCTTCATGAATTTTATGCCCTTCACTAAGCTGAACTAAATTTCTTAAGAAAGTTTCCTATCAGAAGCATCCAAGTTACTCCATATCTCCAAAGCCACAGCCGTGCTGGGTGATGAGAGCTAAGAGACAGAATCTTATACTATTATATCCCAACCTCGACTATTGCAACCTGGTAAACTATGCAAATTCTATTCCAGGCCTCAGAGATGAGGGAGAGGAAGATGGGAAGAAGAAGGTATGATGTATTAGGCCGTTTTTGCATTACTTGTAAAGAAATAACTGAGGCTGGGTAATTTTATTTTATTTTATTTTATTTTATTTATTTATTTATTTAATTATTTTTTTTATTATTATACTTTAAGTTTTAGGGTACATGTGCACATTGTGCAGGTTAGTTACATACGTATACATGTGCCATGCTGGTGTGCTGTACCCACTAACTCGTCCTCTAGCATTAGGTATATCTCCCACTGCTATCCCTCCCCCCTCCCCCCACCCCACAACAGTCCCCAGAGTGTGACGTTCCCCTTCCTGTGTCCATGTGATCTCATTGTTCAGTTCCCACCTATGAGTGAGAATATGCGGTGTTTGGTTTTTTGTTCTTGTGATAGTTTACTGAGAATGATGATTTCCAATTTCATCCATGTCCCTACAAAGGACATGAACTCATCATTTTTTATGGCTGCATAGTATTCCATGGTGTATATGTGCCACATTTTCTTAATCCAGTCTATCGTTGTTGGACATTTGGGTTGGTTCCAAGTCTTTGCTATTGTGAATAATGCCTCAATAAACATACGTGTGCATGTGTCTTTATAGCAGCATGATTTATACTCCTTTGGGTATATACCCAGTAACGGGATGGCTGGGTCAAATGGTATTTCTAGTTCTAGATCCCTGAGGAATCGCCACACTGACTTCCACAATGGTTGAACTAGTTTACGGTCCCACCAACAGTGTAAAAGTGTTCCTATTTCTCCACATCCTCTCCAGCACCTGTTGTTTCCTGACTTTTTAATGACCGCCATTCTAACTGGTGTGAGATGGTATCTCATTGTGGTTTTGATTTGCATTTCTCTGATGGCCAGTGATGATGAGCATTTTTTCATGTGTCTTTTGGCTGCATAAATGTCTTCTTTTGAGAAGTGTTTGTTCATGTCCTTCGCCCACTTCTTGATGGGGTTGTTTGTTTTTCTCTTGTAAATTTGTTTGGGTTCATTGTAGAGTCTGGATATTAGCCCTTTGTCAGATGAGTAGGTTGTGAAAATTTTCTCCCATTTTGTAGGTTGCCTGTTCACTCTGATGGTAGTTTCTTTTGCTGTGCAGAAGCTCTTTAGTTTAATTAGATCCCATTTGTCAATTTTGGCTTTTGTTGCCATTGCTTTTGGTGTTTTAGACATGAAGTCCTTGCCCATGCCTATGTCCTGAATGGTAATGCCTAGGTTTTCTTCTAGGGTTTTTATGGTTTTAGGTCTAACATTTAAGTCTTTAATCCATCTTGAATTGATTTTTGTACAAGGTGTAAGGAAGGGATCCAGTTTCAACTTTCTACATATGGCTAGCCAGTTTTCCCAGCACCATTTATTAAATAGGGAATCCTTTCCCCATTGCTTGTTTTTCTCAGGTTTGTCAAAGATCAGATAGTTGTAGATATGTGGCGTTATTTCTGAGGGCTCTGTTCTGTTCCATTGGTCTATATCTCTGTTTTGGTACCAGTACCATGCTGTTTTGGTTACTGTAGACTTGTAGTATAGTTTGAAGTCAGATAGTGTGATGCCTCCAGCTTTGTTCTTTTGGCTTAGGATTGACTTGGCGATGCGGGCTCTTTTTTGGTTCCATATGAACTTTAAAGTAGTTTTTTCCAATTCTGTGAAGAAAGGCATTGGTAGCTTGATGGGGATGGCATTGAATCTGTAAATTACCTTGGGCAGTATGGCCATTTTCACGATATTGATTCTTCCTACCCATGAGCATGGAATGTTCTTCCGTTTGTTTGTATCCTCTTTTATTTCCTTGAGCAGTGGTTTGTAGTTCTCCTTGAAGAGGTCCTTCACATCCCTTGTAAGTTGGATTCCTAGGTATTTTATTCTCTTTGAAGCAATTGTGAATGGGAGTTCACTCATTTTATAAAGAAATTAGCTCATGGTTCTGCAGCATTGCTCCAGCATCCGCATCAGGTGAAGGCCTTGGGAACCTTACAATCATGGTGGAAGGCAAAGGGGGAGCAGGCATCACATGGCGAGAGCAGGTGCAAGAGAGAGAGATTTTAAACAAACAGATCTTGTGAGAACTCATTCACTATCTAGAGGACAGCACCAAGCCATGAGGGATCCACCCTGATAACCCAAACACCTCTTACTAGGCCCCCACCTCCAACATTGGGGATCATATTTCAACATGAGATTGGAGGGACACACATACAAAGTTTACCAAAGAGATAAAGGAAAGATTGGGAAACAGATGGGAAAAATTACTTCACTTATGTAGGAAGGAGCAATGGGGAATCATGCTCTATTGTTCATTCACCAACTCAGCGTCTTGTTTTATAGACATGGAAACAAAGACCTAGGGATGAAGCCATGTCTCCAAGGATTATATGGTGAGTGTGAGACTGCTAGGCTAGTCTGCTGGCTTCCAAGTGAGGTCTGGGATGCGGGGAAGGTTACAGAGAGACATATGCAAAGAGTAGAGAGAGAAGTACATTGGCTGATGGCTGAAGACTGCAGCAAGTTAAGACTGAATCTTGGACAATGTTAATATTTAAAAGAGATGAAAATGTGAAGCAGAGAGGATCAGATCAGTCTATTGTCCACTCATGGAGACTGTGTATCTATTAAACACTTTATAAGCAGCTAACTCAGTCTTCACTACAACTCGTACAAAGAAGGGATTATCATTCATTTTTTACATATGTGGGAACAGACACTCAAGAGTTTTCAAGCAATTTCCTCAATGTCTTGCAGTTGCAAAGTGTTAGACTGCAATTCATATTCAGGTTTGTTGATGCCAGAATCTTTGCCCTTAACACACACACACACACACACATTCAGAGAGAGAGAGTGAGTGAGATTCAAGGAGGGTGTGACTAATAGAGCCAAATGCTGAAGAGAGGTCAAGGAGAGTGAGGAGAGGAAATGGTTTCAGAAATTGTGATCTTACATGGAGAAAGTACTTCACCAATGTCCTTAGGCTGCTGAGTGGGGCAGTTAGGAGCTCATAACTACTGATTTGGGGAGGCTTTAAGACAAGTAGAATACTGGGACCACAGACAAGTGGAAATACACGGTTGGATCTTGAAACCTTAAATTAGATGCAATTTCAAACAGAATTTTGCTGGCTTAATCATCAACTTAAAGAAACCATAAGCGACCAGACTGACAATAGCTTTTGTCCAAGTCCAGGCAATGACATGGAGAACATTGAAATGGTGTTGATGATGCAGGTGCAATAAAGGAGACTGTAGAAAGACCATTAAAGCATTATTCTCACATGCCTGTGTCAGCAGAAAGCAAAGGGGGTGTCAAGGAACATGTTTTTTAGTTTGTCTAACCTGAAGGTTCGCTGAAAAATTAATGTGTTTGGTAGTAAGGAGCAATTAATTATCAATGAGCTTCTCCACCTGCATTCTCTTCTTTGGAAAAGGATCTTTCAATTTGGGCATCATAAATAGCAGTCTTTTTTTTTTTTCCAAACAGCGTTTTAATGAGCAGAACATAAATAAATTCATTGCTTCCAAAAACAATGCAGAGATTGAAGTGGCAGAGCACCAGGCAAGTTGCCTTTTGGGTTTTAAAAAACCCAATATTTCATGACCATTGCAAGACCAAGGCAGGGTTTGCAGGATGGGCTCTTTATTGAAGCCAGGTGTAAGCTGTCTGCTCTTCCTGGCGGGGAGGCTGTTTGGGTTGAGTATTTCCTGTGGTGGCTGCGCATTCTGGCCCAAGTCCCTGGTGCCACTAGTCTTCCCCACTACTCCCACAATCTCTTCTTGCCTTTTCTCCCTTTCTCCCCTCCTTCCCTGCTTACTCTTTGCCTCCCTCCCCAAGTCTACTTTCTTGAGGCAGTTCCATTCACACACTCTACCCAAAATGTTTAAAAAATTATTCATAATTCCACAATTCAGCTCATGTTATTGGACCCATGGCATGTTATTTACGTTCAGTGTGGCTACAGTAGAACTTGGACCCTGGAGTGATGGCATCTGGAGTGTTTCTGTTCACTCTTAGCTGAAAAGAAGCAGTGTTTGTAATTTTTGTCTGAGGATTCCTTCTTCTGTAAAATGGAACAACAGTTCCTGCCTTACCACAAGCTTGTAAGGGGAAAATTAAATACAGTATATGAAAATCCCTAGGTCAGTGCCTGGCACATGGAAGGTGCTTGGTAAATATTGGCTACTGTGAACATAAACGTAAGATGACTGATTCCTTCTACCCCTCCAAAACAAAAGAAGGTGCATCCCTTCCTTAAAAGAAAAAGTGAGAAAATCCTGAAACTAGGGGCAGAGAAATCAGGGAACAGAGCTCAAACATCTGTTCTTGAAGCCAGCTGCTTTGAAGTTGATATTATGGGAATTGGGAACTCTTGATTTTTTGGTAACAGCTTTAAGATATCATTGACATATGAAGGCTGTATATATTTAAGGCATACAACTTGATGTTTTGATATGTGGATACATTGTGAAATAATCACTGCTTTCCACATAATTAACATATATATTGCCTCTACAAAGTTATGCTTTTTTTTTTTTTTTTTTTTTTTGCTGTGTCGCCCAGGCTGGAATGCAGTGGTGCAATCCTTGCTCACTCTAACCTCGAACTCCTGGGCTCAAGCAATTTTCCCACCTCAGCCTCCTGAGTAGCTGGGACTACAAGTGTGTGCCACCTTGACTGGCTAATTTTGTGTGTGTGTGTGTGTGTGTGTGTGTGTGTGTAGATAGGGTCTTGCTCTGTTGCCCAGGCTAGTCTCAAACTCCTGGCTTCAAACAATCCTCCCACCTCAGCCTCCCAAAGTACTGGGACTACAGGTGTGAGCCACTGTGCCTGGCCTGTAGTTACCGTTTTTATACTTCATGACCAACATCGCCCCATTCCCCCTTCTGCCAACCCTTGGCAACCACCATCTTACTATGAATTTGATTATTTTAAATTCCACATGTAAGTAAAATTGTTCAGTATTTCTCTTTCTATGTCTCATTTAGCATAATGACCTCCAGCTCCATCCATGTTGTTACAAATGACAGGATTTTATTTATTTTAAAAGGCTGAATAATATTGCATTGTGTATATGTCTATCATGAGAATTTTGAAGAAGCCTCAAGAGTGGTCAAGGAGAATCCTGGCTACAAGAAGATGATGTTTAATTATGGGCATTAAATTGTCTAATTAATAACCAAGGTCATCTGGAGAAAATCTGTGGGTAGATGGGATCAGGTTTCTGGGATTCAATCTGACACAAGACTCATTAATCAATGAGGCCAAAGCTCCCCAGTGACCTCCATATTGTCAAACTCACTATATGCTTCTTGGTTCTTGACCTCTAAAATTAACTGATGTTGGTGACCCTCTACCCCTTAAATCAGTGACTGATATGACAAAATTCTCTTTTGATCTTATATGTTTTGGGGGTTCTTGGTTGAATCTTCCTCTGTATGGCTTTTAAGAGCTGGTGTTGCCAAGGCTTTGGGCCTTAGTCTTCTCCCGTTTGTGTAGGCAATTTGATCAGTATCTTTACTTTTTTTTTGAGATGGAGTCTCGCTCTGTCACCAGGCTGGAGTGCAGTGGCGTGATTGAAGCTTACTGCAACCTCTACCTCCTGGGTTCAAGCGATTCTCCTGCCTCAGCCTCCCAAGTAACTGGGACTACAGGCACGCACCACCATGCCTAGTCAATTTTTGTATTTTAAGTAGAGACGGAGTTTCACCATGTTGGCCAGGATGATTTCAAACTCCTGACCTCAAGTGATCTGCCCACCTTGGCCTCCCAAAGTATTGGGATTACAGGCGTGAGCCCTCGCCTGGCCAGTATCTTCACTTTTAACCACCACCCATTTGTAGATGTTACCCAGCATAAAACTGTGCTATCTTTGTAAGGAGGCTCTTTGAACTTAGCCCAATCCAGTTGGCTGGTATGTCCATCAGTTCTTCCTGCTGTATGTCCTTTCAGGCCCTCCTCTTCTCTCCAGCCCCATCCCAGAGCTGCCTTAGGTAAGGTCTTCCTCATCTTATGTGTGGCAGAGCCAAGTCTCTGTGGCGGAAACCCTGACATCTACTTCGACTCCCTCTACTGCTTTGCCAACAACGTGCACTTTCTAAAATACATGAGCTTTTAAAAAAATTCAACCTGATAGATTGTCTTCTAATACATGAATTTAATATGTTGATATTTATTGTGATTATCACCATATTTGGACTTATTGTTAACATCTTAAAAATACATACATTTTAATTTCTTCCCAACATTTTTTTCTCTCCATTGCTTTGGAAACTATACATTTAACTTTTTGGTAGGTTATATCTTTACCATACATGAGTTTTCTAATAACATCTGAAATTATTCAGTCACTCTCATTCCTCTATCTTCCTTATTTTTGTCACCTAGAATTTAAAATAAAAGAGTTATTTTTGATAGTAGTTAAATTATCAATATAATTTACCAGTTTCTTTGCTCACCATTTAAAATAAATTTGTACTCCTTCTTTGTGATCCTTTTTCCTCTTGAGGAACTATTTTTCATTTAGTGAGTGTCCGTAGGTGTTAAAAGTTCTTAGACTTCATATGTCTAAAAATATCTACCTCACCTTCTTCTTAAATGATAGTTCAAATAGGTAAAGAATACTTATTTTTCCTTAAGCTTTGATCACATCACTCTTCTGTCTTCTGATATTTGTTGTTAATGATGAGAAGTCTGCTGTTGGTCTTATTGCTATTCTTTTGTGGATTGTCTTTTTCCCTGTTAGATTTTAAATTTTTTTCTCTATAGCAATGTTCTGCAGTTTCATTACAATGCATCTAGTTAGGAATATATATATTTGGTGCCCAGTGTTCACTATAAATCTATGATTTTTTTTCAATACTGGAAAATTATGAACTGTTAGTTCCTTCTATATATTTTTTTCTACACCAATTCTTCTATTCTTTCATTTTGGGGCCACTGTGAGTCTTCTGTTGGAGTCCCTCAGTCTGTCCTCTTGGCTTCTGATGACCCTTTTCATGTCTTCTTTTTATCTTCTGTGCTATCTTCTGGGCAGTCTGTGAGCTTCCAATTTCAATGACAGTATATTCTGTTTTCAGGACTAGTATTTGGTTGCTTTTCAGAACCATATATTGTTTATTCATATCTGCTTTTTTTTGTTTGTTTCTCATAGATTTAATTACTTCCTTTATCTCTGAGGGTTTTAAGCATGCTTCTTTTAAATGCTTTTGAGATTGCTCAGGTGTTTCTATTTGGAGGGAGTAAATGTTGCTGGTCTTTGAGCTTGTTGTCTTTCTTCCTGTTAAATTTTCTTTCAAATTTAGGTTTGTATGCTCTTCCTGAGGAGCTCACTTCTCCCCATAGCTCTGGGTTATTTTCCTCCCCAGTTAATGGTTTTGACATTGCCTCTCTCTGGTTCCCAGGAACTCTGTTCTGGATCCAGGTTGAATGTTGGTGGATGGGCTCTTACCTCATGTGCTGGGGATACCTACATGTAGCCACTCAGCTGGTGGGTGGCTTCCCCCAGGACGGGGCTCCAGGGCTGTGCCTGCTTCCTGCCCATCCACTGGCCTATAGAAAGGCCAATGTTTTAGCTTTTCCACCTCCTTTTACAAACAGGGGAGCTCAGCACCATGCCTGGCTTCAGGTGGTGATCCTGACTTGGGTCCTCTGCCATATCTGGAAGGTTTTGCTCCCTGTTACCCCAAAAGAATCAGACTTTGGTCATCTATGCCTTCTTGACCAAGAGACCAAGAGGCCCATGGTTTCAACACTATTTATTACTCTTTCTTTTTCATGGAAGTATTTATCTGATTTTTCAGTGTGATTTTATTTTTATTGCAGAAATACATGTTTTACATATTATTGCTGTGTTTGGAGTAGAGATGAGGGGGCCCACAACTTGAGCTCAAAATGCCATCTTGCCAGGGAATATCTCTCCCTATTAATCTTTGTGTTCCCATGCTTGTCACATAGCAGGTGCTTGATGAATTTTGGTGGTTTGCTGTTACTGAGACATGGGCCTATTGGAGGCACAGAGGCCTGATGGTGAGAAAACCCCAGTTACCACAAAGTCAGGGAAAGCTCTGTCTGAGGCCCTCTTCTGTGACTCGGAGGCCTATCTCAGAAAGCTCTACTTCCTGGAAGGACTATCAGGGTGTTAAAGTGTCCTCGCTACTAGAGAGAGGACTGATCCTTTTAGTGCAGAAAAGCATCCTCATCCACTTCTGAGCCTTTCGTGTGGTGTTTAAAGAAAGTGTTGTCATTTAAGCTGATTTGTGGCCCATCAGAAGACTCAATATCCCCAAATTTGGATTCCTGGGCCAGTGGGTCAGTGTTCTCTTCAGCAGACTGCCTCAGTGGTAGAGACAGGAGCTGCATTGATTGTTGACAGGACACCAACCTGTGTGAAAAGCAGGTCTCACATAATCTGTCCAGGCGATAATCTGCTTTAGGATTGATAGATGCCCTCTATGGAGAAAATAAGTCAGTAATGTGCTCTCAGCAGGAAACTTTGTCAGCGGGTTGTTAGAAGTAAAGGGTGTGATTACAATCTAACTTCAGTGTAACTTTGACTCTTCCGTGTGTTTTTCTCATTTATCTCATGAGTCATAAAAACATTTTGATGATTGCAGCAAAGTCTGTGGCTACTTAGCTCTACCACACTGGAAACACTTTATCCAGTAATAGAAAGAAATAGAGTGCCACATTGTTATGTTCCAGAGATCCAGCCTCCGCTCTTTCTTTGTCTTTTATTGGAAACTTGTGAGATTTGGAAGACTGTTCCCTGGATGCATTTGGCATCCCAGTTTGCTGAGAGTTTCTACAGTTCTGTTTCACTGCTGGCTCAGCGTGGTGTGGGAGACATTGGGTGTTTTGCCTGTCCAGCATCTATTTCCATTCTTCTAGGAACTGGATGTTTCTGTCTGGTGGAGAACGTATTCCACAACTGGAGCCAGACCCACCCTGCCACAGAGGAAGCCACGTGACCCAGGAGTGGTTTAGAAATGGGCACATGACCCAAGCAGAGGCTTCCCAGGACCTTTCTGTTGGAACTATTTGAAACTACTTTCATTCCACTGGAATTCTATGCTGGCAACCACCTTCTCACCTTTTGGAGAGCACCTGTCCAGCAGGTGCAGAGAGAGGCACATGTATGATGACATTGTCTGAAACCTTACATCATCCTTGCCCGAGGTCAAATGCATTCCAGTGAATAAACTCATGGATTTCTTTCTTGATTTAAGCTAATTTGAGTTGAATTTCTGTCACTCAAGACTGAAAGTGTCCTGACCCTTATGTGTAGGAGTTAGGAGTGAGAAATCATTTAACAGAATTCTTGAGAGCATGCTCTGTGTACATCTTCACTCATTTCAAGCCCAGGCTACTTATGATGCATGCCTGGCCCTTAGGCACTCTCAGCGTAGCTGTTTATGAAGGATTTTGGACAATAATTGACTTTTTGGGTGTCTAAGGTTTGAGTTTCTTTTATCAACTAGTGCTGGAGGAGCCAAATAGTCAAGACTGGGGAAAGGAGAGGAGGAAGAAGACCATGAAGTAGGGCACCTACTGATCCTAGGAGCCATCCAGGAACTGCAACTATTGTGTGCCTAAATACAGGAAGGGCCAGCGACTGAGGATGTGCCTTCTGGATGCCTGCCACGTTTCCTGCTCATTCACCCCAGCCTGCCGAGATATCAGTTTACCCAGAGAGTCAACATACTTTTTCCACAGTGAGACCAATTGAGAATGCAAGTATCCCAATTTCCAGGCAAGTGCTCTATTTATCAGATCACACTTCCTTCCTGCTTTGAGAACAAAATAACCTAGCAGTCAGAAAGCACAATTGGGCACAAGATTCTACAAACAACAGGAGAACATATCCTGTAGAAAAACAGCACAGTGTGCGTGGTCTGTGTAGCTGGGAGCTCCTGTAGAACAGGTGGGCTTTCAGAAGTTCAAGAGAAGGAAGATAGGACAGAGAACCTCTGAGCTTGCCTCTTTCCACCAAAAAGCTGTGGAGGTTCTGACTCAGGGTACGCAGGTGCAGTAAGACTGTGTGGGGCAGGAGGAACAGCAGGAGGAGAAGACATAGAAATCAGTAGAAGGCAAGGCTGAATGAGGGGACTGATTGCTGATTAGAATCTTGCTCTTCTCTTCTATGTGTTGTGTTCCAAGGGAACCCCTAAGTCTGAATATGGATTGGAATAGGAACCTTGAAACTGTCATTGAGGAGCGAAGCATGGCAGTGTTGGGGTGGGGGTTGCCAGGTGGACGGGATGGGGAGAGGAAGTGGTTTTGTAGGAGAACAAAAGAGAAGCAAGTAAAGATGGTTTCTTCACCAGAAGCTGCCCTCAAGCCGGGTAAGCGAGGCATGGAATGTTGGGCTTCTAGAAAGATCCTGGACCTTGGGCCCTGATCCAGGTGGAACCCAGAGGGCTGAGATCAGAGGAAACCTGCTGAGAAAGTGTGGGATTTCTTACCACAAGGCAGTCTCACTGCCCTGACCAGACCTGGCCACGATTGACATCTAGACAGAAAAGAGCACACAGAGAACACTGAGGAGCGTGGCCCACCCATGCTGTGTAGGAGGCAGACAGACACCTTTTGTCTGTGAGGCCAGTACACTCTGTGTGTCTTCTCTAGTCTACAGTCAATTCCCTCAGCCATCGCTGGCTTTTAATCCAAAAACTCATCTGTGGGAGATTGATTCAGCGCCTACGTGCTGCCTGTCAGCTCAGGGCCAGGGCAAAGCCAAGCAGGGCACAGATGTGGCTTCTGCTCCCACCTTTCTGGCTCCTCCATGCCCTTTAATTCATTGCATCAGGTTCCCCTTTTTAAGAGCTTAACGACTGAGGTGTGTGCACAGCTTGTGTTCCTGACCAAGGAAAAACTCTGTGCTCTGTCTGCGGCACGTCAGCATCCTCCCCCGTCTCCTGTTGCCAGCCTCTGCCCTGCCCAATGCAGTTCAGCTGGCTTGCCAGCACCGATGGGAAGCCTTCTGGTTGCCCCTGGCTGATCAAGGTCTTCTCTCCCCACCCCCAGCCCTGCTCCCAAATGGGGAGAGTTTTTGGAGACCCTCAAAATAATTATTCACTCCATTAATTAGATATGTAAAAAGGGTGGGGGATATTACTCTAGGAACGAATTTGAGACCCTTGTGGTGTCAGAGGAAGGACTAAATGGACAACAAGCCCACATTATAAATTGTTTATTTCATCTATTCCATCTGAACAGTGGATACGTCCATGTGAAAACCAGAGCTCAAAAATCAGAATCAAAGGACTGACCACCATGGCCCACAAGTACCCTCTACATCACTGACCCCCTAGTATGTCATTAAAATAATTAAAAATAAAGAGGCTGGGTGCAAGGGCTCATGCCTGTAGTCCCAGCAGTTTGAGAGGCCAAGGTCAGAGGATGACTTCTGGTCAGGAGTTCAAGACCAGCCTGGTCAACATAGTGAGACTCAATCCCTATGAATTTTTTTTTTTTTAAGACAAGAAAAAAAAAGAAAAGAAAAGCCAGTTGATTCAGGTGCTCTAATGAGATCTCTAGACTTGTTCTTTGAACCCACGTTTATGTTAAACAGGAGCTTCCAGCTCTAGGTTCTTGGGCACAGGCTGATGTGAGTTCATTGTGGATTCCTGTGAAGTGTGTTACTGCAGGTGACTGAAACTGGACTTGGACTGAGGTATGAGGACTCTCCCTGAGATACAAGTGCTTTACTAGTTGCTTTGTTTTGTGTCAGGAGAAAGCTTGGCAGCTCCTCCTCTATATTGTAGCCTCTGTCAGAACTGTTGTGTCTTGTCATCAGCCCTTTCTGGGTGGTGCCATCTCCTGCGTGGCCTTGCCATGAAGAGACTTCCTTTTGGGTACCTGGGGCAGACGCTGCCACAACCGCAGGCGTCCTTTGCTGAGTGCTAGTTGTGGTGAGGAGCTGAGGCCAGCTGACATGAGTGTGCCGGTGCTCCAGGATTATGCTGGTTGACCAAGTTGGTCAGCTGAAAAATTCCTTAAAATACCCTAGGGGCCTGTTTTTATTTTGTATTGTTTCTGAAAGGATAAATACTTGAAAACATGGATGCCAGAAAAGAGAGCTCTATGACTTTTATGAAATTGGCCATGTGCAAGTTTAACAAAAAACTAGTTAAAAGACTAGAAATTATGGTTACAAAATATCTTTGCTAATAGTTTACTGTCTGGCTTGGGTGAGTTTAACTTTAAGGTGTGGTAGCTCTGGAAATTTATCGTGAGTCACACATAATAACCGGCTACACCATCAGGCATCAGCCCACACACAATTTTCCAGCCCTGAACTTTGAGTGTTTCATACGAAATGAAAATAATGCAGTTTTATGTTTTATTCTAGGGATGAGGTGGTTGGCACCATTTTAGGCTTTGCTGAAGACTTGTGAATTTGATGTTTCCTACCAAATTAAAACATATTGAGGGAGTACTTAGTTTCTAGTTGACAAACATAAATCTCCTTTAAGAGAAAACCATACCAAAAAACCATGGTATATTGTCTGTATGTTGATTTCCTCCTTTGTTGGTTACTTGTTTGACCTGGACCATCAGTTCCCAAAATGGCCAACTCAGCTCTTGAAATCATAATTACACATTTGAAGGAAGCCGAAACCAGCGCACACAGATGGCTATCTGCCTGCATGCTTTCTTTTTCTTGCCTTCTGTTCTCTTTCTGAGATTGGAACACCATTGATATACTTTCTCTTGTACTGAATCAAAGATGCCATCATGCAGGAGATGGTCAGTAGATGTTCTTTCTCTACATGCTGGGATTGGTCTTGAGTTTTAGTAGTTATTAAATGCAATTGTGCTGGGCCCTTGGAAAACCAACTTTTATTATGTAAATTCATGACAGACAATTATTTTCCTGAAAGCCTGTCTCTGTCTGGGATGTCTCTCTATTCTGAAAGGCTTTCTCCATCTGGGATATTTTCTTGTTTCATCAAAATCCTCCTCAAACTCTGTGGTTCTGCTAAAATATCTCCTTCCTTGACTTTCTTTCTTCCGCTTGTCCTTTATTCTTTGAGATTCCCTTGGCACTTGTCATGTATATCCATTCTGGATGCTTGGTCAGTTTTTTAATGTGTTCTCTTGCATGTGTTCATACCATCTTCTTAACTAGTCTACAAGTTCAGCAAAGGAAAAAAATGCTTTGCTCATTTTTATAAATGTCACTGTCTAACACGCAATAGGCACCCTGGAAATGATTTGTTAATGTAGTTCGTGTGTTCATTAACTTTCATGTAGAGCAAACCATGTGCGAGACCCTCTGTTAGGTATTTTCACCTCCACTGTCTAATTGAATCTTTCTAGGGACTCTAGGAGATAGGCATTATTATAATTTTTAGGTGACAGAACTAATCCACAAAGAGCTTCCCTGATGTCCCCAAGCCAGGAAATGGCAGAGCCAAATTCAGTATAATTCCCAGTCTAATACTTCTTTTGCAATGCCATCTTCACAATAAAAATTATCAAGAAGGCCAGGAGGCAGGGATGCTTCCTTTTACAGGTAGGAAAGCCTGTTTAGGAAGTCAGCTCCTCAGGAGCCCTGGGACCTGTTGGAGGTGTCCTCAGGGAATGACTGTGCAAGCTGCTGGCAAGCTCCCACAGCCCTGTTGGGGGCTAGAGACTCTTAAGTGTCTCTAAACTCTCTGCTCAGTTCTTCTGACTATAGCCTTGTTATGCTAACTGATATCCAGGGTCCTGATGGCCATAGGCAAGGAGCGTGCCTCTGAAAGCTCTTTTATTTTCCCTGGCATGGGATTCTTTCCACTTGATGCACTTGTGTCCTGTGCACTGTTAC
Organism: Pan paniscus; assembly: GCF_029289425.2. NCBI lineage: Eukaryota > Metazoa > Chordata > Mammalia > Primates > Hominidae > Pan > Pan paniscus. The sequence continues at coordinate 41,895,495 of NC_073263.2, forward strand.
GCTGTAAGCTTTCTTCTAGACAGAGCTTGCTGCAGGCAGAAAGGACAAAGAACAGCTGGCCCTGAGGATAGGAAGGCAGCTCTGCAGACACTGAACAGGGCTTGTGAAATCCCTTGAGTCCATGGTGGGTGAGGAGTCTTGCTGCAAATGTGCATGTCTGTGCTCACAGAGCAACACTAAACCCATGCAGCTGGGCTGCTGTGCCGTCACCCGAAGCAATATAGTTGAACAGGCTTGCCTGGATGGGAATCCACATGACTGTACACAAGGAGAAATATTGGTACCTAGCAAAGAAGCATTGTGACAAAAGAGAAAACTTGGCTAACATATTCTAGTGGTTTTAGATAATTTCCCTTTGTTGGTCAATAAACCAGCCTTTGGGGCGGGGGATGTGAAAAATTTCACCCATACACAGCAGAGTTTCTCAGTGTCACATGTCTGTCACAAATTTTGCTTGTGGTCATCTCTAAAGCCTACAATTTAAAAAAAAAAAGCAGCAATTATCTCAACCAAAGTGCTATTGAGTGCACTTCCCAGTGGCTGATCCTCAGACTCCTTTCCCAACAATGTTTTCCTCGTGCAAAAAGCCCAAAGGAGCGTGTGCGTGGTTCTGAAGCCGAGAAGTCAACTCCGCGGAAAATTTGCATGCTGTAATTGAGTTGCCAGGAATACTCAAGACATAATTCTTCAGGCTTGTAATGATTGTGATTCCCTGCAGCCTTCCAGGCTGGCAGTGGAAATGGCAGCTGGACTCCTCCAGGCTCTTGTAACCTGGTTGTAAGATTGGGCCTACGCCATGCAGCTCTGATTCCCTTGTTTTCAGGAGGTTGTAGCTGGTCATCCCTCAGCCTTCCCCTCCTTTAAACTCCTCCAGTTTATTATGCATTTACAACTCCTTTGGACATGGGGTCATGTGGTTGCCTAGTGTGCTGGATTGAAATATTTAGTATAGAGGCATCTTGTGACTACAGGGTAAGTTCTTGGAGGAAAAGAATCTTCTCATACTTCTTTAGATAAGCACTTAGTAGATGCTGAGTACTTTTGAATGAGTGAACAGAGATGGATTTTGCATTCCTTTGTAAACATTTTGAGTGCCTGTTTGTGATGTGGCCCTGTGGACATGCATGACATAAAGGTGTGATCAGGATGAAGTTGAAGAAGGAACCAGTGTAGAACCTTTGTGGATAATTTTCAAGAAAATTAGTTGGTCAATCATTCCTGGTTGACAGATTGAACTTAATATGGGAGTCATTTAGTTGATATTGCATCTTTGAGCATTAGGGCAAAGGCAAGAGCCTCTGATCCTTGTCTGCCCTAATGCTCAAAGATGTAATATGAGGGTTTGTGTGTGTGTGTGTGTGTGTGCGTGTGTATATGTGTGGAAGTCTACATTGGATCTTGTCACTGCATTGCAGTGAAGCAGGACACAGTTGATTCCTAACTTGGAGGAAGCTTCCATCACTTCATCCCATTATGCTATATCTTGGGATACTTTCTTGTGTTTTGGGGCATCCTTTTCTCTGATTCTATTTTTGAACCCTAAAATACTTCCTTAGTGAAATATTTGACTATCCAAAGTTCAAGTATGCTCAGACAGTAAATCTTGAGATGTAGAGATGAAGAAGGGTCGGGGGAATGTTTCTTGGTATAATTTAGACTAAAGGCAGGTATAAATTTTGTTTTGGAGATTTTGGATTGACTGTCTCCATGGTCCTGAATCCCAGGGCCAATCAGAGGCAAAACTGAAAAAGTGAAATTTACCTCTGAAAGTTTCTCACCTCCCTTTCCATCTCCTGGCTGCTTTTCCCCATGGTGATAGTCTCTCTAAACAGATGGCTCATTGCACAGATGACCTCCTTCCCCAGCCTCCTGTCAAAATCTGTGTCCAAGTTGCTACAACTTTGTACACTTGAGGTTACCCCAAGCTCAATTAGAGCCACTGGTGAGGCATAGCTTTAACAACAGGAAGTGCTCTTCCAGAGCACATTACAGAAGTGACTGTTGATTAAAGAGGTGGCAGTCCTAGGATGTTCTTCATTGGTCAGATCACATTTGTTTAGTTCTGAGGAGCACCCTTTAAGAGGGATGTTGATCAATGAGGGCATATCCAGATGAGGGTGGGACAACTAGATTGATGAAATATGAAGACAGTGTTCTAGGAGTAATGATGGAAGAATTGAACCTTTGAAGCCTGACAGAAGAGGCCAGGATGGTCCTAGAAGCTGAAGGTTAGGAGGTAAAGGTGATCCAGTTTAAATACCGCTTCTGGTGTTTGATTTTAAGCACTACACCTTTCTGCCAGATGATCAACTGACTTGGTCTGAATACCTCTTATGGCAGAAAGCTCACTAACCAGAACTCCAGAACATGGCAGCTACCTTTAAATATTTTACATGGAATGGTGTAAAACCTCCAGAAGGCAGAATATCTGCCAGTGGGAAGGAATAAGAAAAAGTCATTCTTCTGGTTCAGAGTCCAATGGACTCTGTCTTCTGCAGTATACATACATTTTTAAAAATTTATATTTATATATACATATGTATTTTGAAAGACAGAACATTCAGAATTAGTTTCTGGCATCATGTTCTATCTTTCAGGATGCATGATGTGCATCTTCTTTCAGCCCGGAGTGAAGAGCATGATGACAAATGAGAAAGAATCATTTCACACATCCTGGTAAAATAAATATTCTTTGTCAGAACAGCAGGTGATTAGATCTTCATTTTGATATATGCTGCAGTGTCTTCAGAAATGAACTAGTAAGACCCAATTTCAAAGAGAATGCAAATTTGCAGCTCAGGAATATGTTGAGGAGATTAGAAGCCTGTGTAAAATAGTGTAGAGGTGAATCCACTCAAGGCACATGGTCTTGCATCAGTGAATCCCATTAGGGCAGATTCAAGTCTGGGCACGTAGACTAAGGGTGCCTGATTGAATACTCATTTCTACTACTTGTGGTACCATTATTAGCTGTGACTTTTGTTGAAGCATTAATATGCTCGAGCCATCTCCCAGGTGGAGTCATGGCTTGATTCCTATAAATGATTAATCTTGGGGAAGAAACGCTTGATTCAAAAATTAATTTGAGTAAACTTGCTAGTTTACAGAGTAACTTATATAAGTGGGACATCAGTTGTTACCTGATGTGAATAAGAATTAACATAAAGCGCTTTGCCTGGAAAGCTTTTCTCCTGCCTTTCTCAGTAGAGCGTTCCTTTCTGGGAGGAGAGGCAGAACAGTGTCTGACTGAGAGCATAGCACCTGGAGCCAGGTGTCTTCTGCTTTGATACCAACTTTGCCACTTGTCAGCAGCATGGCTTTGGGCGAAGTACTTCATCACTCTTTACTTTGGCTTCCTAATCTGTAAAGTGGGGATGTTGATAATAAGACCTAACCTGGAGGATCGTTATGGGGCAAAACATATTCTTACTTTTATGGACAAGAAGACCCAGGCTCAGAAAGTCAAGTGTCTTCCAAGTTCACGGAGCTGGTGAGTGGATGGGTCTGGTTTCAAACTTTAGGCTGTCAGCCCCACATCTGTGCCATTCTTCACTAGCACTGCCTCCCAAACTGGCCCATCATGAGAGTCACCTGGAGGTGCCTGTTAAAAACACAGATTCCTGTGAACCAGGAATGTGAGATATTAACAAAGTCCCAGGTGGTAAGATCTGGTGGTGGTGTACCAGAGCTCTCCAGCCCCTGAGCTTTCTTAGCTGGATGTGTGGATTTGTGTGCAGAGGTGTTTTGTTTCCCCTTTCCCATTCATGTGTTTCCAACTTCCCCCTTAACCAACCTTTTCGTTCCCCACAACTTTTCCTGTGTTGTCCACTGTGCCTTTGAGAGTGCTGATTACTTAAATCATCTCTCTCTCAGATTTTCCAGGCCCTCCATGTGTCTCATCACTTTGTTCAAGCTGCCTGACAACCCAGCCTTCGCCTTTAAATGTCCTTGTATCTTCCTTCCAGCTGACCTTTTGTTCTTCTTTCATTGCTATTTTACCTCCCACTTTTCCTTTTCTTTAGGTTTCTCAGAACCCCTGAGATGACCGCAGATGGCATTTTGTATGCCACATTGTAATGAAAACTGTAGTATAAATTATTTTCAGAGTACAGTATGACATAATAAAGTCTATTATTTATATTAAGTGTATATAATTTTAGTGAAGAGAAAATAATGACTGCTATATATTTGACTGAAAGTGATTATATTTTAATCTAAAAGCCAAAGTGAGTGCAGTGAGCCCTGCTAATAGTCAGCCATGCCTGTGTAATTTGTAGAGGGTCACCTCTTTGACATGCTGTTTCAAGACCTGTATTGTCTTCTTTCAGCAATGCTTGGATTTGGAACATGGAGTCATAGCTGCAAATCCTAATTTCCTACAAGGCCAAATGATGGTTCAAGAAACAATATTCCATGGAGTAACCTTGATTTCTGCAATTGTGTAGGTCAGAGTCAAATGCACTCATCTGATGTGATGACAAATTAGTTCAAGGGCTTTGGCCCACAAGCTGCCACTCAAGGAACCAAGCGTGAATTTGAGGCACAAATGGAGAGTTGTGTGTGCTATTGCAGGCTGAATAAATAGCATTCAGAAGCACTAAATTGATTGCATACCCAGGAAAGGAGAAATAATTGGGCAAATGAAGTTTGTAGCTGGTTATTTACACACCAATGTGGATTTTTCAGTTGAGAGGCACATAATTATTACAGGTCCAGTGGAGGATTTCTTGGAGAATAGGAATTACACATATTCATGAATAATCATGTCAGTCTCTTATATATTCCATTATCATTACACATTTCTTGCATTTATTATACTTCTCAAGGTATGTGTGAGCAAAGCTTATAACACAAAGTACTTTCCTCAGGGATCTATAATGTTTTGGTATTTTGAGAATTTATTAATTCAATATTTTTATGGGCCCTAGGCATTGTAAGGAAAGATTCAGTTCAAAATGGTTTTGTTAGAATGACTGAGGAGGTGTAGTTCAAAGATTGAGGTTAAGTCCCAGTAACTGTGTGACCTTGAGCAACTAAGTCACTAGCTGTGTAAGCACCATTTTCATCACCTACAAAATGGAATGCTGCCTATCTCATTGGGTTGTTGAGATAATGATATATCATTGCATCCAAGATTGCCTGGTGAACTTAAAAGCCCAGTTGCACTAGATTATCATTGTTTTACGTTTGGTGGAAAGGGACAGCCAGTTGTTTAACATTGCTTGATTCCTGTTGACTGTACCTGCACTGGGCTACCTCTGCTAAGGGTGTCTGTTGGGACTTGGGAAATTTTGATGTGATTGAATTGTGAGATGATATTATCACATGTTGAGAACAGAAAACAACCCAGTCTTTATCACTTGATGGGGACTGATGCCCATGATGGTGCTGGCTAGTTAGAATGTCAAAGCTAGAGTGGTCTCCTGGGGCTTCAACCACCTAGCAGATAGCTCATAGCCTAGTGTTTCCCAAATGGTTTTGCAAAGAATTCCAGTCCTTTGGAAGCAGAATTCTATGGCTCAACAAGTTTGGTAAATGCTGTATGTGCTGGCCCCCTCTTAGAGCTAGCATTATAAATGTGTATGTGTGATATAAGTTGTGCTTTCTGAAATATAGAAACTAGCCCCATCTGGCTATTTAACTACAAACTAATTAATAAAATAAAAAATTCAATTTCTCCATTACACTAGCTACATTTTGAATGCTTAATAGCCATATGTGGCTCATGGCTGCCATATTGGAAAGTACATACATAGAACATTTCCATCATTGCAGAAAGTTATGTTGGACAGTGCAGAAAAGGCTCCGAGACCTCTTGCAGCAAAATTACTTATTTAACTTTGTTCATTTCTCAAGCCTTTTAGTACCCAGCAGAGTTGCCATTCTGTAAGACACTGTTTAGAAAATATAGTTTGGCATCTTTGGAGAGATGATTTTTTCTGCCTGGGTATGGTGTTCTAGGAATCTGCTCTGCAGCTCCTGTATCTTTGCAGCTTTTCAAATCCTGCTTCTGTTATGACCACAGTCATATTTATTTGTGTTCTTGTCCATGATGAAAGAGAATTATTTTGCTATTATAAGACATATCCCCCGATGCTTCATATCTCTGTTAAATCTTCCAATAGCCATTGTTCCCTCGGTTATAGACACAGAACTTCAGGGTTGGGAGAAATCTTAGAAAGCATATAGTTCAATTTTTTTTATTCTTATTTTTGAGACAGGGTCTCACTCTGTTGCTCAGGCTGGAATGCAGTGGCATGATCACGGCTCACTGCAGCCTTGACCTCCTGGGCTCAAGTGATCCTCCCTCCCCAGCCTCCCAAGTAGCTGGACCACAAGTATGCATCACCACATCCAGCTAACTATTTTTTAAAAAAATTTTTATAGAGACAAAGTCTCACTGTTTTATCCAGGCTTGTCTCGAACTGCTGGGCTCAAGCGATCCTCCCACCTCAGCTTCCCTGTGTGATGGGATTACAGGTGTGAGCCACTGCACCTGGCCTAGTTCAATCTTATTTTACTTATGATACAACTGAAGCCCAGAAAGATTATATGACTTTCCCAGGGTCACTCAGTTAATAGGACAGTTCATACTCCAGATAACTATTTCTTATTAATGCTGTTGGTTCATCTCTTCACAATATGAAAAAAAGCAATTATTAATGGATTAGGATTGTGTCAATGGTTATATGAGTTTTATCTCTAGTTAGAAATCTTGCCTATCTTTGTGAGAGTAGGCTCTGAATAAATGTACTCTGTATTTCTTAGCCTAATATGTATTTGCAAGTTCTGACTCCATAGAACCCATCAGTGAATACATCACTCTTCACTCAATTCCTTCCCACTGCTTTGTGAGAAAGTCTTTGATGATTTTCTGCAAACAGCCAATAGTATCTTCTTGAGTTTGCATCTACTTTTGTACCCACTTAGTGCTCCTTTGATTAGAGATTCTAACTACAGTATCTGCTTTTCACTTTTAGGGACATGGAATATAAAAGTGGGTGGAAATTGCAATCTGCATAATGGAAGAAAAATTGCACTCCTACTAGTTTATAGAAAGGTTGACATTTGCTGTGAAGGGTTCAGTTCCCAGGTTCTGGTCAGATATGCATTTCTGTGCTCACCACTGTGGAGAGGAAGGTACCACATGGGGGTGTCACGTAGGTTGTAAAAGGAAGACGGTTGTCTGTCAGGGTAGTGTCCCAAGAGAAACTGCCCTATTACGGCTGTGATCTGGAATGAATATACTTCTGGCACCTTTACTAGGATGTCAGTGGGAAAGTCCCATTAGTCATCTTTGCCAGATGGGGGCTTCCGGACACCTCCGCATGGCTGTACATGTCTGTATTAATAAAAACACTGAAGCCACATGGGTTTTGGCCACACGTCTCATCCTGTCGACCCTCTGGCCCTGCAAGGATTACAAAGAGGGAAATAAGTCATGGAGCCTGATCTTTGAATGGTTTTACTTTTGAAATGTGGGAGATGTTATGTTCACTATTTCTCTTGGGATAAACCTCCAGAGAATTTGGAGCTTTAAGGGCAGAGCCCACTTTAGGCTACCCTGGGAGCTCTGAAAGAGGTGCCTTTCCAGGTGATTCTGATAAGCTCTGATGTTTGAGAATCACTGCTTTGAAGAAATCACTTATTTTCTCAGGATGTCATCAGCCCAATAAACAGTGATACAACTTAATTGACATCAAAAAGAATGATGCCGTTATCTTTGTTTTGACTTCACTGAATTCAAATTTTGCTCTTCTTCATACAGAAGCTGGTATGAACATCCTGGTTAATGACCGCATACTATAGAAAGAAGCCCATTTTGTTTTTCTGCTGCCTGCTTGTGGTGTCACTTTCTGTTCTATTACATGTAACCAGAGTCAGAGGAAATTCTGGCTCAAGATAGAACCCAGAGAGTAAAGTCCCCTGAACCTTTTCTTCCACTGGGTACTCCACTGGCGATGAATGATCAGATATTAGGGCAAGCCCTAAAATGCATGCCCAGGACCAGACCCCTTGCTCTGTTCTCTCCTGCTCCGTGGAGGTGATGTGGCTGTTAGTGGAGTTTGTTGTTACGGATGGACTTGGTCAGTAGGAGCTGCTATGGTTTGAATATGTCCCCTAAAGTTCATGAGTTAAAAATTGAATTGCTGGCCAGGTGCAGTGGCTCATCCCTGTAATCCCAGCACTTTGGGAGGCTGAGGTGGGTGGATCACCTGAGGTCAGGAGTTCGAGACCAGCCTGGCCAACATGGTGAAACCTCATCTCTACTGAAAATACAAAAATTAGCCAGGCGTGGTGGCAGACACCTGTAATCCCAGCTACTCGGGAGGCTGAGGCATGAGAATCGCCTGAACCCTGGAGGCAGAGGTTGCAGTGAGCTGAGATCATGCCACTGCGCTCCAGCCTGGGCAACAAGAGTGAAACTCTGTCTCAAGAAAAAAAAAAGAAATTGAATTGCCGTTTTAACAGTATTAAGAGGTGGAGCCTTTAAAAGGTGATAAGGTGATGAGGTCATGAAGGCTGTGTCCTCGTTACTGGATTAATGCTGCTATCTGGGTTAATTTTCTCGGGAGTGGGCTCCTGATAAAAAGTTAAGTTTAGCCTCCACTATCTCTCTCTGTCTCTTCTGCTCTTACCATTTGATGCCCTTCCGTCAGTCATGGCACAGCAGAAGGTCCTCACCAGATGCATCCCCTCAATGTCGGACTTTCAGTCTCCAGAACTGTGGCCAAATACATCTCTTTTCTTTGTAAATTACCCAACCTGTGGTATTCTGTTATAGTCACAGAAAATGGACTAAGAAAAGAGCCTATCTGATTGCCTGGATCCAGAGCTTTATCTGCAGTGGATGTAATTCTCTTCTAAGAGGGGAAGCTCAGTATAGAGAAAACAGCCCCAGGAAAAGAGCCGGGAGACCAGAGTCCTGCCTCCGACTCTCCAGTCAGCCAACTGGTGGTCCTGGACATGTGTGTTCAAGTCTCTAGGCCTCTCTTTCTTCACCTGTAAAATGAACTTGGTGGTAGCGGTGCAAGTTAAACTGGATTTACTAAATCCAGTGGCCTCTTTGTCATTTTATTTATATATCAGCTATAACATTTAATATTGTTGATCATTTTCTCCTTAAAATATTCACCTTTTTGGCTTTTGGGTCACCATTTTCATGTTGGTTCAACACACGTTATTGGATTAGGCATTGTCTTAGGGAGTGAGAATACGTGTAAGACAGTTTTTGTCTTTGAGGTGCCCACAAGATATGTAAACATCATCTAACAATTTTTTTCTCTCTCTGCTCCTTCCTTCAAATCTCTATCTACTTCTTTAATTTTGTTTTTGTTCTATAACGAACTGTCTTCAACTTCTCTGTATATCCTCCTTGGAAGATGGTACTCCTCACCCTGGTTTCAACTACCATTTAGATGTTGTGGATTAAAAACTATTTCTCTTTAACTATGATTCACCCTCACTCACTCTTGAGTTATGAAGTTTTATTTATATCTGCATCCCAGTCATTTTTACCTGGGAATCCCTCTGGGATGTCCCATTCAAAAAAACCATAAACCAAACCCATTTTACCTTATCCACTGCTTTCCTTCTGCTATTAAAACCCACTCCTCCTGAGTTTCCAATCCAGGGCATTGCCATCCATGAAGTCACTCAAATTAGAAACCTCAGAGTCATGTACCTCTTCCCTTTCTTCGCATCTAGTTGGGCACACAACTTTTAGAATCCACCTCTGATGGATTCTGATTGGCTTTGTCCCCTTATTCCTATTACTCCCATTACTGCCCTAGTAGAGGCCCAGGTGAGTGCTCATTGGGATATCATCAATTTTAAAATGTCCTTCACATCCCACACTTTATCATCTGCAAAGCCAGGAAGCATCTTACAGGCAGCAGTCATGAGGGGGACATCACGGTCTGTGCGTGTGCATCCAGACTTGCAGAATAGGCATCAGGCACTTGGAAGAAAATCCCAGAAACAACAGTGGAGCTTTATAAAAACACAGAATGCTCCCTGCATTCACATTCTGGATAGCTTTTGAGTGGACAGTGCTTCAGAAGGGTCAGATTCTGAATAGAAAATAAGTGTTAGAAATACCTTGACCAAATTATTTTGCTTATATTTTCCCATTTATGTATGTGCAAGGGTGATATATGATAAAAATCTGACAGTATAAGTATAAAGGATCCCTTTTAGTAAGTATAAAATACAAATTCCAAGTGATAAGAAACATTAGGTTATTGTTTAATTGGCAGACGTGTTCTTTCTAGAGGTGAATATAATAGTGGTGTGACATCATCAATGTCATCTTAGGCTTGAAAAAATACAGATAAAATGCAAAAATCTCTGATCAATCAATACTTTCATTACTCTTTTCAGCCCTTCCCACCTTCAGTGTCTTCTCTTCTATTCCGTTTTTCACGTTGCCATTGGCACACCCAGATCTGATTATATAATTCCAATACTTAGAAATATTCTGTATGGCAGAGGTGCATCAGAGTCACCTGGAGGGCTTGTGAAAACATAGATGACTGTGCTTTAGCCCCAGCCCCAGAGTTTCTGATTCCGTAGGCCCAGGCTAGTACTGGGCCATTTGCATTTCTAATAAGCTCCCAGGTGACACTGATGCTGCTGACTGCTCAGCGGCCACACTTGGAGAATCACTGCCCTTTGGTATAAAGTTCACACTCCTTTATGGCATTCAAGGCTGTTTCCCAAGGGTCCTCGCTATACATCTGCAGCATCATCTTTCAGTGTTCTCACACACTTTATTCTCCATCATGCTTGGAATTCTCCATTCAGAGCACGGAGGGCACTTCTTGATTCTGTGATTTTTTTTATACACTGCCTGATAACTCTTAAAAATTATTTGACTTTTAAGATACAGTCCAATAAACAAATTCTTCAGCAGAAAATATTTCTTTCAGCAGAAAATATTTCTTTTACTTATCTTTCCCAAAGAGGTAAATTTCAGGATGTTTATCTATTAAGATCAACTTCTAAGATAGCTAAGCTTACTGCTCAGGCTTTTCCAGTAATTAGAAAGATATTCTTTGGGGACCTTCAGGTCACAAAGTTTGATGGGGTTTTCCAATTTTCTGGATTATCAATTTGGCAATCATCCCTACACTAAACACAGAATTTATTATGAGTCAATGGAGTCATTATTATGACAATTTTAAATATTTATAAGACGTTGTAAATATATATAGTACTGAAAAGCACTTTAAGCTGCACCAAGCCAACAAAATCCTCCCTATTTCAATGTATTTATAGTTCAGGCTCATAAATAATATAACAAGATAAGAACTGTGGGAAGTGGGAGCATAGGCAGAGTGGGAATACAGGAGGGTGATGTTAAGGTGTGCTGTGAAGCAGACAAACCCTGAATTATGGCCTGCATTATGTCATGGCTTTTCCAGATGTGTGGTCTTTGACAATGGACCTACGTTTGAAGTCAAATAAGGGTTTAAGCTGTATGTTTTTAGGGGGAGTTGCCACTTTGTTGATTTGTTTAAGTCATGGACTATTTCCTGAGTAGGAGTCTTTACCAGTTTTATATATTGTGCATGTATGTTCATGTACATACATACACAGACACATCTAGACTCACACACACCCAGAGCCACACCTACACCCAGACACACACACACACACACACACACACACACGAATTCTTAATACAGAACAACTTCAGAAATGCAGAGTTAGTGGAATTGTGATGTAAGTATTGTTCTCTGGTCTGCTCAAGTTTCATGAATACAATTTTCATCCTTTCATTTATTCATTGAATGAACGCTGGAGTACATAGTGTATGCAAACCTTATGTTGACCCTTAACATGCAACAAATAATAAGTTTACACAATAATAAATCAATAAACAAATGCCTTTATAGAACTCAGAATACAACAGGAACAACTTAGAATACAATTATTATACCTGTCTACATTTCCAGCATTTCCAGAACCCTTTCCATGTGCCAGGCTCATGCTAGAATTTCCACACATTTTATCAGTTGACACAACTATGTAAAGTTGAGTACAATTATTATTCCTGAGGATATGGATTCCTAGAGAGGCTAAGAACCTCATCCAATATTACATAGCTTAACAGTTGTAGAGCCAAGATTTAAAGCGAGCATAACCTTATGCTATGTAGTTTCTAGTCTACAGTGCTGAAGTCTCATCAGGGAGATAGATTAATAAGAAATTACAATGCTATGTGATAAATGCTATGGTAGGGAAATGCACAGGGTTGTGGGAATACATAACAGGGGGCAAGAAACATTTTTCAAAGAAAATATGGTCTAGCAGCTGGCCAGAACTGGGGGAAGGGCATCTACAAAGGTCTGGAGGTTTGAGAGAGGTCCGCAATATAGGAGACTGGGGGAAGGTCAGAAAAGTTCGAGCAAGAAAGTCCCCTCAGCTAACATCAGCCATTCCTTGTGTGATTTCAGTTGCCAGCTGTGTCAGTCAGCGTTCTCCAGAGAAACAGAACCAATAGGGTGTATACACAGATATATAACAGGAGGTTTATTATGGGAATCAGCTCATGGGATTATGGAGCTCGAGAAGTCCCATGATCTGCCATCTGCTAGCCGGAGAACCAGGAAAGCTGTGATGTAATTCAGTCCAAGCCTGAAGGCTTAAGAAACTCAGGGGGCTGCTGGCGTAAGTCCTGGAGTCTGAAGTCCTGAGTGCTTGTAGTTCTGATGACCAGAAGAAGACAGAGATAGGAGAAGCCTCTTCTCCACAGGAGAAGGAGAGAATTTTGCCCCTCCTTTGCCTTTTTAGAGGATGCCTGCCTACATCAGTAAGGGCGATCTTCTTCACTTAGTTTACCAATTCAAATACGTATCTCCTTCAGAAATACCCTCATAGACACACCCAGAAATATTTTACCAGCTGTTTGGACATTCGTTAGCTCAGTCAAGTTGACCCATAGAACTAATTAACACACCAACCATACACTGGTGACTCCCAGTCTATATCTCTTGTAGTTTGCTCATAACCTGATTGGATTTTCGATGTAAATGTTTCAGCCTCAACAAGGTTGCAAACATCTTGTGCACTGGGTATATGTCTCATAATGTGTGTACTGTTCAATGTAGCCAGCACCATTCTTTGTTTCTGGTAGGCAAATTTCATTGAAATTTGTAGAATAAAGTGCATATTTTCTATTAAACAGCGTGCAAGGTTTAGTGTTCTTTTATATGGCTGCTGAGTTATTCTCTGCCTTTCTCCAAACAGAATTAAGTAGGAATGTAACTTCATTTCTGCTTGTCCCTGGAGCAACTCTGCAGATTCACCTGGGCTCTCTAAGGCAGAAGTGATTTTTTGTAAAGAGCTGGCTGCCTGTCTGCATGGTCTTGGATTGCTTGCAGCCTGAAGGAACCACTGGAAATAAAGTACGTAAGGAGCTAGGGTGTGCTCATGACAAAAGAAGAGGGAAGGAAATACCTAGAAAAAGCAGAGGCTTCCCCTATCCCTTTCTTGTCAAGGCCACAGTTACTCTCAAGAAGCTGCATGATTGACCCTATTGGGTGCTTTAATACCATTCCTAGAAGATGGCCAGGTGCATACTTGCACTTCAAATGTTGGCTTTCAAATATAGATGTCAGAGTACGAAGACTGAATAGCATTCAGGGTCAGTTCCCAGAATTCCAGCCTGGCTTTCTCAAGGTAGTAGTCACTGCCTTAACCATTTCCACCCATGTCCCCACTCTTTCCATTGGGAAAAATATAACTAAATTTTTTTCATCTACTCCCTGTAGGCTTTGAACTGGTTTATGCTTTAAAGACCACCAGTGCCTAAATGTCCCCTCATCATTGGCTCTTTTCCCATTTCCCAATGATTTTCATGTCAATGAAGTGTATCAAACATTCTTACATCACACACACACACACACACACACATACACACACACACACACAGATGTCATTTTTTTTCAGACTCTTAGCTCTCCATGAAAGAAAAGCAATAGTACTACACTAACATTTAAATACATGTCTTTTTCCAACTATTTGGTAGTACTTTACATGAGGTTTTGGTTCTTTTTCTTCAAATATGTAACGATCTGACAAAATATCCATATTTCCTTCAAATATGTAACCACCTCGTTCAGGTGAGACTTAGGTTTTGGGGGTTTTGAAGCACAAATCATCTGTATAACCAAGAGAGAATGGCTTCAGGTGTTCTAAATATTTTTTCAAAATGCACACACACAATTGAAAGTCCTTTAATAACAATGAAAGATGCAGTTTTGGCCCTAGAAACTCCCTAATGAATCAATACTTTCACTATGAATCAACTAAAAAGAAATTTAAAATTAGTTCTAGGGCCTGCTCAAATTCATTTGAAAAAAACTAATTTTGCACTCAGAAACCAATGTCTAATAGCTAGGTTTCAGCAGCCTTGATGGTGATTTGTGAATGTCAGTGGCAGCCCCATAGCTCACTCGTGATGCTGTTCCACCTGGAATCCACTGAGGTAGATGAGTTTCACGAAGGTATCAGTGGCCTTGGCATCAGATTTTACATGACACTTTTCCTATGGTTGAAAACTGAGGTCACATATGAAAGATAAATGCAATAAAAAAATAGCAAAAATCTACCCAATAAACATGCAGCAAGAAGGCCGTCTTTATTTCTTGAATCTGATATATATATGACATGCATATTTTGTTTTTCTCCATTTGACTAAGCGATCATCTTAAAGTAAAACATTAACATATTGATGGACTGCTGGTAGTATGGGGAATTAACTGACAATTTTGATTGATGAAAAAAATTGTTTTTTGTTGTTGTTGTGGAAGAAACAGATGTCTGAGAAACTTTAAGAAAGTCTTTTCTTCTACTAGCCATTGGATTCCAAGAGCTGTAATAAACTCCCTTGAGGATTTCGGAGTCCTTTGTGATAGCCTGGTAACACTTCTGGAGCAGGGCCCAGCAAACTGGAAATGTTCCCATTCTGTGATCACTGAAGAAGCAGCCCTCTTTTTGTATCAGAATTTCTGTAGCTTGCTTTGAATTTATTTTTAAGAACTGAAAGCAGCGCTCCAGCTCTTCAATCAGTACTGATGAAGAAAGCAGACCTCTTCATGCATGTTAGCTGGGTTCTTCCATTGAAGAGGAGCTTTTGGGACTTCATCCAGAGGCCAGGAGGTACCCTGCCTACTGCAGCACTCCAGGCCAGATGAGAGCAGCCCTGCAAAACCATAACATGAACTTTACAGATACTTCTGCCAAGCCCTCAAAGGCTCATGGCTCTTATGGATCCCAGCCTGGTTTGCATGGCTCTTACTCCTGGGCTCTTTTCCATCCATTTGGATTGTTTCTCTAAAGAGCCACTCTACTCCCCAAGCTGAGGCCACACTCCTGGCCCTAGCTGTAAAGCAAGGTGGTCTAATGTATAGTTGAGAGTATGGCTCTGGGCCACACTATTTAGGTTCACATACCAATTTCACAACTTACTAACTGGGCAAGTCACATAAGTTATCTGTGCTTTAGTTTTGCATCAATAAGGTGGGGGGTGGGGAGTTATAATACTACCAACCTCATAAAATTTCCAGAAGATTAAATGACTTTATTAGTCAGGGTTCTCCAGAGGGACAGTGCCAATAGGATATATGTATATATGAAAGGGAGTTTCTTAGAGAGAATCGGCTCACGCTATCACAAGGTGAAGTTCCACAATAGGCTGTCTACAAGCTGGGGAAGAAAGAAGCTGGTAGTGGCTCAGTCCAAGTCTGAAAGCCTCAAAACCATGGAAGCGAACACTGCAGCCTTCAGTATGTGGCCAAAGGCCTGCGAGACCCCCGCAAGCCACTGGTACAAGTCCCAGAGCCCAAAGGCAAAAGAACTTGGAGTCTGATGTCCAAAGGCAGGAGGAGCAAGAGGGAGCATCCAGCAAGGGAAAAAGATGGAAGCCAGAAGTCCCAGCAAGCCAGCTTATCTCTCCTCCTAGCCACACTGGCAGTTGATTGGATGGTGACCACCCACATTGAGGGTGAGTCTTCCTCTCCCAGTCCACCAACTCAAATGTCAATCTCCTCTGGCAACACCCTTACGGACACACCCAGAAACGATACTTTACCAGCCATCCAGACATCCTTCAATCCAATAGAGTTGACACCTAGTATTAACCGTTACATTGACCTAATACATGTTAAGCACTTAGAATGTTGCCTGATATGCAGTAGATTCTAAGTAAATATTAGCTGTTACTATCATCACATCATTCACTTTATTTCACTCACAACATTTACTAAAGCAGTGAAAGTGGAGGTGGGGGGATTGTTTCTCACGCAGATGCCAAGCCCTGAGGCAGTACGCACCTCTTGCCCTGTTGAGCTGCTGAGGCTTCACAGGAAGGAGGCACCTGCAGAATGAGCTTGATGGAGCCCATCCTGCCATAGCTCTGAGCTGGGATGAAGCCCTTTCCAGTGGCTGAGCCACAGAATTTCCTCCTGGGGGTGGCGTCACCTGGAAATGATGGCGTTGGTCAGGTGAACTTGGACTTGTGGCTATTTCTGCAGCTTTCATGTAAAATAATAGCTTGGGAATAAATTCACACTCAGGCTTCTCAGACTATGCTATAGATTCATTATTTTAAAAGTATCATGAAATTAAAAATACCACTTTTATATTCATTTGGCTATAATATTTTCTTAAAAATTCCATTTGTGTGTCCTCCTTGAATTAAAGCCATTTGGAAGCATTAGTTCATTGCCCTTTAAACCTGTATTTGTGAAAACCTTTGGGTCAACAACTCTGTTTTTTGTTTTGACTCCCTGTTCTAGTAGCCAAAATGTGATTGCAGTTCCAAGGCGAATCTTATGTATGTATTCTGATTCTGATGGTGTTCAACTCTTGAATGTCCACCATCAAAATGCTGGTGGGCATGTCTCACTATTTCAGTGTGATTTAGTTCTTCTGCCTGGCTGCAGCCAGGATAAAGAATAATAGAAAATGAGACTCTGCATTCCAAATGAAATGTAAACAAATCCCTTTGCCTTAGGTTGTTCTCTGGTTCCTAGTTACAGTTGCTCCAGCTATACAGTCGTCCCTCAGTATCTGCTGGGTATTGGTTCTAGGACCCCCTTAGGTACCACAATCCCTGGGTACCTTTTAAGTCCCTTATATAAAATGTCATAATGTTTGTATATAATCCACCCAATCATCCCATATACTTTAAATCATCTCCAGATTACTTTTAATACCTAACACAATGTAAATGCTAAGTAAATAGTTGTTATACTGTATTTTTATTTGTATTACTTTTTATTGTTTCTTGAAAAATATTTTTGATCCTCAGTTGGTTGAATCTGTGGATGTGGAACCCATGGATAGGAAGGACGGGCTGTAATATGAGCCTTTTGGGAATCATGTTTTATCTTTCTTTACATCTCCATGGTGCTCAGTACTTACAAAGTATCTCATAAAAACCTCTGATTGCGCTTTGGTAAATAAATGCTTGTTGAATGCATGAATAAAAACCAATAATCTTTTTGTACTCCTTTTTTGGGTGGTCACAAGACAGGTTCTCTGTACTCTGCTGTTCTTTTTCCTATCCAAGCTCATGTTAAACTTTAAACTGGCCGGAGGTTCATAACAATCGTAGCTCAACTTTTGCAATTCATGGATAGTAAAGCTTAAAACAAAACAAAACAAAACCCCTGGGGATTAACATGTGGTTTTCAACTTATTCCAAATAAGAAAGTTCATTAAAAATAACTAGCATTGGCCTGGTGTGGTGGCTCACGCCTGTGATCCCAGCACTTTGGGAGGCCGAGGCGGGCAGATCACGAGGTCAGGAGATCGAGACCATCCTGGCTAACATGGTGAAACCCCATCTCTACTAAAAATACAAAAAGTTAGCTGGGCGTGGTGGTGGGCGCCTGTAGTCCCAGCTACTCAGGAGGCTGAGGCAGGAGAATGGCGTGAACCTGGGAGGCAGAGCTTGCAGTGAGCGGAGATTGTGCCACTGCACTCCAGCCTGGGTGACAGAATGAGACTCTGTCTCAAAAAAAAAAAAAAAAAAAAAACTAGCATTGTGCTATGCTGAATAATGGCCTTCAAAGATGTCCATGTCCTAATCCTTGGAACCTGAGAATATGTTACCCTTATGTAATAAAACTGACTTTGCAGATGTGATTAGGTTCAGGATCTTGAGATGGGGAGATGATCCTTGATTATCCAGGTGGGCCCAGTATAATCACAAAATCTTTTTAAGAGGGAAGCAGGAGAGTGACAGTCAGACAGAGGTTGGAAGATGCTACGCTGTTGGCTTTGAAAATGGAGGAAGGGTCCATAAGCCAAGGATGAAGGCAACCTCTGTAGGCCAGGAAGGGTAAGGAAAGGGATTCTCCCAGAGCCTCCCGAAGGGGCACAGTCTTGCCCATCCATTTTGGACTTCTGACCTCCAGAACTGGAAAATAATACATTGTAATTTTTTGAGCTATCTGTCACATTTGTGGTAATTTGTTACAGTAGCAACAGAAAACGAATACAATCATCTATATGTTCCATCATTCCATTAAATGAAGAATGTTTTTTGTTTGTTTGTTTTTAGACAGGGTCTTTCTCTGTCACCCAGGCTGGAGTGTAGTGGAATCATGGCTTGCTGCAGCCTTGACTTCCAGGGCTCAAGTGATCCTCCCACCTCAGCCTCCCAAGTAGTTGTGACTACAGATGTGTGCCACTATGCCCAGCTAATTTTAAAATATTTTAAAAATATTTTAAATATTTTTAAAATATGTTAAATAGAGACAGGGTTTCACCATGTTGCCCAGGCTGGTCTTGAACTCCTGGCTCAAGCAATCCTTCTCCTTGGCCTCCCAACATGCTGGGATTACAGGCGTGAGCCACTGCATCCGGCCAATAAACCTTTAAGGTCAAAAAAGCAGGGAGATGAGATCTCCTAAAAGCACATTGGCAATTTTGCATGATATACAGATGTACAGAGAGGTACATGTATTTGGGGGCTATCAAGGCATAGTTCTGTTGTTCTTAGCTGTTCCAAAGACAACAGGGGAAAATACCATTGTGGGTGTGTGAAGGAAACCCAGAGCTACCAAGTGAGCTACTCAGAAGCTACCAAGCAGTGTAAAGAGCTACCAAGCAGTGTAAAGAGCTACCAAAAACCCAGAGCTACCAAGCAGTGTAAAGAGCCAGCCCAGCCTCTATCCGCAGGTGCAAAGCTGCCTGCCACAGCCTTCTTTCATGTGTGAAGGCATAGCTCTCCTACTTCTGAGCACTTTCCGTTGACTTCCAGAAACATGCTCAATCCAGCACTGGAGAATATGACTTGCTTTTTCAACGGGAATTGAATTAGGTAAGTTCCATAAGTTTAATTTAAGTCTACATGAAATCTATTAAGCGTATTCAGATTCTATTCCAATACATTTTAGAGTTCATGAATAACAAGTAAATGTCTAGACTAGCTTTGTAGAAGCCCTCAACTTTCAGAGTCTTTTCAGATTCTTTCTTTAAAATATCTACAGTTTTCTCTTGTATAAATATTTTTAAAGAGAGTCTAGTGACAGGGCCTGAGTGCTTTGCTATATTCATTGTGAAATATCTTCATTCTTAACTCTATTCTCAAATTGAAGCCTGTAGAGGTGTGATCGACTTAGTGAGCCTAATTTTCCCTGGCAGTTCCTTGCAGTGGGTGGAGAAGGGAAAATGAGGCTCATTCTTGTGGCAGGAAATAGCCACCCCTTCACCTAGCACTGCATAAGGCTGCTCCATGCTGATTTCCTCACAATGGCGATATGGACAGACAGCTTGAGAAACGTGTTATTTCTCTCATAAGCTTCAAAGTCATGGTAACAGTACTGTTCTGATGAGCTTGACCTCTGAAGTCAGACAGACCTGGGTTCAAATCCTGGCTCTGCCACTGATTAGCTGTATGATATTGGTAAGTTGATGATCTCTCTAAGCATCAGTTTCCTTATTTGGGATGGTATTAGCATGATTTACCTCACTGTGAAAACTGAATGGACTGGGAGCTGTGGTGGCTCAGGCCAGTTGTCCTGGCATATGAGGAGGTGAGGCTATGTGTTTGAGGCCAAACTGGACAACATTAAAAGCCTCACATCCTTAAAAAAAGAAACTTGAATAGAAAGCGCTCAGCACAGAGTACTTAATATTAATGGTACTTAATCATCATTCAATAAACGTTGCTTTAATATTGTCTAGGTATCATTTATACAAATTTTGGAGATGTTGGATGCCTAATATTCTCTGTATGCTAAAACTCCAAAACTTTTCCCTCCCTTCCTGCATTGATGTCTGAAGATTGATTTGATAGGAGGCAGTTGTTACTCAAAGGAGTTAGCATCTAATGGATGTTCTCTGGTAACTTGGGTCCCTCTGGAGTTGCACATTAGATAGCTCGGGTGATGGGGGCATTGGCTGATAGTTTGATGTTTGCTTTAGAATGCATGTGCTATTTCTGTGGAAATCCCCTTTATATCTATGAAATATCCACATGTCAAAAGTGATTTTCATCTTCAATCTTTCCCACTTCTCCTCCCATCCTTCTGACCCCCTTACAGGACAAGAGCTTCATTATCCCTTTTTCTCAGGTTTACTTGAGAGACTTCTGTCTTTGCCAGGCTTGGTACCCAGACCATCTGGAGGCTATTGAAAAGGAAGGATAAGTCCATAGTGAGAGTCATTCATTTCTCCCTCCAGCTCATCCCTATCTGGGTATTGGCTGTCAGCACTCTACTAGGCTCACAGTTCTTGTTTTGTTTTTCAGACAGGCAGCTTGATGTCATGGGGCCCCATACACCTTTACCCTCACCTGCCAGCAGATGCTACTTGCCCATTAGTTCACCGTTAGATCAGTGTCGCACCATTTAATGAGACTTTTAAAAGTACCTTTTGCAGCAGAAGCCTGTCTGTTGGAAACATATCCCACATTTAGTTCTCTATCTCTCTCACTCTCATACTTTCTGTGTTCCCCGGATCACGATAGCATGATAGCACCAGCAAGTTGATATCTCGGCATCATCTTTGATCCCCTTCATCTTTACCCTTACAGCCACTCAACCTTCAGATTCCGTTGCATCTGCCTCCACAATCCTCCTTGACTTTACCTTCTTTCCTTCCCCACAGGCATTGTCCTAGTCCAGGCCACCTTATCTTGCCACCCACAGTGCTTCTGGATTGACCTCTCTGCCTCCAGTCTTTTCCCAAATATTGCAGAGAGAGTCATCTTTCTGAAACACACATCTGATCACCAATGATGCCTTGTTGTCCTGTGGATAAACTGCATGCTCTTCAGTGGAGCTTACAGCATGGTGTACCATGGCACAGTGGGTCACAGGTTGAACCTCAAAGTCAGGCATATGGGTTCAAAGGATGGCACCATCACTTACTAGCTTTGTGATCTTAAATGAGTTGCTTTACCTTTCTGTGTCTCAAGTTATCTCAAAATAGAGATAATAATATTACTTCATAAGATTGTTGTGAAGAGTAAATGTGATGATACATGTAGAGTTCTTTGACCAGAGCCTGATATATACATTAAGCATTCCAAAATGTTAACTACTGCGACTGCAACTGCTGCACGGCTAACTGCAGATGCCCTAATATCCCACTGCTGTCCTGGCTGGGGTACTGGCAAAAGGCTTAGGTTGTCTAGAAATCTAACTTTCTTCCTTCAATATCTGCAATGAAAATGGAGCTGAAGGATATTAAAGAACACCATCGTTTCTGATCCCCAGTCTGAAAAATATTAAGGAGATGACACCAGCATCTGGAGTGGGTGTGCGTGGGAGGGAAAGGAGGAGGTGAAGATGTGATTTGATGTATCACTTCAGCTAGAGATGTAATGCAGTGGAGTGGTTTTTACCACAACTGAAACCAAGAGTGAAAGATGAATTTAAAGGGTTCTAGATCAGCCTAAACCAGGCTGACTTTCTCTAAGTCCAGCAGGGCATAGGGGCTCCAAGCCTGTAAAAACTGGCATGGTTTCTGGGCTATACAGATACGAATATTTCACACATTTGTAGTCTCCACCTTGTTGCATCAAAACCTCATCATTTGGACTCTGCAGCTGTAAACAAAAATTCTATGACTTTAAAAAATTCAATATACAAACTAAGTATAGGGAAAGTAATTATGTTTCAAAGGATAGCTTTAAAAACTTTGTAATGCTCTCCATCCCTAAATTTTCTTAGGCCTAAATAAATGGCTTTATATTCCTAAAGAGGGCCCATTATCTTAATGATTTTAAATTGAGCTTTCTAGAACTATACCATTTTTGTATAAAAGTTAATTAGATAAGGCAGCATCTGCACTTTCTTCTTATCTATTTATATGAATGAGACCATCCTTTGAAAAATGTGCATTCTGTAGTGGCCCACTGAAGGGAAATTAGACAAATGCAGCCAAGAGAACCCTTGTCACCGACCAGCCAGGGTGATAAGAATGCCAATTAAATGCACACCTGATTTGTTTCAAGTAGGATGGGAGTGTATCTATTTCATTCAAAGATTTCTTGGATTTACCTTCCAGAAGACTCCTGTGTTTGGGATTGCCCTAGATCAGTGGTTCTTAGCCAAGGAGGATTTTGCCTCCAGAAGACATTTGGCAATATCTGAAGATGTTTTTAGTTTTTACAACTAAAGGGGTGGGTGTTACCGGCATCTACTGGGTAGAGGCCAGGGATGCTGCTGAACATCCTACAGTGCATGGGACAGGCCACCACAGCAGAGGACTGTCCAGCCCCAAATGCAGTTGCAAGACCCTGGAATAGATGTTTTTGGCCTGGTAGGATAGTCTGGGTGAGGCTCCTTCTGGTGCTTATCCTGAATCTCCATCCAGAATAGCTCTAGATAGGGCTTAGTCCAGAAAGGTCTCCAGTGAACTCTTGGGGCTAAGAAAATAAGTTTTCTCGTTATTCCCCTAAAATCTCCCTCACTTGTTTACTGAGTTCTAAAGTTATATCAAAATTTGAAATGAGGTTTAAATTCTGACTATATCTGAGAAGGAGGACAGGTTGACTTCAATTTTAAAAAAATACATGGGCAGTTATAATTTTCTTTTCTTTTTTTTTTTGAGAAGGAATCTGGCTCTGTCAGCCAGGCTGGTGCCATCTCACTGCAACCTCTGCCTCCCAGTTCAAGTGATTCTCCTCCTGAGCAGCTGGGATTACAGGCATGTGCCACCATGCCTGGCTAATTTTTGTACTTATAGAAGAGATGGGATTTCATCATGTTGGCCAGGCTGGTCTCGAATTCCTGACCTCAAGTGATCCACCTGCCCTCGGCTTCCCAAAGTGCTGAGATTACTTGTGTGAACCACCACGCCCAGCCTATAATTTTCTTGACAAGCAATTTTGATGAGGTAGGGAGAACACAAAGTCCCTAGGCAGGGTTGCCAGATTTAGCAAATAAAAATACAGAACATCCAGTTAATTTGGATTTTAGATAGGCAAGAAATAAGTGTTTGTCCCAAATATAAGACATATTTCTACTAAAAAGTTATTTGCTGTTTATTGGAGCTTCACATTTAATTGGACATCCTGTATTTTATCTGGTCACTCTGTCTCTGAGTGATCAGAGAAGGTGAAGGTAATTCTTGAAGAAGAGAAAAGGCCAAGAGTTGGGGGCCTATAAGACATATTGCATCTGTGATAACTTATTTAATCTCTCTGTTCCTGAGTTTTGTCAGGTGTTAAGTGGGGGTAAAAATAGTACTCACTTTACAGAGAAGTTATGAGGATTGTTAGTTAATGTATATAAAGTACTCAGAAAAATACCTGACTACGTAAAAACTTTGTCCATGTTAGCTACTATTATTATTATTAGGACTATAAGTATCATTCCAAGGCAACTGGGTGCATCTTGGTCTGGCCTTTTCTCTTTTGTACTACTGAAATTAACTTTACTTTTATCATTTGGAAGGGTAGCAAATGAGGAATCCTTTCCCCCCACTTTTCCAAGGGGGTTATACGTGTGGCTATTATTTGGTACTGCTATTGGGTAACAGACAACCTCCAAACCAACGCACACATTTTGCCTTGAAAAAGACTAATTGCCAAGAACCATCTGCATTTCAGAGTAGCCCCATGTTTGATTTCTGCCAGTTGCCAACCTGACAGTACTTGCATTAATCCTGTCAGATATCAAAGGTGAGTTACAGTCACTATGGAGAAAGAATCTGTGTCAGTACAAGATAATTTGTCACTCTGATTCTGCAGTGAAGAATGATTAGAGTTCTGGGTAGAGCAATTTTCCTGGGGATATCTGAATCTATATCTACAGCTGAATGTAGCAAAGAGTTTCTTCAACATAGGGTTTAAAAAATCCTTTTCACAGAGATGTCTGAAGTATTCTGTTCTTCTTTTCAAAAACCTTTAATAACTTTTTCTTACCTACAGAATAATAGAATTGTATGAGATCACCCAACATCTGAAGGGAGACCAGGGTAAGATTAACCCAGAAGAAACCTAAGAAGGAAGACAGGAGAAGAGGGATAGAGTTTTATCTTGAAGCCAATGGAGAAGAGCATTTCGAAATAGAAGGGTTGGTAAACAGTGCCAAATTCTTAGGGTTAGGAATCTGTTGGGAAGGAGTTTAAGAAGACTTTTGATCTAGATGATTACATAAATTGTTACTTTGACAGATTTTTATCTGCTCCTAACACACAGTAATGACAGCTAAAATATGAAAGAAGAAAATTCAAAAGATACATTTAGGCTAAAAGATACAGTCACTGAAATGAAAAAACGAAAACAAAAGCAAAAATCCTCAATAGGTATAATGAGTTATAGTTTTAACACAGTTAAAAAGAGCATTAGAAATTTGGAAGATAGTATAGAATAATTAACCCAGAAAATAGAACAAAAATATAAAGAGATTCAAAAATATGAAAAAGGTGTTAAGAGACACAGCAAGTAGATTTATGATTTTCCATATTTTTAAGAGGAGTTCCAAAGAAAGAGACTGAATAAAATGCTAGATATTTTAAGAGGTATTTGACATTTTTCCTGAATTAAAGAAAGACATGAATCCTTACAGCAAGTGTGCACTTATGAACTCAAACTTACAAGTATGACTAGTAAAGATAAATTCACATTGTTATGGGTTGAATTGTGTTCCGCAAAAGATATGTTGAGGTCTTAACCCTTGACTGTGAACCTATTTTTGCACATAGGATCTTTGGAGATGTAATCAAATCATACTGGATTAGGATAAGCCCTAATTCTGTGAATGGTGACTTGGTAAGAGGAAGAAGAGGGATATTTGGATACACAGATACAAAGGAAACACAGGGAAGAGGTCCATATTAAGGCAGAGGCAGAGATTGCAGTGATGCAGCTGCAAGTCAACGAACGTGAAAAATTGCCAACAACCGTAAGCTAGGAAAGAGGCAAGCAAGGATTCTTTTCCACAGCCTTCAGAGAGAGCATGGCCCTGCTGACAATTTGTGCTATAAAACCATTTGAGAACAGTTTGACAGTTTCTTAAAAGACTAAATATACACTTACCATACAACTCAGCCATTTTACTCCTAAGTATTTATGCAAGGTAAATGAAAACACATCCACACAGAGACTTGTACATGAATGTTCATAGCAGCTGTTTGTGTAATATCCAAAACCTCCCAAAATGCAAATAGCCATCAACTGGTAAAATAAATAAGTTATGGTATATCTATACAATGAAATACTACTCAGTGATGAAAAGGGATGAACTATTGATATACACAATTGTAAGGATCCATCTCAAAATCATTATGCTGAGTGAAAGAAGCTAGGTATAACAAAGAATACATACCGAATGATTCAATGTATTTTATGTAACATTTTAAGAAATGCAAACTAATATATAGTGACAGAAAGATAAGTGGTTGTGTGAGGATAGGGGTGGAGGGAGGTATGGATTATTAAAGGGCACCAGGAAATTTTAGGGGTGATAGAAATGTTCATTATTTTGATTGTAGTGATGTTTTCAAAGGTGTATGCCTATGTCAGAATTCATCAAATTGAACCCTTTCAACATATACAGTTTATCGTAAGTCAATTACACCTCAATAAAAAAGCAAAAAAAAGTATACTCATTAAAAGATATACAAGAAATGAATCAATAAAACCACAGACTGGTGGAAAATATTTGTGATACCTATATCTGACAAAATACTTAGATCTGGACTGTATAAAGAACTCTTAACAACTCAAAAATAAAATGATTAATGACACAAAAACAAATCAGTTATGAAAGGCCAGTAAGCTCATGGAAGGCTGCCCAACATCATTAGACGTTAGGGAAATATAATGAAAATCACAAGGAAATACCACTTCATACTAAGTAAAATAGCTAAAATAAAAAAGATGTACAATAATAAACGTAAGCAAGGATGTGGAGCAACTGTGATTCTCATACATTGCTGCTGGGAAAGTAAAATTAGATAATTTGAAAAACTATTTTGCAATTTCTTCTGAACTTTATTATAAAGTAAAGTATATACCTACCCCATGACTTATAGGTATTTACACAAGAGAAATGAACACATATGTCCATAAAAAGACTTTTATGAGAATATCAATAGTGGCTCTATTCATAATAACCCAAACTTGAAACAACTAAAATGTCCCTCGACTAGCAGAATAAATAAGCAAATTGTGGCATATTTAGGCATTAGAATAATACTCAGCAGTAAAAAGGGAGGAACTACTGATACATGGAACAACATGAACACACTTCTAAGACATTATTTTGAATAAAAGAAGCCAGCTGCAAAAGATTCTATTACTACATTTAAGATGGAAATAAAAACAATGGCTGCCTAGGGGATGCTGGCGGTGCTGGCATGGGAGGTAGGATTCAGCAAAGGGGCAGGAGGAAACCTTCTGGGGGATAGAAATGTCCTATATCTTGCTCTTAAAATCTATGTATTTTATTGTAGGTAAGCTGTACCTCACTGAAAAAATATTTTAAAATGCAAGGACCAAAGAGCTAATGCAAATGTGATGAAATGTTGGTAATTGTTGAATCTGGGGAATGGGCTTATGGGGGTTTATCAAACCATTCTCTCGACATCCTAATCCCTAGAATCTGTGAATATGTTACCTTACATTGCAAAAGGGAATTTGTATTTGTGACTAAGGTTAAGGACCTTGAGATGGGGGAGATAATCCTGAATGAATCCTTAAAAATGGAGAACCTTTCTTGGCTATGGTCAGATGAGGTATGACTATGGAAGAATGGTCAGAGATGCAACATTGCTGGGTTTTGAAGATGAAGGAAGGAGCTGTGAGCAAGGAAGAGGGGTGGCCTCTAGAAGCTGGAAAAGGCAGGAAAAGGGATTCTTCCTTCTAAGCTCCATAAATGCACCCCAGTCAACACTATGATTTTAGTTCATTAAGAACCATGTTGAACTTCCAATCTACAGCAATGTGAAACAATAAATATGTGTTGTTCAAGACACTAAGTTTGTGACAATTTGTTACAGTAGCAAAAGAAAAGCAATATATGCATATAACTGATAAAATATTGATATCAATAATATATGAATAACTCCCCCAAATCAATAAGAAATGCATTAAAAGCAATACAAAATAAAAACAGGATATAAATAGACAATTAACAAAAAATAAAATGCATGTGGCCAAAAAATAAAATGCATAAACATATTTAAAAATGCCCAACTTTACTCGTTAACATTGAAATAAAAAATTACAAAATAGCTGAAAATACTCAGTGTTGTGGATGAGTGGATAAACTAGAACTCTCCTACAGTGCCAAGTAGAATAACAAATTGGTATTAATACAACCACTTTTCAGAGTAATTTGATAAGCTCTGAAAATACATATACTTATGATCTAGATATTCCACTTTTAGGTATATTCTCCAGAGGAACTTGCACATGGGCTCTAGAAGACATGCTCAAGAATGTTTATTAGGTCGTCATTTGTAACAATAAAAGATTGGAAACAATCTAGATATTCATCAACAAGAGCATATACAGCTAACCTGGGGTATTCTGGTCAAAACTGCAGTTGCTCTTTATTGCACTCAGAGTCAAAGTCAAAGTTCTTACCATAGCCTTCAAGGCTGTCTATAATCTGGCCCTCATTATAATCTTATTGATCTTCCTCTGATTTGCTTCATTCCAGCCACACTGGCCTCTCTGCTGATCCTTAAACATTGTAGACATTCCTCTACCTCAGGGGCCTTTGCACTGGATGTTTCCTTCTGCCTGAAGCACATTTCTTCCATATTTCTCACCTTCTTTAAGTATTTGATCCAATGTCACAAACTCAATAAGGCCTGCCTTGACCACTCTATTTAAAATTGCCACCTCCTCCACAACTGATACTACCAACCCACCTTACTTGCTTTCATGACCTTTTGTGTAGTATTTATCACTTTCTAACATGGCCAGGCACGGTGGCTCACGCTTGTAATCCCAGCACTTTGGGAGGCCGAGGTGGATGGCTCACCTGAGGTCAGGAGTTCAAGACCAGCCTGGGCAATATGGTGAAACCCTGTCTCTACTAAAAATACAAAAATTAACCAGGTGTGGTGGCGCACACCTGTAATCCCAGCCACTCGAGAGGCTGAGGCACAAGAATTGCTTGAACCCAGGAGGTGGAGGTTGCAGTGAGCCAAGATCGTGCCATTGCACTCCAGCCTGGGTGACAGAGCAAGACTCCGTCTCAAAAAAATAAATAAATAAAAATGTGTGTGGCACCCCATCTTCACACTCTGTCTCCTGCTGCCATGTAAGACATCCTTGCTTTCCTTTTGCCTTCTGCCATGACTGTAAGTTTCCTGA
The DNA here is from genome assembly GCF_029289425.2 of Pan paniscus. NCBI lineage: Eukaryota > Metazoa > Chordata > Mammalia > Primates > Hominidae > Pan > Pan paniscus. The sequence continues at coordinate 41,924,296 of NC_073263.2, forward strand.
GGCCTCCCCAGCCATGCGTAACTGTGAATCAAAAAATTATATAGTCTCAGGTAGTTGTTTATAGCAGTGTGAAAACAGACTAATACACTCATTGTTTATGATGATCTAATTCCATAAAAAACAATAAGGTCCAGAAGGGTGAGGGTCTTGATTGTGTTTCACTAATATATTCTAAGATCCCAAAGTTGTGCCTGACATGTAGTAAGGATGCAATACATATATTTTGAATAATTAATTATATTCAGACAGAGGAATATTATTTACAAAAAGTTTCAAAAATTTATAAATATGAATTGTATATGAATATACATGTTTGTATTAGTAATATACAGGAACTTTCATTAGACTGATAGATATTAAAATTAGGGTGCAATTATTGTTGGAGAAAAGGGGAAAGTAAGATTATGGTGGTATATACAGGAACTTCAATTGCACCTGAAATGTTGTATTTCTTAAAAAGTAAGAGTTGACTTCCACAATGGTTGAACTAGTTTACAGTCCCACCAACAGTGTAAAAGTGTTCCTATTTCTCCACATCCTCTCCAGCACCTGTTGTTTCCTGACTTTTTAATGATTGCCATTCTAACTGGTGTGAGATGATATCTCATAGTGGTTTTGATTTGCATTTCTCTGATGGCCAGTGATGATGAGCATTTTTTCATGTGTTTTTTGGCTGCATAAATGTCTTCTTTTGAGAAGTGCCTGTTCATGTCCTTTGCCCACTTTTTGATGGGGTTGTTTGTTTTTTTCTTGTAAATTTGTTTGAGTTCATTGTAGATTCTGGATATTAGCCCTTTGTCAGATGAGTAGGTTGCGAAAATTTTCTCCCATGTTGTAGGTTGCCTATTCACTCTGATGGTAGTTTCTTTTGCTGTGCAGAAGCTCTTTAGTTTAATTAGATCCCATTTGTCAATTTTGGCTTTTGTTGCCATTGCTTTTGGTGTTTTGGACATGAAGTCCTTGCCCATGCCTATGTCCTGAATGGTAATGCCTAGGTTTTCTTCTAGGGTTTTTATGGTTTTAGGTCTAACGTTTAAATCTTTAATCCATCTTGAGTTGATTTTTGTATAAGGTGTAAGGAAGGGATCCAGTTTCAGCTTTCTACATATGGCTAGCCAGTTTTCCCAGCACCATTTATTAAATAGGGAATCCTTTCCCCATTGCTTGTTTTTCTCAGGTTTGTCAAAGATCAGATAGTTGTAGGTAAGCGGCGTTATTTCTGAGGGCTCTGTTCTGTTCCATTGATCTATATTTCTGTTTTGGTACCAGTACCATGCTGTTTTGGTTACTGTAGCCTTGTAGTATAGTTTGAAGTCAGGTAGTGTGATGCCTCCAGCTTTGTTCTTTTGGCTTAGGATGGACTTGGCGATGCGGGCTCTCTTTTGGTTCCATATGAACTTTAAAGTAGTTCAACCATTGTGGAAGTCAGTGTGGCGATTCCTCAGGGATCTAGAACTAGAAATACCATTTGACCCAGCCATCCCATTACTGGGTATATACCCAAATGACTATAAATCATGCTGCTATAAAGACACATGCACACGTATGTTTATTGAGGCATTATTCACAATAGCAAAGACTTGGAACCAACCCAAATGTCCAACAATGATAGACTGGATTAAGAAAATGTGGCACATATACACCATGGAATACTATGCCGCCATAAAAAATGATGAGTTCATATCCTTTGTAGGGACATGGATGAAATTGGAAACCATCATTCTCAGTAAACTATCGCAAGAACAAAAAACCAAACACCGCATATTCTCACTCATAGGTGGGAATTGAACAATGAGATCACATGGACACAGGAAGGGGAATATCATACTCTGGGGACTGTGGTGGGGAGGGGGGAGGGGGGAGGGATAGCATTGGGAGATATAACTAATGCTAGATGACGAGTTAGTGGGTGCAGCGCACCAGCATGGCACATGTATACATATGTAACTAACCTGCACAATGTGCACATGTACCCTAAAACTTAAAGTATAATAAAAAAAAAAAAAAAGTAAGAGTTGAAGCCAATATAAAATTTAAGATTTAAAAATGTGTGATATGTATATGAAGTGTTATTATTCTGTATGCTTGTCTGTATGTATAAATTTTGTCATAATAAATTTTTCAAAAATAACAGAATAGGAAATGTGAAAGTAGAGATAACTCTACTTTAAAATTGTGCTTTAAAATTGTGCTGACACAATTTTAAAGAAAGTTAGCCTGAAAAGAAGGCAAGAAAGTGGAAGATAGAGAGGATGTAGGGTTTGAAGGAAAACTTTTTTTTTTGAGACGGAGTCTTGCTTCTTTGCCCAGACTGGAGTGTAATGGCAGAATCTGGGCTCACTGCAACCTCCACCTCCCCAGTTTAAGCGATTCTCCTGCCTCAGCCTTCCCAGTAGCTGGGATTATAGGCATGTGCCACCACCCCCAGCTAATTTTTGTGTTTTTAGTAGAGATGAAGTTTCACCATGTTGGCCAGGCTGGTCTCGAACTCCTGACCTCAAGTGATCTGCCCGCCTCGGCCTCACAAAGTGCTGGAATTACAGGCATGAGACACTGTGCCTGGCCAGGAAAACTTTTTTTAAGATGAGAGACTTGGACATGTCTACATATTGAAGGGAAGGAACAAATAAAGGAAGATAAAGGAATGGTGAGAAGTGATGAAGACTTTAACTTCTGAGAAGGGTGGGAGATATGGCTTATCAGGGGCCACTAAATATTGCAGAGCCACACTGATGGACTGGCTCTTATTCACTCATTTATTCATTCATTCACTCATTCAACCAATATTATAGGCCCACTGTTGAGAAAATTTCAGCATCTCTCTAGAGGATTCCCAGCAGAAGGGGTATCCTTTAGGGAGAACCAATATTCATTCAACATTCAGGGGGGTGGAGAATGTGTTTCTGGAAGAGTTTGAGAATAGAAACATCAAGAGCTAGGAAAAACAAGTTGGAACAGAAGATAGCAGAGAGAACACAAAACTTGAAGAGAAATTATGAGTCCCATGAAGACAGAAACAGAATCCAACCCTGACATAATGAAGTAGGAGATTTGCCCATTGATAGAATGAACTAGCTTGGTGGCCCCTGCCATGACTTGGTGGGGCTGGAGACAATGAGTTTGAGTTGTGATCTGGTACTCTCTGTTGCCCACGGTGCTGTACTGCTCTTGAGGCCATTCCTAAGTGTAGCGTTAACTCTGTCACCTCTTTTACAGGTCTCACCTACCAAATCATAATAAATATCTATATATTTGGAGATAGAGATGAAAACCATGTGGCTGTATCCAGTTGGAGTGAAAAATATGAACTGTAAGTACTTTTTTATTGTGGAAAAAAGCACATGTCATAACTTTCTAGTGTTAAGTGTACAGTTCAGTAGTGTTAAGTATATTCACATTGTTGTGAATCAGATCTCCAGGATTTTTTCTTCTTGCAGAACTAAAACCATACCCATTGAAAAACAATTCTCATTTGTCTCCTATCCCCATTCCCTAGTAACTTTCATTCTACGTTTTATAGCTATGAATTTGACTACTTTAGATATCTAATGTAAGTAGAATCACACAGTATTTGTCATTTTGTAACTGACTTATTTCACTTAGCATAACATTCTCAAGAGTCATCCATGTTGTAGCATGTGACAGGGTTTCCTTCCTTTTTAAGGCTGAATAATATATCGTTATGTGGATATACACATTTTGTTAATCCATTCATCTGTCCATGGACACTTGGGTTGCTTCCACCTCTTAACTACTGTGGATAATGCTGCTATAAACATGGGTGTGCAAATATCTCTTTGAGACCCTCCTTTCCATTATTTAGGATGCATACCCAGAAGTGGGCTTACTGGATTATATAATAGTTCTATTCTTAATTTTTGGAGTAATTGCCATATTGTTTTCCATAGCAGCTGCACCATTTGCAATTCTACCAACAGTATGCAAGAGTTGCAACTTTTTTTTACATTTTTGTCAGCACTTGTTATTTTCTGAGTTGTTGATAGTAGCCATCCTAATAGGTGTGAGGTGATATCTCATTGTGGTTTTGAAGTGCATTTCTTTAATGATTAGTGATGTTGAACATCTTTTCATATGTCTCTTGGCCACTTGTACATCTTCTTTGCAGAAATGTCTATTCAAGTCCTGTGCCCATTTAAAAATCAAGTTATTTGATTTTTTGTTGTTAAGTCCTAGGAGTTCTTTATATATTTTGGACACCAACCCCTTATCAGATATATAATTTGTAAATATTTTTCCCATTCCATAGGTTGTCTTTTCACTCTGCTGTTTGTGTCTATTGATGAACAAAAGTTTTTGAGTTTGAAATAGTCTCATTTACCAATTTTGCATCTGTTGCCTATTTCGTGTCATTTCTAAGAAATCATTGCCAGATTCAATATCATAAAGCTTTCCCCCTTTTTCTTGTAACAGTTTTGTAAGTTTGGGTTCTTACCTTTGGGTCATTAGCCCAAGTTACTTTTTGAACATGGTGTAAGATAAGTGTTCAATTTCATTCTTTTGCATAAGGATATCTAGTCTTCCCAATACCATTTGTTGAAGGGACTGTCAATTTTTGATATTTTCAAAGAACTAACTCTTAGTTTTATGTAGTTTTCTATTATTTTCCTATTTTCTATTTCATTTGTCTCTGCTCTAATCTTTATTTTCTCCCTTCTGCTAGCATTAGGTTTAGTTTGTTTTTCTTTTTCGGGTTCCTTGAGGTGTAAAGTTAGGTTTTTAATTCGAGATCTTTCTTCTTCTTTTAATTGTATGTTTATAGCTATAAACTCTCCTCTTAGCACTGCTTTTCCTACATCTCGTAAGCTTTATTTTTATTTGTCTCAAGATATTTTCTAATTTCTCTTATGACTTCATCTTTGACCTATTGGTTGTTTAAGGTGGTGTTTTTAAATTTCCACTTATTTGTGTATTTCCAGTTTTCCTTCTGCTATTGATTTCTAGTTTATTTTTACCACTTTTAGAAAAAGATAGTTTCTATAATATTGGTCTTTTAAAATTTGTTGAGCTTTGTTTTGTGGCTGTATATTTTTTTAAGGAAGGACAGCTTAATTGCTTTTAGGTCCTGCATATGAAAATTCAAATTATAGTTAGGTGTGAATTCATGGACACAGTCATTGTTGTTACATCTCTAAATGGGGAATCTGGGAAGTATTACATAATCATGAATCACAAACATAAATCCTAAGTTAAGTCATCTATTTTACAACCTTTCACTCAACGAAAATTATGTATGGAACCTACAATCATAGTCTCATAAAGTTATGTACTGGTCAAATTGGCCTTAGTGGTCACTTAATGTGTTCCCTTATGTTGGAGATGAAGAAAGAAGGAGTTCTGCTTCTTCCAAAGGAGTGACTCCCAAAGGAACAAGAATTGACCATAGGTTATGGCTTGTGTTACAACACACCGATGTTGTCTTTGAGGCCATCCACTGACGTCCTCACCCATGGCATAAGCAAGTATTTCTGAAGGTATTTTTGGATATTTACAATGTTTGCATAGTCTAAAACTCAGAACTATTTTTAAACTAGATTTATTCTTTAGAGAAGTTTTAGGTTCACAGCAAAATTGATCAGAAAGTATAGAGAATTCTCATACCTTCTGCCCCTACACAAGCATAGCCTCCCAAACTAGCAACATCCTGTACCAGAATGGTGCATTTGTTACAACCAATTAACCCAAACTGAGAAATCATTATCACCCAAAGTCCATAGTTTAAATTAGGGTTCACTCTTGGTGTTGGTATGTTCTGCTTTAAAAAAATATGATATTAATACTTATTTAAAATTTACCACTTAGCCATTTATAGCATACAGTTCAGTAGTGTTAAGTATATTCACACTGTTGTGAAACAGATCTCCAGAACTTTTTCGTCTTGCAGGAGTTTAAATAACAACTCCAGTTTTCCTCTTCTCCTCAGCCCCTTGGTAACCACCATTCTACTTTCTGTTTCTATGAATTTGACTACTCTAGGTACCTCATATGAGTGGAATCATACAGTATTTGTTTTTTTGTGACTAGATGATTTCATTTAGCGTGTCTTCAAGGTTCATCCATGTTGTAACATGTGACAGGATTTCCTCCCTTTTTAAGGCTGAGTAATATTCCACTGTATGTATATAGAACATTTTGTTTATCCATTCATCCTTTGATGAACACTTGGGTTTCTTCTACCTTTTGGCTATTGTGGGAATAATGCTGCTATGAACATATCGAGACCCGGCTTTCAATGCTTTTGGATATATACCCAGAAATGGGATTGCTGGATCATATAGTAGTTCTATTTTTAATTTTTGAGGAATTACCACACTATTTTCCATAGCAATTGCACCATTTTACAGTCCTACCAACACTGGTTCCAGATCCTCCACATCCTTACCAACACTTATTATTCTTTTTTCTTTCTTTTTAAATAACAGACATTCTAACAGGTATGAGGTGTAGAATTTAGAACTTGTTAATCTCTCTCACGGATTTCTTTCTCACAACTGAACTTCCACAGAATTTTGTTTTTTCATTGTGTTAGGGTTAACTGCCAACTTCCTACTTAGGATTGGGACAAAAATTCTACAGACAAAATATGGGGGAAATGAAATGTTTCCTAAGGAAGAGAAATAGATTTGTGAGATATTATGTATCCATGAATTATTCCTAAAAAGCTTTAAAGTAGGGCAATTATCCTGGATTACCCAGGTGGGCCAGCTGTAATCATATGAGCCCTTGAAATCATAAGAGGAAGGTACAGGGGAAGTCAGAGGGCTGTGAAGTATGACAAGTGCTAAATCCACCGTTGCTGGCTTCAAGACAGAGGGGAAACATGGGAACCATGAGAAGGAAATGAATTCTGTCGACAACATGAATGGACCAGAGAGTGGATTCTCCCTTAGAACTTCCCATGGAGAGCCTTGACACCCTGAGTTTGGACTTGTGAGATCCTAAGCAGAATCCCAGCCTAGTCTGCTGGACATCTGACCTATAAAACTGTGAAATAATAAATGAGTGTTGTTTTAAGCTGCCAGGTTTGTGGTAATTTTTGTGGCAGCAATAGAAAACCAAAGCACTAGATATTCATTTTATGTGTTGAAAACAGTAGAACGTTCTCTCCAAATGAAATATTTGGATCACTGCAGAGCTTCTTTGGTCACATCTAGGGATTGTGTGTGAGACTCCACTGAACATATCTTGCAGGCATCCCCTGAAAGCATTTGAATAGATTTAGATATAGACATCCTATGAGTAAACCTGATCTCAATACTTAACTGCAGTGCACTGTGGCTTCTGTTACTTCTTCATCGTTCCCACTGGACTGTATAGTCCATAAGGGCAGGAGCCATTTCTTCTTAATTTTCATTCCCCAAGAGCAAAACACAGTGTTGACAAAAGGTAGGCACTCAATAAACATTTTTATGAATGAATGTTAAGAGAGTTTGACAACTAATGTCTCCAGAGGACAATATTGGTTATGGGTAGAGGCAGAGCAAAGAACTAGAAGCACAGCAGTGAACAAGATAGGGAAGGAAAGAATTTCATGGACAAAGGAATGTAGAGTTTAATACATGCATAATTATTGTTTGTTTAAAAAATTTCCATGATATATTTCTCCTACTGGCACCACCAGTGGAATCAATTTCAGGAAGTAGGCTGACCGTTGCATAAGTGGCTTGTGAAACATCACATCGTAGCTCACATTCCCAACAACTTGAATAAATATGTGTGTGTGTGTGTGTGTGTGTGTGTGTGTGTAGTTTACCCCCCACGGACAATTCTCCTGGCTTCCCTGCAGCTGAAGTCAGATTTGTGTTTAGTAATCTCGTGGTGACTATGTTTTCCCTGCGGGAATAGAATACACCAGGGTTGATGACCCCCATGTGGAGAGGAGCTGAGACTCCGTGCAGCTTGGTGAGGTGTGGGTACACAGACAGTCCAGGGAACTTGGTTCAAGCTCCGAGAACCTGAAGATGGCCTGTGAGGCTGCAGCAGGAGAACACATATTACTGATTATACCCCAAAGGCAAGCCAGAGGCAGGGGCTGTGAAGATGGCAAGCCAGAGATGTCTGTGAGGAAGGCAAGCCGTGGGAGCATGCGGCAAATGGGAGGAACCTTAAGCACACACACCCCCAATTCATTTTTGTGAAGACTGACTCTGTCTTGAAAACTAATTAAATAAATGCCAGCCCATTCTCTCTTCCCAGTGCACTTCTTACTATTTTAGTCACTGTAATTGAGAGTAGAAATAATCTCCACTGTGCCTGAAAAACAGCTCTTGGATACTCTATTTTACATGAAGTAGAAAAACATGAGGTGAATGTGACAACTGGCCTTCAAGGAATGGCAACTGGCTGTATATCCGGTTTCACTGGTTTTGCTCTGCAGTTTGTGATTTGTGCAGTTAGTGAAGTAGATCTCCACATGCTTTCAGGGTTTTTGTTGCCCCTGGTACTGGAGCAGAGAACTATTATCAGGAGTAAATTTTATGACTTCAATCTAGGTTGTGAATTTGGGTCAGCCATTTTACCATTTAAAGTCTCCACTTCTTGTTCTTAAAACAAAACAAAAAGACAGAATAAGTCAAAGAGGAGATGAGAGGTAGAGGAACTTGAAAGTGCTCGCTTTTAAAGCTAGCTTCTGGACTTTTCTTATTTCATCACTTGATGGTTTTGTCTACTTTCCATGAATTCTAAATTTTATGGTGGGTTTGGAAGAAACATGTCTTCTATATATGGGCAGATCCAGGTTTTGTGGAGCTTGAGCCTTAAGCAATGTTGGAAACCCTCTTTAAGAAAAAGAATACGGGCCGGGCATGGTGGCTCATGCCTGTAATCCCAGAACTTTAGGAAGCCGAGGAGGGAGGATCCCTTGAGGCCAAGAGTTTGAGACCAGCCTAGGAAACATAGAAAGACCTTATTTCTACAAAAACAAAAAGTAAAAAAATTTAACCAGGTATGGTAGAGCACACCTGTAGTCCCAGTTACTTGGGAAGCTGAGACAGAAGGATGGCTTGAGCCCAGGAGTTAAAGGCTGCAGTGAGCTGTGATCAGGCCACTACACTCCAGCCTGGGTGAGAGAGAGAGATCCTGTCTCAAAATAATAATAATAATAAGAGAAAGAAATAAATAATTTTAAAAAACACACAAGGTACCTACATTGGCAAATTTTACAAAAATATATGACCCTGTGAACACATCATCACCTCCAGGGCCAGGGAATAGTTTGTGCAGATGAGTGGCCCTGAATCTCATGCTTTATGACTTCCTGGTAAATCCACCTCCGCATCTACACGTGAGAATCATGTTGCTTCCCTGAGAAGAACGGAGTGAGGCAAGAGCAAAATACTGTATTAATCCAATCAGACCTAAAATGAATCCTGCCCTTTTACAGAGGAACAGAGGAGGAAACTGGGGTTCAGAGAGGACAAGTAACACCCAACATCACATATACAATCAGTGTTAGAATCTGCTTCCTTTAACTTCAATTTTCAGACTGGTATTTCTGTGCTATTTCCCAGGAAAGCTTGTAAAACCAGAGAAAACAATAGGAGTAAATATGTTACAGTCTATTTTTCCTTATAGAGGTACTGTATACACACAGCCAACAAGGAGGATATAGCCAACCCAGTAGAATCTGAGAGAGGATGACTGAGAGATTTTGCATCATCTGATCCCTTCCCTCTTTCCTTTTTTCAGAGGCTTACAAGGTGTGACTGCATGCTTTTTTTTTGTCAAGTTCAAAAGGACATTCATATCCAAATGAATGTTATCTTCTTGTTCCTTTCAAAGTAGGTTCTTATTCCAAATTGCTGCCATTTTTAGAAACTTCTTTTTGGACTAACATTTTGTCAGTTTGAGTCACCCAAGAAAATCAGTACTTTGGGCAATTTTCTGTCTTCCTCCTTTCTTCTCTCCCTTCTTTCCTTGTTAATGAAAAAAGCATATTATCTAGTTTATTCACCAGGCTTGGTGCTAAATGATTTTTAGATATTTCCAAAGAATCATGCCCATGATTAAAGGTTTAAAATTTGGTATCATAAAAATATTAAAAATAATTTGATATGGATTCCGAAGAGGACTATAATTTTCACCTAAAACCTATGAGAGGAAGGGAAAAATTTGTTTTAAGTTCAAGGTAGGTAGGATTTATACCTTCTTATATTAAAAAGACCTATGCAAGGTGAAAGAACATCTGCCATGTGCCAGGCATTGTCCTAGATGGTTTCATGTGACATTTCTTACAATAATTTGCACTTATTCCTCCAATCTTAGGGAAACTGAGGCACTGAGAAGTTAGAAAACTTTCAGTGGTAGAGATGAGATTAAAACCTAGTCTGCTAGTTCCCAAATCAGTGCTCTTTCCCCTAGTCAACACACTTCACCTTATGCAGTCATCTACATGAATGTCTGCCTTGAATTCACAGTGGGTCTGCCAGATCCTATGTGCTCCCAGCACAGGTTATAACTGGGAAGTGAAGTCACAAAATCAGCCTCAAAGAAGTGCAGGCCAAGTCCACCTGGCAGCCTTCAGGGAGAATTCATGAGCTAGAAATTACCCAAGGACAGCTCTGGGGAAAGATGTAAAGGCCTTGTTGGTTTTTTTCCCTGACACAGAATACTTGAAGCCTGTTTATTTCTCTGATCTGTTTCTGTCTGTCTTTGCCACCACCCCCTCTCAGGCATCGTTCTTTTCACAATTGTCCACATCCCTTCCACCCCAACAAATCTCTTCTTCCAGAATAATTTTATGTTAACACCTTTAGTCATTGCTTTGAACTTCATTTCAACATTGGCTGTACCCTATTTTCCACACTCTGCACTCCTAGTATTCATTATTTCACCGGAATAAGCAATATAAGCAATTATGTATATATAGCAAATAAGACTGGATCCTTCTCTCAATAACCAAGCCCCTCCTCATCATACACTGAAGTGTGGTGATGGTGAAATTTAGAGAAAGACATTTGAAGGTCAGCATAGTATTATTGACGAAGATTAAACCCCAGACATTAGGTCAACTTTTATCTTGAGGAGTGGTCCTTGTGCATTTTGTACATATTTTCTGATATTCACCCACATTATTTATCCTGGAATGACCCATCTGCTGAAATAAAGGTCTTTGAGAGGAGGGCATCTCTTCAACTCCTGCCAAGGGTCAACAAGTAGGAACATAAGGGCTTTATACTAAGGTAGACCTGAATTTGAGGAAACTGAGTTCATCACCAATTGGCTCTGTGACAAAGAGCAAATTACTTAACTTTTTTGAGTCTCAGTTTCCTCATCTGAAGAATGGGATTATTGTAGCTGTCTTAGAGGACTGTGTTAAGGACACAGGTTTTGAAGTTAGATCAAAGTCTGACTCTTACTCTGCCATTGATTAGTTGCATAGTACTAGGCAAGTTAACTTCTCTAGCCTTGTTTCTGCCTAGTAAAATGAAAGATAATAATACTTATTTTATAGGATTGTCAGTAGGATTCAAATAAGTAATATATTTAAAGCTCTTAGTCTAGAATATGGCACAAAGCAAGCACTTAACAAATGATAGCTATTCTTAGAACTAATGAGATGGCGAATATCAAGTTTCCAGCATAATAACTGCCCACAGTTGAGTTTCAATAAATGTTAATTCCTTTTCTTCCCTCCCAGGAAGAAGCAGCAGAATAAATTGGATACTTAATGATTGTCTACCCCTTCAAGCTAATGTGCATAAGATTAACACTTCTCCATTTCCCACTACTTTGCATCTGGGGACGCTTCTTACAAGGATTCACATGCCATGAGGACTGGCATTATGTTGAGGTGGAATAAAGAGCTGGTTACATCCTATAATTTCAGAAGCACTGCAAGCTTTATTTGCCACAAATGCCTATCCTCTAGCAGACTTCTTAGAGTTGGAATAGAGCTTTTTAAAGGATTTCCTTTGGGTTACAACACTATATCCAGAAAGTTTTTGTTAAAGTGCAGTTGTCTTACCTGAGTAGGATAACATATACCCTGTCATTCACACATCAGCATGGGTTAGTCCAGTAAAGACCATGCAGGACTAGAATATGGGAATGGTGAATTTTAAGAAAGAAGAACTATAAAATCTGGAGCTGTCTAGAGAAGCAGTAATAGGCTTAAGCAGACAGGAGTTTCCTAAATGGGCCCAGGGTGGACTTGATCTACTTCCACAATTTGCCTTGGGAGCTCCTCTGTAAGAAGGAGCAGAGATTGAGAAGACCCAGAGAACCTCTCTCTGGAGGCCTCTAAGGACTCTGTGGATGGTGGAGTTCAGTAACATGGACACTGCTCACTAATCCTAAGGCAGTAGCAGATTATGATGATAGGTTCTGATGTGGCTCTGTCATGTCTTATCAAATGCAAATTGGAGAGTGCCTAGCTTTGGTGGATGTTTCTGTGAAATGGGTCACAGAAAGAATAAAGAGCATGACAGAAATACCAAATATAGCTAGATCAGGTCAAGTACTCACAGAACTAATAACTCACAGAGACTGGAGTTCACATGTGGGGACTCAGAAAACAAAGATAATGATGTAACTCCAATGTCACACATAGAAGTGGGTGGAAAGTCAGGATGTCTGAGGATAGGTTGATAGCAAATAAGAAATGGAAATACAGAGTTTTTTTTAAGCTTTAAGAAACAGGGTTTGAGGAACAGCAAGCTATGCAGAAAGAGCTCCTTTTGTATTTAAACTCTGATGTTGAGCTTAAAGACTGGTCTTTTGAATTAATCCAGTTGGACAAAAATAAAGGAAAAAGAATTTAAGGAAATGGACAAAGTCTTCAAGAAATATGGGATTATGTAAAGCAACCAAATCTATGAATTATTATTGATATTGCCAAGAGAGAAGGAGAAAAAGTAAACAACCTGGAAAACATATTTGAGGGAATAATTCAATAAAATTTTCTTAATCTCGATAGAAAGGTAAACATCCAAATATGAAAAATCCAGAGAACACCTGTGAGATATTATACAAAATGAGTATCACCAAGGCATATGGTCACCAGAATGTCCAATAAAGAAAAAATAGTAAAAGCAGCTGCAGAAAAAGGTCAGATCTCATACAAAGGGAACCCCATCAGTCTAACAGTAGTCTTCTCTGCAGAAACCTTACAAGCCAGGAGAGATTGAAAACTTACTTTAAACATTCTTTATGGAAAGAAATTCCATCCAGAATTTTCATACCCTGCCAAACTAAGCTTCATAAACAAAGGGGAAATAAAATATTTTGCAGACGAGCAAGCACTAAGGGAATTTGTTACCCCTAGACCAGGCTTATAAGAGATCCTTAATGGCTGGTCTGAGTACACTGGTGTTTACAACTAATTGATCACAAGAGACCCTTAAGAGAGTTCTAAACATAGAAATGAAAGAATGATACCTGCTGATATGGTTTGGCTTTGTGTCCCCACCCAAATCTCATCTTGAATTGTAATCCCCACATATCAAGGGAGAGACCTGGTGGGACGTGATCATAAGGGTTATTTCTCCCAAGCTGTTTCTGTGATAGTGAGCAAGTTCTCACAAGATCTGATGGTTTTATAAGAAGCTCTTCCCTCTTCACTCCCCCCTCTCTCGTCTGCTGCCATGTAAGATGTGCCTCTTCCCCTTCTAGCATTATTGTAAATTTCCTGAGGTCTCCCCAGCCATGTGGAACTGTGAGTCAATTAAACCTCTTTTCTTTATAAATTACTAAGTCTTGGGTAGTATCTTTATAGAAGTGTGAGAATGGACTAGTATAGTTAATTGCTACTGGTAGAGTAGGTTACTGGTATAAAGATACCTGAAAATGTGGATGTGACTTTGAAACTGAGAAATGGGCAGAGTTTGGAACAGTTTGGAGGGCTCAGAAGAAGACAAGAAGATGTGGGAAAGTTTGGAACTTCCTAGAGACTTGCTGAATGGTTTTGGCTAAAATGCTGATAATGATGTGGACAATGATGTTCAGGCTGAAGTGGTCTCAGATGGAGATCAGAAACTTCTTGGGAACTGGAGCAAAGGTCATTCTTGCTATGCTTTAGCAAAGAGACTGGTGACATTTTGCCCCTGCCCTAGAGATCTGCGGAACTTTGAACTTGAGAGAGATGATTTACGGTATCTGGTGGAAGAAATTTCTAAGCAGCAAAGCATTCAAGATGTGACCTGGATTATTCTGAAATCATTCAGTTTTATGCATTCACCAAGAGATGGTTTGAAATTGGAACTTATGTTTAAAAGAGAAGCAGAGCATGAAAGTTTGAAAAATTTTCAGCCTGATGATGTAATAGAAAAGAAAAAACCCATTTTCTGGGGAAAATTCAAGCCAGCTGCAGAAATTTGCATAAGTAATGAGGAGCCAAACGTTAATCACCAAGACAATGCGAAAATGTCTCCAGGGCATGTCAGAGACCTTCATGGCGGCCCCTCCCATCACAGGCCTAGAGGCCTAGGAGAAAAAATGGTTTCATAGGCTGGGTCCAGGGCCCTTCTGCTGTGTGCAGCCTTGGAGCTTGGTGCCAGCCACCCAGGCATGGCTAAAAGGGTCCAAGGTACAACTCAGGCCATTGCTTCAGAAGGTGCAAGCCCCAAGCCTTGGCAGCTTCCATGTGGTGTTGGTCCTGTGGGTGCACAGAAAGACAAGAATTAAGGTTTGGGAAACTCTGCCTAGATTTCAGAGGATGTATGGAAGTGCCTGGATGTCCAGGCAAAGGAGTGCTGCAGGGGTGGAGCCCTAATGGAGAACTTCTGCTACTGCAGTGTGGAAGGGAAATTTGGGGTTGAAGCCCCCACATTAACTTGCTTTTGAGGACTAACTTGCTTTTGAGTCCCCACTGGGTGGAGCACTATCTAGTGGAGCTGTGAGAAGAGGGCCACCATCCTCCAGATCGCAGAATGGTAGATCCACTGACAGCTTGCATTACATGCCTGGAAAAGCTGCAGACGCTCCATGCCAGCCATGAAAGTGGCTGGGATGGGGGGCTGTATCCTACAAAGCTACAGGGGCAGAGCTTCCCAAGACCATGGGAGCCCACCTCTTGCATCAGCATGATCCAGACGTGAGATATGGAGTTAAAGGAGATAATTTTGGAGCTTTAAGATTTAATGACTTCCCTGTTTGATTTCAGACTTGCATGGGGCCTGTAGCCCCTTTGTTTTGGTCAATTTCTCCCATTTGGAATGGGAGCATTTATCCAATGCCCGTACCCCCATTGTATAATAAAGGAACTAACTTGCTTGGGATTTTACAGGCTTCCTTTATCCATCCTTTGGAACAGATTGCTTCACAGTCAAATTCCACAAGATGCATGAAGAAGAGCTGGTATGAATTCTACCAAAACTTTCCAAAAAATTGAGAAGGAGGGGCTTCTCCTTAACTCATTCAATAAAGCCAGCATCACCCTGATACCAAAACCTGGCAAAGACACAATGACAAAAGGAAACTACAGGCCAATATCCCTCATGAACACAGACACAAAAATTCTCAACAAAATATTAGCAAACTGAATCCAGCAGCACGTTAAAAAATAAATTCACCATGTTCAAGTAGGCTTCATTTCTGGGATGCAGGTTTGGTTAAACATATGCAGAAGGAACTTCCTTGTTTCAGATGAGACTTTGGACTTGGACTTTTGAATTAATGTTGGAATGCATTAAGACTTTGGGGACTGCTGGGAAGGCATGATTGGTTTTGAAATGTGAGGACATGAGATTTGAGAGGGGCCAGAGGTGAAATGATATGGTTAGCTTTGTGTACCCACCCAAATCTCATCTTGAATTGTAATCCTCACATGTCAAGGGAGAGACCTAATTGGAGGTGATTGAATAATGGGGGTGGTTTCCTTCATGCTGTTCTCATGATAGTGAGTGAGTTCTCACAAGATCTGATGGTTTTACAGGGGGCTCTTCCCCCTTCACTCACCCCTCTCTCTCTCCTGCTGCCATATAAGATGTGCATCTTCCCCTTCTGTCATGATTGTAAGTTTCCTGAGGCCACCCCAGCCATACAGAACTGTGAGTCAATTAAACCTCTTTTCTATATAAATTACCCAGTCTTGGGTAGTATCTTTATAGCAGTGTGAGAATGGACTATACACTTGCTTCTACAAAACACACCTGAGTACATAGCCCACGGACCCTATAAAATAACCACATAGTAGAAACTACAAAACCAACCAGCTAACAACTTCATGATAGGTTCAATATCTCATATATCAATATGAACCTTGAATGTAAATGGTCTAAACACCCCACTTAAAAGGAACAGAGTGGCAAGTTGGATAAGAAAAACAAGAACTATCTTTCTGCTGTTTTCAAGAGACCCACCTCACATGCAACTACACCCATAGGCTCAGCAATAAGGACTGAGGAAAGATCTATCATGCAGACAGAAAACAAAAAGAGATAAAGATAAAATAGACTTTAAACCAGTAATAGTAAAAAAGAATAGAGAACAGCATTACATAATGATAAAGAGTTCAATTCAACAAGAAGACTTAACTATCCTAAATATATATGCATCCAATATTAAAGCACACAGTTTCCAAAAACAAATACTTCTGACCCACAAAAAGGCTTGAACAGCCACACAATAATATTCAGGGGCTGCAACACCCCACTGACAGCATTAGACAGATCATTCAGGCATAAAAGTAACAAAGAAATTTGGGACTTAAACTTGACATGTGACCAACTGGACATAATAGACATCTACAGAATTCTCCACCCATCAACCACAGAATATAAATTCTTCTCATCTGCACATGGAACGTGCTCCAAGATTGACTATAAAAATGTCTGAATAATTTTTTAAAAAATCTAAATTATACCAAGCACACCCTTGGACCACAGTGGAATAAAAATAGAAATATATCCAGATCTTTCAAAATCACACAATTACATGGAAATTAAACAACCTGCTCCTGAATGACTTTTGAATAAACAAGAAAATTAGGGCAGAAATCAAAAAATTATTTCAAATAAACAAAAACAGTGACACAACATACCAAAACCTCTGGGATGCAGCAAAAGCAGTGTTAAGAGGAAGGTTTACAGTGATAAGTGCTTACCTTAAAAAGTTAGAAAGATCTCAAAGCAATAATCTAACATCACACCTAGAGGAACTAGGGAAACAAGAGCAAGCCAACTCCAAAGCTAGTAGAAGAAAAGAAGTAACAAAAATCAGAGCAGAACAGAATGAAACCGAGACCCAAAAATCCATATAAAGAGTCAATGAAAACAAAAGTTAGATTTTAAAAGGATAAACAAAATTGATAGACCACTAGATAGATTAACAAAGAGAGACAATCCAAATAAGCACAAACAAGAAAGGTGACATCGCAACCAATCACACAGAAATACAAATGATCCACAGTGACTATTATGAGTACCTCCATGCACAAAAACTAGAAAATCTAGAGGAAATAGATAAGTTCCTGGAAACATATAACCTCCCAATATTGAATCAGGAAGAAACTGAAACGCTGAACACACCAATGTTGAGTTCTGAAATTAATCAGTAAAAAAATCTTACCAACCAAAAAACCCCTGGAACAGATGGATTCACAGTCAAATTCCACAAGATGTATAAAGAAGAGCTGGTACCAATTCTACTGAAACGTTCCAAACAATCGAGAAGGATGGACTTTTCCCTAACTCATTCAATAAAGCCAGCATCACCCTGATAGCGAAACCTGGCAAAGACACAATGAAAAAGGAAACTACAGGCCAACACCCCTGATGAACATAGACACAAAAATTCTCAGCAAAATATTAGCAAACTGAATCCAGCAGCACATAAAAAAAGAATTTGCCATGATTAAGTAGGCTTCATTTCTGGGATGCAAGATTGGTTAAACATACACAAGTCAATAAATGTGATTCATCACACAAACAGAACTAAAAACCAAAACCACATCATCATCTCAATAGATGCAGAAAAGGCTTCTGGTAGAATCCAACATCCCTTCAAGATAAAAACCATTAACAAACTGAGAATTGATGGAACCTATCCAAAATAATCAGCCATCTATAATAAACCCACAGCCAACATTATACTGAATGGACAAAAGCTGGAAGTGTTCCCCCTGAGAGCTGGAAAAAGACAAGCATGGCCACTCTCACCACTCCCATTCAATACAGCCCTGGAAGTTCTAGCCAGAGCAACCAGGCAAAAGAAAGACTAAAAATAATTCAAATAGGAAAAAAGTCATCAAACTATCTGTCTTTACTGATGATATGACTCTATACCTACAGCACCTTGAAGACCCTGCTGAAAGTTTCTTGGAACTGTAAACAACTTCGGTAAAGATTCAGAATACAAAATCAGTGTACAAAAATCAGTAGCATTTCTATACATGAATAACACTCAAGCTAAGAGCCAAATCAAGAATGAAATCCTATTTACAATAGCCATACACAAAAATAAAATACCTAAAGATACATCTAACTGAGGAGGTGAAAGATTTTTGCAAGGGGAACTATAAAACACTGCAGAAAGAAATCATAAATGACACAAACAAATCGCAAAACCTTCCATGCTCATGGATTGGAAGAACCAATATTGTTAAAATGACCATCCTGCCCAAAGCAATCTACATATTCAACACTATTCCTATTGAACTACCAATGTCATTTTTCATAGATGAGAAAAAACTGTTTTAAAATTCATTTGGAATCAAAAAGAAGCCTGAATAGCCAAAGCAATACTGAGCAAAAGACAAAGCTGAAAACATTACATTACCCACATCAAACTATAAGACTACCATAACCAAAATAGCACAGTATTGGTACAAAAACAGACACATAGACCAATGGAACAGAATAGAGAATCCGGAAATAAGGCCACAAACCTACAACCATCTGATCTTGACAGGGCTGACAAAAGCAAGCAATGGGGAAAGGACTACCTGTTTGATAAGTGGTGCTGGGATAACTGGCTAGCCAGAGGCAGAAGAATGAAACTAGACCCCTACCTTTCATCAGGTACAAAAATTAATTCAAGATGGATTGAAGATTTAAATGTAAGACCTCAAACAATAAGAATCCTAGAAGAAAACCTAAGAAACACCATTCTGGACATTGGCTTTGGAAAAGAATTTATGGCAACATCCTCAAAAACAATTGCAACGAAAACAAAAATTGACAAGTGGGATCTATTTAAACTAGAGAGCTTCTACAAGACAAAAGAAATTATCAACAGAGTAAACAGGCAACCTACAGAATGAGAGAAAATATTTGTAAACTATGCACCGACAGATGTCTAATATCCACAACCAACAAGGAACTTAAACAATTCAAGAATCAAAAAACAAATAATCTCTTTAAATAGTGGACAAAAGGGTTGCTCTTCTCGAGGAATATGTTTGTGGTTTCTCCATATTTCCTGAATTTGAATGTTGGCCTGTCTTGCTAGTTTGGAGAAGTTCTCCTGGATAATAGCCTGAAGAGTGTTTTTCAACTTGGTTCCACTCTCCCCGTCACTTTCAGCTACACCAATCAAACATAGGTTTGGTCTTTCCACACAGTCCCATATTTCTTGGAGGCTTTGTTCATTCCTTTTCATTCTTTTTTCTCTAATCTTGTCTTCACGCTTTATTTCAATATGTTGATCTTCAATCTCTGATATCCTTTCTTCTGCTTGATCGATTCGGCTATTGATACTTGTGTATGCTTCACGAAGTTCTCGTGCTGTGTTTTTCAGTTCCGTCAGGTCATTTATGTTCTTCTCTAAACTGGTTATTCTAGTTAGCAATTCCTCTAACCTTTTTTCAAGGTTCTTAGCTTCCTTGCATTGGATTAGAACATGCTCCTTTAGCTCGGAGAAGTTTGTTATTACCCACCTTCTGAAGCCTACTTCTGTCAATTCGTCAAACTAATTCTCCATCCAGTTTTGTTCCCTTGCTGGCGAGGAGTTGTGATCCTTTGGAGGATAAGAGGTGTTCTGGTTTTAGGAATTTTCAGCCTTTTGCACTGGTTTTTCCCCATCTTCATGGATTTATCTACTTTTGGTCTTTGAGGTTGGTGACCTTCAGATGGAGTTTTTGTGTGGATGTCCTTTTTGTTAATGTTGATGGTATTCCTTTCTGTTTGTTAGTTTTCCTTCTAACAGTCAAATCTGTCTGCCGCAGGTCTGCTGGAGTTTGCTGGAGGTCCATTCCAGACCCTTTGTGACTGGGTATCACAGACAAAGGCTGCAGAACAGCAAAGATTTTTGCCTGTTCCTTCCTCTGGAAGCTTGGTCCCAGAGAGGCACCCACCAGATGCCAGCCAGAGCTCTCCTGTATGGGGTGTCTGTTGACCCCTGCTGGGAGGTGTCTCCCAGTCAGGAGGCACGGGGGTCAGGGACCCACTTGAGGAGGCAGTCTGTCTCTTAGCAGAGCTCAAACGCTATGCTGGGAGATCTGCTTTTCTCTTCAGAGCCGGTAGGCAGGAACATGTCAGTCTGCTGAAGCTGCGCCCACAGCCGCCCCTTCCCCCAGGTACTCTGTCCCAGGGAAATGGGAGTTTTATCTATAAGCCCCTGACTGGGCCTGCTGGCTTTCTTTCAGATGCACCTTGCCCATAGAGGAGGAATCTGGAGAGGCAGTCTGGCTACAGTGGCTTTGTGGCACTGCAGTGGGCTCTGCCCAGTCTGAACTTCCAGGTGGTTTTATTTACACTGTGAGGGGAAAACCGCCTACTCAAGCCTCATTAATGTCGGACGCCCCTCCCCCCACCAAGCTCCAGCATCCCAGGTTGACTTCAGACTGCTGTGCTAGCAGTGAGAATTTCAAGCCAGTGGATCTTAGCTTGCTGGGCTCTGTGGGGGTGGGATCCACTGAGCTAGACCACTTGGCTCCCTGACATCAGCCCCCTATCCAGGGGAGTCAGGGTTCTGTCTTGCTGGCATTCCAGGCACCACTGGGGGTATGAAAAAAAACTGCAGCTCGCTTGGTGTCTGCCCAAACATGACCGCCCAGTTTTGAGCTTGAAACCCAGGGCCCTGCTAGTGTAGGTGCCTGAGGGAATCTCCTGGTCTGCGGGTTGCGAAGACCATGTGAAAAGCATAATATCTGGGCCAGAGTGCACTGTTCCTCATGGCACAGTACCTCATGGCTTCCCTTCGAACTCCCTCTCTGACCGCCTGTGCCTCCTGGGTGAGGTGATGCCCCACCCTGGTCCTGCTCGCCCTCCGTGGGGTGCACCCACTGTCTAACCTGTCCCAATGAGATGAGCCCGGTACCTCAGTTGGAAATGCAGCAATCACCTGCCTTCCATGTTAATCTCACTTTGAGCTGTAGACCGGAGCTGTTCCTATTTGGCCATCTTGGCAGCCACCGCCCATTACAGTATTTTTAATTCCAAAGGTGTAAACAATGTAAATAGCCCAAAATAGAGTTGTGATAAATATAACTACTCTGTGGCATCATTAAAAATCATGTAAGGACATGGGTCAGTGCTCACAGTATACTAAGAGGGAAACTGTAAGGTTAAAAACAATATATAAATTATGATCCCACTTACTTTTAAGCACTTATACATTAATTTATTTAAAAAAAATTCCAAAATGTTAAATATGTTATAATTTCTGGATGATTCCAGTCCAAGTAATTTTTATCTACTTTATATTATTCTGCATTTTTTTTTTGAGACAGAGTACCACTCTTTTTGCCCAGGCTAGAGTGCAGTGGTAGGATCTCAGCTCACTACAACCTCCAACTCCTGGATTCAAGGGATTCTCCTGCCTCGGCCTCCTGAGTAGTTGGGATTATAGGCACTAGCCACTACGCCCAGCTAATTTTTGTGTTTTTAGTAGAGATGGGGTTTTGCCATGTTGGTCAGGCTGGTCTCGAACTCCTGAACTCAAGTGATCGGCCTGCCTCAGCCTCCCAAACTGCAGGCATTACAGGCGTGAGCCACTGTGCCTGGCCTATTTTTCTGTATTTTACAAAATGTTTGCAATCACTATATATTACTTTTAGAATTAGGAAAAAGAGGATCCTTTTTTTAATTTTTTTAATTTTCAAGTTCAAACCAGCCAAACACCACTAAAGAGCTACCTGTGTTCTGTAACGCTGCAACAGGCTAATGGGTTACAATGGTCAAGTCAGCCTTCTGTGGGGCTGGGTTTTCCTGTTCATCATGAAGAGAAGTGAAATGTCTCTGCCTCCCTCATAGCTAACGTAAGAGTGCTTCTACTGAGGCTCCTAGTCTTCCAGGCTATTTGGCCTCTCTAACTCCCCTGGATAAGGGACAATTTTCCCCTCCCAAAGCCTTTGCTCTCCATCTTCTTCCTGGACCAGGCAGACAGAAAGAAAACACACATGCCTGCTGCCCATTCACCTCTGAGGTCTTCTTAATGCAGGAGGGCACCACCATCCAGCCACCTTCACTGCAAGGTAACAGACCAACGTGTTCCAGGCAAGAACCCAAGGTCTAGAGAGATTACGTGGTCAAAGTTCTCCTGCTTCTCCAATGCTGCACACTCGCACTTTCCTTTGCTTAAGGAAACCAGGGAACATTTGAGTGAGAAAATGGCATACTGAGAATTTTCTACAACAGTGAATCCAGGTTTCCTACCTACATTCTTTCCAAGGTAGTTAGTGACTAAGTCAATGTTCCAGAACTTGAATTCTAACACACTAGGTGTATTCACCCTCGTCAGCAAATTCTCATTGGGTACTATTGTGCCCTGCACTGGGCAAAGTCGTACGTATAAAGAAGTGACTGCAATTTTCCTGCCCTTAGGAATTAGAATCAAGGGAAAGTCACATAACACTATGGAAGCGTGAGCTTATTGTTGGTAGAATAATATATCTTTGGAATTTCCAGCTTTTTATTTTAAGTCTCCCTGTGCTATAAGTAAAAAAGAATGGCCAGAATAACCTTAGTTTTATTGTACAAAATTAACATTTAAAAACATTTGTGTATTCTCCCCCCAAATCTCAGTGTTTCAAGGGACTGGAATTTAATTAATGTAGCTATTTAGAGATACAAATCAGCCATTACTGTTCTTTTTTTATAAGGATATTGAGTTTAATGATATCATTGTCTTCACTAGCTTCTAATGCTAGATAGAGAACATAAGATTGATCCATTTTCCCCAAAGCTTGTGTGTAGTAAGTTTTTATGTAAGTGGAAAACTTAATGCTAACAGAAACAAATTCAACCACACTTTTAAAATTACAGGATAATTGCTAATTCTGTGGTCATTCATTCCCAGGCCATACTCCAATGAGGAAACTATGAGAAACATAAACACTGGTAAAATTAAACCTGCAATTATAGCACCAATTTCTAGGATATGTTGATTTTTCTCTATTTTGCAACATGTGCACAAATATATACAATTTTCTGATTTATTTATCATGTTGACCTTTTAAATTCAGAGTCTGTCATATCATGATGAATATACTTAAGACAGGTTTTTTTTTTTGAGATAGAGTCTCGCTCTGTTGTGCAGGCTGGAGTGCAGTGGCACTATCTTGGCTCACTGCAACCTCTGCCTCCCAGGTTCAAATGATTCTCCTGCGTCAGCCTCCTGAGTAGCTGGGATTACAGGCACCTGCCACCACACCAAGCTAATTTTTATATTTTTTAGTAGAGACGAGGTTTCACCATGTTGGCCAGGCGGGTCTCGAACTCCTGACCTCAAGTGATCAGCTCGCCTCATCCTCCCAAAGTGCTGGGATTACAGGTGTGAGGTACCACACCCAGCCTTAAGACAGGTTTTTATTCTGCGTATAGTCTTCTTTATTAGTTAAATTTTTAAATTGTCATCGAATGTCAAGGGCAATAATATACTCGGTGAATTAGCATAAGCTACCTTTGAAAATATGAATCAGAAAAAAAGAAACAAGCATGTAGCAAACCCATGCTTTATCCTAATCCACCATCCTTTTGGATAATGATTATCTTTGTCACCTAGCAGTTGGATCAGTCTCTCTATTTGCAATAAAGTCTCAATGCACCCCATATCTTTACTAATATCCACCATCGGCTTCCAGAACTTTTTCTAGGTACCCTCTATTTCTCTCATCAACTACCCTCAGCCTTTCCTACTTCTTGGAACTGTGCATCCAACGCTTCACTGTACCCTAACCTAGAATTATTCACACAACTCCCACATTTTCCTCATTGGTTGAAGCTTTCTCTAACCAGAATCCTTCTTCTAATCATAATTAGATGCACAATTAGTTTTTGATCTTTTTCCTTTTCCATGGCCTTAGTAAACTGTTAGTTTGTCATATTTCATCCAATTCTACATATGTGTTGTATGCCTCTCTGGATCAGTGTTTTTGGCCCTAGCGCATCAATTCTATTGGAAGGGGCCCTGGCTAATTCCAACGACACAACAGCACGTCTGGTATGACACAGCCCCACCCACATATTGGGAGTGGGGATGATGGCAATTCTAGAAATAGTAAATATTGAGCACTCAGTGTTTTGCATGTATTATCTGGATTCAAACCCAGACAGTCTGAATGTAGAGCCAGCACTTTTCACACTGCACTATGCTGTTGTGATGAAGAGGAAAGAAAGTAAGATGCAGAAGAGGAGGAGGCAACAGAAGAGGAGGAGGAGGCAACAGAAGAGGAGGAGGAGGCAGGAGGTGGAATTCCGGTGGTTAAATCTCTGGATCCAGAGAAGTACTGTAATAGAATCCTCACTGTGGCACTTCCTATTATATGGCTGCATATATGGCCCAAGGGCCACATGTATTGAACAAATACAAACTCTCATGTACCAGGTTGTGTGCTATGTGCTACACACTGCCTATTGAGCAAATACCCTGCTCTTCCACAGCTGGCAGCTTAGTAATCCAGAAAGATAAGGGGGCATAGAAAAACATGGAGACAGTGCAGTCTTCTCAGAG
The DNA here is from genome assembly GCF_029289425.2 of Pan paniscus. Taxonomy (NCBI): domain Eukaryota; kingdom Metazoa; phylum Chordata; class Mammalia; order Primates; family Hominidae; genus Pan; species Pan paniscus. The sequence goes on from NC_073263.2 coordinate 41,949,142, forward strand.
GAAGTAATGTCTGATGGGTGGCAGGTTGGATTAGTATTAATCAGATGGGTTAAGGATGGGCTAGTGTGCATCAGAAAGGGGCAGAGAAGGGCATTCCAAACAAAGGAACTAGCCTGTGCAAAGGCCCCCACCTCATATGAAAGTGAGGTTTATTAAGGCAGTGCAAAGAAAGCACTGAACATAGTTCCTGGCACATGGTAATAGTTGATAATGTTTGCAATGATGACAATAATAACAATGATGATTGTGGTGGTGACCAACTTTGTGATAGAGGAACATATCCTTCTTAAATTATTGCCATTATGGTTTTTGATTTCTTTTGTTTTATTTTGTTTTTTAGTGACAAGGTCTTGCACTGTTGCCCAGGCTCGAGTACAATGAAGTAATCAAAGCTCACTGCAGCCTCGACCTCCTGGGCTCAAGCGATTCTCCCACGTAGGCCTCCCAGGCAGCTAGTATTATAAGCCTGAGCCACAATGCCTGGCTAATAATTTTTTTTAAAAATTTTGGTAGAGTTGGAGTCTTGCTTTGTTGTCCAGGTTGGTCTCAAACACCTAGGCTCAAGTGATGCTTCTGCTTTGGCCTCTCAAAGTTCTGAGATTACAGGCATGAGACACCATGCCCATAATCACCACAGCTGATTAAGTGAGATTTATTTTTCCCAGCTCCCATCTCACCCTTTAATGAGGGCATTTTTTAAGGTACATTTCCCTAAGGATAGGCAAGAAAGGGAAAAAGAAGGAGAACTGGAAGCCCAAATCATGGATGTGTGACTAATCTTGCTCTTATTTATAGATTTGTTTAAATGCAGTGTTATAGGGTTAGTTGGTTTAATCTTTACAAATGGAAAAAAATATAGAGATAATGTGTTGTGTTCATTATGGTATAGGTGATCAGTTTCTCCAGAGAAACACCTAACTAGAACAATTAGATGAGACATTTACCTAATGATTCGAGTTTCTCAGTAGTAGCAGAACAAAAAAAAAAATTTTTTTTCCAAAGTAAACAACATCTTCCAGACCACACCTTTTTCAGACCACTTCTAAGAGATGAATGTGAATGGCAGTAGGGATTTTCGAACAGTCTTGCAGAACGTGTGGAAATCATGGTCCATGTAGTTTCCTTGTTCATCTTCATATTTACCAGGCAATTCAAATACATAGATACTTCCTACAAAAACTTCTGAAATGCTATGGTAACGTATGCCATGAAATACAATTTGCATGGATGATTAAGTTCCTATTTACAGCCTTCACCTCTTTTTACAGCTGCTGTACAAATAACAAAGTTCAAAGAATGGAAAATCTAACAGTTATAAACATTGAGTTCCCACACCCAAAAGATTTTCATAAAAGCCAAATAGAAACATACAGAAAGGTGCGGTTGCTCACTCTCATTTTCTTTTAAGTTGAGTGACTATTTCCTATTAGACTTCACCTTGTTTGTTTATTTAATGATTCTTTCCAGTAGGCTGTTATTACCCGAAGGCGCATAAAATAGAAACTACAAGCATGAGTTAGAGAAAACTACAATCTTCCTACCAGAGCATGGGAAATAATTAATACTCTAGGAACATTTTTCCACCCAAATCCTGAAATTATGCTCAGAACTGTGGTTCATACGCGTAGGTGCACTGTTCCTCCTTTAGGAGAGGAGCCATAGCTTTTTTGGGGGTCTTCAATAAAGTCCATAACTTCAAAGAATTGTTAAAACACATTTTTCAACAGTGTTTTCCTTTTGCTATACTTTCACTCAGTAACATTTCCACACCTAGAAAGATACTTTTAAAAGGAAACACCTTTGTTTAAGTGCTCATAAATTAAGCCTGAGCAACATAATGTACAATAAGTATAAAAATAATATGGATGTTAAACAGTGTGGCAAAGTGGTCACCAGTCCAATCATCAGAAAATATCAAGAGGCATCACAGATTAATTGGAACATATGACCCTATTTATTTTTTTCAGTTGCTGTTTTAAAAGTTTCAAAACCTCAGGGTGTGAGTAGATTATTGTGTGATGTCCTTTGGACAAAATTCTTTTAAGTTGACATTGCAGGACAGGAATTTGAGTGCTGTAGAAAAATCACCACATTTGCTGATATCATCTTTTTTGCAATTGTCATGGTCTGTGAATTTTTGGAGTCATAGTTTCTTTTCCCCCACTTGGTCCTTCTATGCCTTGCTCATTTTTTCCAATGATCCTCATCCTTCAATGGTTATAATCCTAAATATCCTCAAAGGTGGGATGCTACAGATGATAACTGAGTTCATGTTTACCAATAACCAATAATTTATACTGGAAGTTAAACTAGCAGTTCTGGAACAACATGAAATGCTGGGGCGTGGGATGAGCAGTTTGGATGAAGTGATACTATTCACTCATCATCCAGGACATAGTAAATACCTTGAATTCTTTTCCTATAAAAGTAAAAGATTCCACTGAGCTTGCATTACTTATGTGATGTCCTTTTTAAGATACCTTTTCAGGCACATTATCATTAATGATGTATGTTTATAAAATAATTTTTAAAAGGTTTGTTTTTAAAAGAAGAAGGAGGTGGAGCAGGAGAAATAGAAGCAGCAGCAGTAGTTGAGGTGAATCAGAGACAGAGGAGGAAGAGGAGAAGTAGATTGGGAAGAGAAGTGAATGTCCAGAGAATTGCTGGTGCAATATAGCCTTTAAAGAATAAGCCGGGCCAATAAGCACTAGTGTCTTGGAGCTAAATTTCTGTCTTTCTGTCTGTTGAGAGGAGAAGACCAAAAATGAAGAAAGAGGCAGGAAGACCTAGCCCTTTCTGTCAAACTCCAGATGGAGTCATCCTGGTTAAGGGTTCTGAGGAAGCATGGACAGTGCCCCCATAGTTCCAGGCACTATTTGTCTGAAGCAGAGGTTCTGGGAGGAACATTCCCCATCCAAATCCTAAAATTATGTTCAAAATGATGCATTCATATGCAGAGATGCATTTTTTCTCCTAAGGGGAGGAGACATAGCTTTCTTTAGATACTCAACACAGTCTATAGCCTCAAAAAACATGATGAAACAGGTTGTTGAAGGTTAGGGATTCCCAGAACCTCTCTTTCCAGAAGCAAGTTGTCCTGCATCTATCTCCTAGGGGGAGTAACTTCTTCCCTAGGGGGAATAACTAACCCCTAAGGGTATTGGAACAACTTTTTCCTGAGGATAAAACCTAATTAGCTTGAACCATTGAGTAACTTCAGCCTCCTTAAGCTTATGTGCTAAATTGGTGAACAGCCCAGATTTCAGATGATCTGCCACGGCTATTTGTGGGCAGTATTTTGCAGTTTTTCATCATTCTTTCCCATTTGCTATGTCATTTGTTACTCACAACACCTTTGGAGTTAAGTAGGACTCCCTCCCTTTAGTTCCCATTTACGGAACAAGAAATTGAGAGTAAAGCGACTTGCCCAAGTTCCCAAGTAGCAGCCTGCCAGGCTGAGAATCTAGGCAGGGACTCCAGGGAGGGTAAGGCATGTCTGTCTGCAAGGAAGTTAGTCTAAATACAGTTGTGTTGTTATTGTTTTCCTCCAGTGGCAAAATTTATATGTGTGTATATATATATATATATATATTAATTTATTTATTTTTTAAATTATACTTTAAGTTCTAGGGTACATGTGCACAATGTGCATGTTTGTTAGATATGTATACATGTGCCATGTTGGTGTGCTGCACCCATTAACTGGTCATTTACCTAATTGAAATGTTTTAATTCCCCTAACCCAACCCTACACACATTCTTCCACCACATCTTGGCCTTTCTCAGAGAGAAACTGAATCAAAATCACGCAAAGAGAGTCAGTGCTTTTCTCAGACAACAAAGAAATAGGCAGAGCATATCATGCTGCCAGCAAACTCCAGACACTTCAGAAAAACAAACAAACAAACAAACAAACAAACAAACAAACAATGTTCCTCATTATGTTTGAAGATATATTTTGATTGGAAGTACAGAGCCAGAAACTACCTCATAGGGAAAAGCATCTCCCTTTTGTAAACATGTATTGTGCACATTAATGTTTTAAGAAATATTTTTGTTTACTAGAATCTTCAGTAGATAGTGTTATTGGCTCTAACATTTTCCTCCTCTCTGTATCTGCATTGTTCTCCACAATGCACCCACAATGTGGGAAAGATGTACTTCTGAGATTCTTGGCTTTGGGTTTGGACATAGGACTTGCTTTTGCCAACAGAATTAGGCCAGAGTCATACTGTGCTCATTCTGGGCAAAAACACAGAAGCCTTGTGTTTCCTCTCCCCTCTTGTACTTCTGCTGTCACCTTGAGAAGACTATGCCAGGCTAACCCATTGGTACCAGAAGGGAAGAACAGACATTTAGGACAAACCTGCATCAACCAAGTCACCCCCACTCATCGTAGGCTGCATTAGCCAATGCCCCAAAAGATACCTCTCTAAAGATGGCATGAAGACCAAACTATCAGCTGTGTTTGTTACAAAGTGAAGTTCTCTTCGCAATAAGCCATGTATTTTTTTGTCCAAATGCAGCAGATAAGGCAGTATTACTTGATCTCTGCTGTTGAGTTTTCATAAAGAATTTTTAGGACTCCTTGCTTCCCTTCCATGAGTTCTCTTTATGTAGGAAAGACCAGATGTGCCTAAGGAGTTTGGCCCAATTGCTAACTGGACTGTTCACAAGTATCTCATCCTCCACACCAACCCATTGTTCTTGTCTACATGAAAGTTTGTGGTTGGAAAGACAGAAACATAAAGAGAATAAATTACTGAATTGATAAATAGCCTGTGATAAAAATTTAGATTCCATCACAATGTCTTGAAAATTCTAAGGGAAAATGATTTGTAACCTGAAATTCTATACCCAGCTAAACTATTATGCAAGTATATGGATAGACAAAGACATTTTATTTTTTTTAAATTATACTTTAAGTTTTAGGGTACATGTGCACAACGTGCAGGTTAGTTACATATGTATACATGTGCCATGTTTGTGCGCTGTACCCATTAACTCATCATCTGGACAAAGACATTTTCAGATACATAAGAACTACCTGAGAGAATCTCTGGGACACAGCTAAAGCAGTGTTTAGAGAGAAATTTATAGCACTAAATGCCCACAAGAGAAAGTAAGAAAGATCTAAAATCAACACCTTAACACCACAATTAAAAGAAGTAGAGAAGCAAAACCAAACAAATTCAAAAGCTAACAGAGGACAAGAAATAACTAAGATCAGAGCAGAACTGAAGGAGACAGAGACACGAAAAACCCTTCAAAACATCAATGAATCCAGTATCTAGTTTTTCAAAAAGATTAACAAAATAGATAGACTGCTAGCCAAATTAATAAAGAAGGAAAGAGAGAAGAATCAGACACAATAAAAAATGAAAAAGGGGATATCACCACTGATCCCACACAAATACAAACTACCATCAGAGAATGCTATAAACACCTCTATGAAAATAAACTAGAAAATCTAGAAGAAATGGATAAATTCCTGGACACATACACCCTCCCAAGACTAAACCAGGAAGAAGTCGAATCCCTGAATAGACCAGTAACAAGTTCTGAAATTGAGGCAGTAATTAATAGGCTACCAACCAAAAAAAGCCCAGGACCAGACAGATTCCCAGCCGACTTCTACCAGAGGTACAAAGAGGAGCTGGTACCATTCCTTCTGAAACTATTCCAATCAATAGAAAAAAAGGGAATCCTCCCTAACTCATTTTATGAGGCCAGCATCATCCTGATACCAAAACCTGGCAGAGACACAACATAAAAAGAAAATTTCAAGCCAATATCCCTGATGTACATCGAGGTGAAAATCCTCAGTAAAATACTGGCAAACTGAATCCAGCAGCACATCAAAAAGCTGATCCACCATGATCAAGTTGGCTTCATCCCTGGGATGCAAGGCTGGTTCAACATATGTAAATCAATAAACATAATCCGTCACATAAACAGAACCAATGACAAAAACCACATGATTATCTCAATAGATGCAGAAAAGACCTATGTTAAAATTCAACACCCCTTCTTGCTAAAAACTCTCAATAAACTAGGTATTGATGGCACATATCTCAAAATACTAAGAGCTATTTATGACAAACCCACAGCTAATATCATACTGAATGGGCAAAAGCTAGACACATTCCCTTTGAAAACCGGCACAAGACAAGGATACCCTCTTTCACCACTCCTATTCAACATAGTATTGGAAGCTCTGGCCAGGGCAATCAGGCAAGAGAAAGATATAAAGGGTATTCAAATAGGAAGAGAGGAAGTCAAGTTGTCTCTGTTTGCAGATGACATGATTGTATATTTAGAAAACCCCATCATCTCAGCCCAAAATCTCCTTAAGCTGATAAACAACTTCAGAAAAATTTCTGGATACCAAATCAATGTGCAAAAATCACAAGCATTCCTAGACACCAATAACAGGCAAACAGAGAGCCAAATCATGAGTGAGCTCCCATTCACAATTGCTACACAGAGAATAAAATACCTAGGAATACAACTTACAAGGGGTGTGAAGGGCCTCTTCAAGGAGGACTACAAACCATTGCTCAACGAAATCAGAGAGGACACAAACAAATGGAAAAACATTCCATGCTCATGGATAGGAAGAATCAATATCGTGAAAATGGCTGTACTACCCAGAGTAATTTATACATTCAATGCTATCCCCATCAAGCTACCACTGACTTTCTTCACAGAATTAGAAAAACTACTTTAAATTTCATATGGAACCAAAAAAGAGCCCCTATAGCCAAGACAATCCTAAGCAAATGAACAAAGCTGGAGGCATCACGCTACCTGACTTCAAACTATACTATGAGGCTACAGTAACCAAAACAGCATGGTACTGGTACCAAAACAGATATATAGACCAATGGAACAGAACAGAGGCCTCAGAAATAGCACCACACATCAACAAGTCAGGAAAGAACAGATGCTGGAGAGGATGTGGAGAAATAGGAATGCTTTTACATTGTTGGTGGGAGTATAATTTAGTTCAACCATTGTGGAAGACAGTGTGGCAATTCCTCAAGGATCTAAAACCAGAAATACCATTTGTCCCAGCAATCCCATTACTGTGTATATACCCTAAGGATTATAAATCATTCTGCTATAAAGACACATGTGCACATATGTTTATTGCAGCACTCTTCACAATAGCAAAGACTTGGAACCAACCCAAATGCCCATCAATGATAGATTGGATAAAGAAAATGTGGCACATATACATCATGGAATACTATGCAGCCATAAAAAAGGATGAGTTTATGTCCTTTGCAGGGACATGGATGAAGCTGTAAGCCATCATTCTCTGCAAACCAACACAGGAAGAGAAAACCAAACACCACATGTTCTCACTCATAAGTGGGAGTTAAACAACAAGAACATGTGGACACAGGGAGGGGAGCATCACACACTGGAGCCTGTTGGGGAGTGGGGAGGCTAGGTGAGGGAGAGCATTAGGAGAAATACCTAATGTAGATGATGGGTTGATGGTGCAGTAAACCACCATGGCACGTGTATACCTATGTAACATGCTGCACATGTATCCCAGAACTTAAGAGTATAATAAAAAAATGGGCAAAAGACGTAAACAGACACTTCTCAAAATAAGACCTACAAGTGGTCAAGAAACGTGAAAAGATGCTCAATGTCACTAATCATAAGAGAAATGCAAATAAAAACCACAGTGAGATACCATCTTACACCAGTCAGAATGACTACTATTAAAAAGTCAAAAAAAACAACAGATGCTGGCAAAAATGTAGAGAAAAGGTAACACTTACACACTGTTGGTAGTAATGTTTTTAGCTCAGCCATGTAGAAAACAGCTTGAAGATTTCTCAAATAACTTAAAGCAGAACTATTATTTGATCCAGCAATGCCATTACTGGGTATATATATATATGAAAATAAATCATTCTACCAAAAAGACACACTCATATTTTATCAAAAAGATTCACTCATATGTTTATCACCACACTATTCACAATAGACATGGAAGCAACCTAGGTGTCCATCAGTGGAGGCTTGGATAAAAAAAATTGGTACATTTGCATTATATAATACTATGCAGCCATAAAAAGAATAAAATCATGTCCTCTGCAGCAACATGGATGCATCTGGAGGCCATTATTCAAAGATTAACGCAGGAACAGAAAACCAAATATCGCATGTTCTAATTTTTAAGTGGGAACTAAACATTAGATACTCATGGGCATAAAGATGGCAATAATAGCCACTGCGGACTACTAGAGTGGAGAGGGAGGAAAAGGGGCATGGGTTGAAAAACTAACTATTGGGTACTATGCTCACTACCTGGGCGACAGGATCATCCATATGCCAAACCTCAGCGTTATGCAATATACTCATGTAACAAACCTACACATGTACTCCCTGAATCTAAAATGAAATTTGAAATTATTTTTAAAAAACCCTCTGGTGTCTAAATACCATAGTAGCAAAACCAACACTACTTAACACTACTTTAATAAGTGAGTTTACATACTTTAGCACTTCTTTCTGAAAGCTTTTTATTCATCAGAGCTTAATTATTGTCATTAAATATTTTCATATTTGTTACATAATTAGGAATGTTGCAAATACTTTGTCATTTCCAGTTCACAAATGGAATGATGAAGGAACAGCTAGACTATGGCTTGTGTAACAGATACACATATTCCTTGTGTGTCTGTCTGTCCGAAATCCAATTTTCTGTTCAGATGTGTAAATATACATACATATCATTATGATTAATGTTCTATAGAAGGGGTCTGGTGGAGCAGAAGAAAGGTAAGAAAGGTTGCCTCTTAAGTATAATTATAGCTACTGGGGAGGGCTATTGTGAGAATGAGAAATATAGAGAAAGTAAATAACACTACACAATGGAGAGGTTAAAGTCTTTCAGGAATTACACAGATTAGAAATTGATCCTGTCTTGCCAAAAGCTAAGGGAGCTTTAAAACCCTTCCTCCTCCCACAGTGAGACATTTGACAGCAGTCTTTCTCTAGACGCATAGGAGAGTTGTATTTACAGCATTCGTATAGCTAATAGTAACCAATAACTCTTATTGAGTAATGGGAGTAATTGCTATGTGCCACACTGAGTCCTTCATATAGTTTGTCTCATTATATAATTAGAATCTATAAAGTAGGAAATGACAGACGTGCTTAGAACCAAGGAAATAGTGCGGTTAGAACCAAGGAAGTAGTAAATAAAATTAGACGTGGTTAGAACTAAGGAAATGAAGATTCTACACTTAAAAATAAAAAAGCAACTTTTGAGTAATTGCAGAAAGGCCTGGGATTTTCTACAATTTGTAGATAAATCCTGATACCATCTAATGATGTTTACTGTGGTTTCTGGGCCCAGGTAGAGTGTAACAAGGGCCAGCAAATAACCTCTTAAATAGGTCCGGGTCAATAACCAGAACAGAAAACTTGCTTTTGGCCACACCTCTTAAGGAGGGGCCATTACTAGTTAAGAAGAGAGTTCCATATTAAATAAATAAATAAATGTTCTGGTTGTGGGTTGTTTAATTCAAATTCCTATTCAGTTCATCTGATAATAAACTATATTTAATTCATGATGTAATTCTATGTTCTGTAATGGTTTTTACAAAGCCCCAACTTGAAAAAACTTTTTTGGGTATTGCTTATTAGTGGATGCAGCTGTTGAGAAGGGGCAAGGTTTTGACTTTATGTTGTAGTTCATGTTCACTGATGCAGAGAGGTGTTTATAATGTATTGTGAGTGACTTAAGCAGAGCATAAAACACCATATTATCCCATTTTGTAAAACAAAAAAACAGGCAAATGAAACACTAAACAACATTATTTATTAACATTAGAAAATTTGAAACATCAAAACATACTTCAGAGCAAAGAAAATGGGGAACACCTAAATGTTTAACTATAAAGCACCAGCTTAATAAATTGAGGTAGATATATATGTAGCCTTGAAATACGGCTGTGTAAAGGAGTACTAAGAGGGAATTTTGTAGCTATAAGTGCCTACATTAAAAAGGAAGAAAAACTTCATAAAAAAGAATGATGCATCTCAAAGAATTAGAAAAGCAAGAGCAAACCAAAGCCAAAATTAGTAGAAGAAAAAGAAACAATAAAGATCAGACAGAAATGAAATTGAAATAAAGAAAATAATACGAAAGATCAATGAAACAAAAAGTTGGTTTTTGAAAAGTTAAACATAATTGGTAAACTTTTAGCCAGACTGAGAAAAAATAAGCAGATCCAAATAAATAAACTCAAAGTTGAAAAAGGAGACATTACAACTGATACTGCAGAAACTCAAAGGACCATTATTGGTTACTATGAGCAACTATATGCCAATAAATTGGGAAATTTAGAAGAATGGACAAATTCCTACACACATGCAATCTACCAAGACTGAACCATGAAGAAATCCAAAACCTGAACAGACCAATAACAAGTAATGAGATCAAAGCTGTAATAAAAAGTCTCCCAGTAAAGAAAAGTCCAGGACCTGATGACTTCACTGCTGAATTCTACCAGACATTTTAAAAAGAACTAATATGAATTCTACTCAAATTATTCCAAAAAATAGAGGAGGAGGGAACACTTCCAAACTTATTCTGTGAGGCCAGTATTATCCTAATGCCAAAACCAGACAAAAACACATCAAAAAAAAAAATTACAGGCCAATATCTCTGATGAATATTGATGCAAAAATCCTCAACAAAATACTAGCAAAACAACAATACATTAAAAAAGGCCATTTCTCATGACCAAGTAAAATTTATCCTTGGGATGCAAGGATGGTTCAACATATGCAAATCAATCAGTGTGATACATCATATTAACAGAATGAAGGACAAAAACCATGTGATCATTTCAATTGATGCTGAAAAAGCATTTGATAAAAGTTAACCCCTTCATGATGAAAACCCTCAAAAAACTGGGTGTAGAAGAAACATACCTCAACATTATAAAAGCCATATATGACAGACCCACAGGTAATATAATACTGAATGGGGAAAAACTGAAAGCCTTTAAGATTTGGAACACGACAAGGACGCCCACTTCCACCACTGTTATTCAGCATAGTACTGGAAGTCCTAGCTAGAGCAATCAGACAAGAGAAAGAAAGAAAGGGCATCCAAATTGGAAAGGAAGAAGTCAAATTATCCTTGTTTGCAGATAATATGATCTTACATTTGGGAAAACCTAAAGACTCCACCAAAAAAACTATTAGAACTGATAAACAAATTCAGTAAGCTTGCAGGATACAAAATCAACACACAAAAATTTGGCATTTCTACATACCAATGGTGAACAACCTGAAAAATAAATTAAAAAGTAATCCTATTTACAGTAATCACATATAACATTAAATACCTAGGAATTAATTTAACCAAAGAAGTGAAAGATCTCTATAATGAAAACTATAAAATACCCATGAAAGAAATGCAAACACTAAAAAAATGGGAAGATATTCCATGTTTATGAATTGTAAGAATCAATGTTGTAAAAATGTCCACACTACCCAAAGCAATCTACAGATTCAATGCAATCCTTATCAAAGTACCAATGACATTTCTCACAAATATAGAAAAAACAATCCTAAAAATTATATGGAACCACAAAAGACCCATAATAACAAAAGCTATCCTAAGTGAAAAGAACAAAACTGGAGGAATCACGTTACCTGGCTTCAAATTATACTACAGAGCTATAGTAACCACAATAGCGTGGTACTGGCATAAAAACATACATGTAGACCAATGAAACAGAATAGGGAACCCAGAAACAAATCCACACACCTACAGTGAACTCATTTTTGACAAAGGTGTCAAAAACATACACTGGGGAAAAGACAGTCTCTTCAATAAATGATGCTGGGAAAACTGGGTATCCATATGCAGAAAAATGAAACTAGATCTCTATCTCTTGCCATATACAAAAATCAAGTCAAAATGGATTAAAGGTCCGGCATGGTGGCTTACGCCTGTAATCTCAGCACTTTGGGAGGCCAAGGCGCGTGGATCACCTGAGGTCAGGAGTTCAAGACTAGCCTGGCCAACATGGTGAAACCCCATCTCTACTAAAAATAACAAAAATTAGCTGGGCATGGTGGTGGGAACCTGTAATCCCAGATACTTGGAAGGCTGAGGCAGCAGAATCGCTTGAACCCAGGAGGCAGAGGTTGCAGTGAGCCAAGATCGTGCCATTGCACTTCAGCCTGGGTGACAGAGAGAGACTCTGTATCAAAATAAAAAAAAATTAAAAAAAAAAGGATTGAAGACTGAAATGTAAGACCTCAAACTTTGAAACTACTACAAGAAAACATCAAGGAAACTCTCCAGGACATTGGTCTGGGCAAAGATTCCTTGAGTAATACCCCGCAAGTACAGGCAACCAAGGCAAAAATGGACAAATGGGGTCTCATCAAGTTAAAAAGCTTCTGCACGGCAAAGGAAACTATCAACAAAGTCAAATGACAACCTACAGAATGGGAGAAAATATTTGCAAGCTACCCATCTGACAAGGGATTAATAACCAGAATATATAAGGAGCCCAAACAACTCTATAGAAAAAAATATAATAATCTGATTAAAAACAGCAAAATGTTTGAATAGACATTTATCAAAAGAAGACATAAGGCAAACAGGTATATGAAAAGATGATCAACATTGTTGATCATCAGAGAAATGCAAATCAAAACTACAGTGAGATATTATTTCATCCCAGTTAAAATGGCTTATATCCAAAAGACAGCAATAACAAAGTCTGCTAAGGATGTTGAGAAAAGGGAACACATGTACACTGTTGGTGGGAATTTAAATGAGCACAACCACTATGGAGAACAGTTTGGAAGTTCCTCAAAAAACTAAAAATAGAACTACCATGTGATCCAACAATCTCACTGCTGGGCATATACCTGAAAGAAAGGATATCAGTATATTGATGAGATATCTGCACTCCCATGTTTGTTTCAGCACTGTTTGCAATAGTCAAAATTTGGAGGCAACCTAAGTGTATATCAACAGATGAACGGATAAAGAAAATGTCCCATAGACACACAATGGAGTACTTATTCAGCCATGAAAATGAATGAGATCCTTTCATTTGCACAAGATGGATGGAACTGGAGGTCATTATGCTAAGTGAAATAAGCCAGGCACATAAAGACAAACATAGCATATTCTCATTTATTTGTGGGATCTGAAAATCAAAACAATTGAACTCATGGAGCTAAAGAGCAGAAGGATGGTTAACAGAGGCTGGGAAGGGTAGTGGGAGGGTTGGGGTGGGGGCACGGTGGGGATGGTTACTGGGTACAAAAAAATTAGAAAGAATGAATAATTCCCAGCATTTGATAGCATAATAGGGTGACTACAGTCAATAAGAATTTAATAGTACATTTAAAAATAACTAAAAGAGTATAATGGGATTGTTTTTAACACAAAGGATAAATACATGAGGGGATGAAAACCCCATTTTACATGATGTGATGTAAACACTTTGGATGCCTGTATCAAAACATCTCATGTACCATATAAATATATATAGCTACTATGAACTCACAGAAATATAAAATAAAAAATTAAAAAAACAAATAAAAGTAACCATGGACAATATATAAACAAATGGATTTCATGTGTTCCAATAAAACTTTATTCAGAAAAAATATGGCTGTAGAAAAACTGATTGACACTGACAATATTCATAACTTATTGTTAAAAGCAATAAAACATAATCCAAAATATTTTGATTTATTTTTATAAAAGAAAATGTATACATAGATAAAACATTTAGAAATATAGATACTAATATATTAACATGTTTACTTTGAATGGTGAGATTACAATTGATTTTTTTTACATAATTTAAATAGACTATTTTTTAAGAGCGGTTGTAGATTTACAGAAAGTTGAGAAGATAGTAGAGAGAGTTACCATATATCCCATATCCAGTTTCCCCTATTATTACCATCTTATATCAGTAGCATACATTCGTTACATTAATAAATCAACACTGAAATATCATTAACTAAAATTCATACTTTGTTAGAATTTCTTTAGTTTCTATTTAGTGTCTTTTTCCCTGTTTCAGGATCCCATCTAGGATACCACATTACATTTAGCATCATGTCTCCTTAGGAACCTCTTGGTTGTGACAGTTTCTCAGACATTTGTTTTTGTTAACCATGACAGTTTTGAGGAGTACTGGTCAGGTATTTTGTAGGATGCCCCACTATTGGAATTTGTCTATGT